>NC_044981.1:33292143-33592143 GCF_008728515.1 Papio anubis
CCTAGCCAACGTGGTGAAACCCCGTGACTACTAAAAATATAAAAATTAGCCAGGCGTGGTGGCACATGCCTATAATCAGGAGACTGAGGCAGGAGAATGACTTGAACCCGGGAAGCAGAAGTTGCAGTGAGCCAAGGTTACGCCACTGCACTCCAGCCTGGATGACAGAGAAGACTCCATCTAAAAAAAAAAAAAAACCAAAAACTGATCTCCCTAGGTTTTGTCCTGATTCAGTGGATTTTTATAGATCTGGCTTATGTCTAGGAATTGTTTTGTTAAAGTACTTTTGAGTGCTAAGTTCTGTCAGGCACCTGTACAAATTAAGAAGACTCAGATGGCTTGTTTTGGGAGCAGAAGTAGTTTTTAGGAGCTTTCATGTTCTTCTTCGACATTTGGGGCCTTTTTCAACAAGTCAGTTTAAACCAGCCAAATGAAAATTGCTCATTTACCCCCTCTTAACAATTCTTCCTTAGTCTGAGTATCATAAAATGAGCAACAATCAAATTAATATTAGGGCACATCTATTTTTTTGGTACATTTATAATTATTTCACAGTCTTAGAACAGAAAGGGACTTGGAATTTTATCTGGACCAATTGCCTCCAAATGTAATCAACCTTTCCAGTTGCATTAGAATCACCTGGCAAGCTTCTAAAAAACTTTTTATTTAAAAACAAAAACTTCTAACTTAAAGTTGTAAGAATAATGCCATGAACTATAGTACACTCTTCTTGATACTCCAGTGTTAACATTTTGCTACCTTTCCTTTCTCTCTCTCTCTCTCTCTCTCTGTGTGTGTGTGTGTGTGTGTGTATGCATTAATTGTTGTCACTGATGAAATATTTGATATTAAGTCATGGACATTATGACCCTTTAATCCTAAACACTTCCGTTTTGGTATTGGTTAGTTGTTTGACCTAAATCTCCTAAGAACAAGGACATTCACTTATAAAGCCACAATACATTTATTACATTTGGAAAATTCAGTATTGATACAATACCATTATCTAATATAGAATCTATGTTCAAATTTTACCAGTTGTCTCAAAGATGCCCTTTAGAGCAATTTTTTTTATGATCAAGAATCCAGTCCAGGAGCATACATATTAATAGTATGGAACAGTTCCTTGGCCATTCTTAGCCTTTCATGACTTGGATGGTTTTTAAGAGCACAGGGCAGTTGTTTTGTATGCTGTCTTTCAGTTTAGCTTTGTTTGATATTTCCTCATGATTAGATTCTGGGTGTACATTTTTAGCAGGAGCACCACGGAAGTGGTATTACGTCCTTTTTAGTGCCTTGCATCAACAAGGCACATGACATTGGTTTGTCTCATTCTTGATGATTATGATTGATTGCTGAAGTCGGTGCCTACAAATCTGGGGTTGGACCTACTACTAGCATTTTTTTGTTGTTGTTGTTCCCATGTAATTCCAAAATAAAACTAATTTGAAAACCACCAATTTAGGCCAACTTTCCACGTAGAGCAGGAATCTTTTTATCATTTGAAAGGTGACCCTCTACCCCTTATTCTAATTATTTGCTTGTTTTCCCTAATAACAAACAGAACTCATTACTACTTGGCAGCCTGTTTTTGGATTCTGTTGAGTTTTGGTTTGTTAAGTTTGATTGGCATCTATCTTCCTAAACCTTCCATTTTTTTGGATTAGAGTTCTGCTTTCCAGAACAGTACAGAATAAATCTAACTCTTCTTCCACATGATGGACTTGCTTTCATGCTTCTCCTGTGTCCTCTCAATCTCAGACTTAGTTTTTCCTTTCTTCCCATTATGGTATGTTTTTCTAGGGCCTACACTTTCTCTTTTTTTGAGACGGAGTCTTGCTCTGTCGCCCAGGCTGAAGTGCAGTGGCGCAATCTCAGCTCACTGCAAGCTCCGCCTCCCGGGATCACGCCATTCTCCTACCTCAGCCTCCCGAGTAGCTGGGACTACAGGTGCCTGCCACCACACCCAGCTAATTTTTTGTATTTTTAGTAGAGGCGGGATTTCACCGTGTTTGCCAGGGTGGTCTCGATCTCCTGACCTTGTGATCCGCCCGCCTCGGTCTCCCAAAGTGCTGGGATTACAGGCATGAGCCACCACGCCCAGCCAGAAGTAGGTCTTAAGATGGGTAGGAATGGAGAATTTGTGCAAAAGCATTGGGGGAAATTTGGGCTATTTCCTCTCACTCACTTTTCTCAGTCCAGATTCGTAGTAATGAGATTCTGGGAACTCTGGAGGTATTGTGAACACCTGTAGTGAGATTTGGAAGGTGTGACGGGGAAACATTCCAGATGATCAGGAGTCTGTGCTGCTCCTTAGAATCCTTCCTTTTCTTGACAGTGTGTTAACCAGCACTTAATAAGCGTTTCCTGGGCCTTACCCTCTGAGGTACTACTTTGGCAAGTGTGAGGTTGGACTTCCTACAAGTTATTTTTAAGCTCCCATGTAATTCCAAAATGAAGCCAGTTTGAGAGTCACTGATAGTTCTTGCCCTGATGGTTGTCAGGCTCAAAAAGCCTACAGTAATAAGAGTTTATTGTGATGGCTTGTGTCAGTGATGGATGTGATCACCATAGATATAAGAAACTTGGGTATTATAGTTACCAGACCATGTCTGGCATGGCTGAAACCTAAGTAAGATGCTCCCTGTACTGTGACTATGAGTGTAACTTTCTGCAGAGATGTATTTTTAACATGAGGCAGGAAGTTTGCCAGTAGTGATTATGACCTTGCCTTTAGCAGGGCAGCTTTGTGAGAGCTGCTTTCATTCTGGCAAAGAAGACATAGAGAAGATTTTTTTTTTTTTTCTTTGCTGGATGGTTTAGACTTTTACAGTTCTTTAGCCCTAATGGCATACTTTTTATAAAATCAAGGACAATTTATTCTGTTTGTTGGGAGACAACTTGGATCTAAAAGAGACAGTAGTATTTGCATCAGAGTAAATAGTTTTTCTGGATTGGAGTTTTAATATGAATAAGCTGACTTTCATGGCTCTTTCTATCACACTCATCTTGAGATGTACAACCTGGAGAATCCTTTTAAACTTTGGGTTACTACTCTGCCCCAGAATTACTCCATAGAAAGATCCTGTGAGTTTTTGTTAATGGTGTTGGTTCATCAAGAGAAAGTGATAATCAACCAGAGAAATGTTGGGTTAAAAAAGAGAGAAACTGAAGGGACAGCTCTAAGTTTGCTTAGGAAACTCATGCCATAGCTTAATAGGAAATAGGCCTTCCAAATGGGTATCCTAAAAGGTTTGTTTGGCACAGGGAGGACCTCAAAGACTTGCTTTCTGCCCAGCATTTCCCCTTCCTCCAGACTTTTAGGTTACATGGAATTTGCCCCTTAGGGCCCAGTCATATTATAGGAGGCTGTGGCTGGCAGGCTGGCTGTATCCTTTGGCCAGCGAAGGGTGTCGGCACTTTCCTGGCAGCTGCTCTCCTTGAGTTGTGTTTGAGCTCAGTGCAGCTTCCTCTGCATCCTCTGTTTATTTGTGTGCATTTATCTTTGCATGTGTCCTGCTACTACTTTTTCTGTCCTTATTTCATGTAAAAATTTTTCTTTGCCATTGTCCTCACCTTTTGGGGGCTTGCTCCCAGCAGCTGTGGATCTTTCTGGTATACTTGGTATAGTTGGAAAAAATGATGCAGTCAAATGCCAGATCAAAAGCAGATGGAATTGCATATGCATGTTTGGGTAACTCCTAATCCATTACTTTTAGTGTTATGAATAGAATTAAAGCAATTGCAGAAACATTTAATTTCGACCTTTTGACCACTGAAAGGTGCACAATATTGACTTGACTGACAAAGCCCCTCTTAAGCTTTCTTTCCCAAAAGTAGCAGAAGCCTCCTGGATAAATTTAGGAATCTCAAAATGTTGTGGGAGAATTATTTTCATCAGTGCTTCTCAAAAAGGAGAGGTCATGGGACTTACTTTATTTCTGCTCTAATTAGACATTGTCAGTAGTAAAAGAGCATAATTGGAATGACTAACATTTTGCCTCTGATGGTTGATAAAGCACACAATTCTCCCATTTTATCCCAAATTCTGTCTTTAGTTTGAAACAAAATTGGCATTAGAGGACCGTGGGTTGTGAGCTTGAATTGATAGCAATATTACATCTGAATATTTTGCACCTCTCACACAAAACATGCCAGCGTTTGCCTCTTTCTTACGTAAGAAACATCTTCCTGTGCTGTCTGCCATTTTAATGAAGTAGATACTGCATGCGTTGCTTGGTGCAGGCTCCTGGAGTAGGCACAGTGCAGCGTCAGGGTCCCCTATTTCTCTGTGACTAAGCCCGAGTGCCCCCTTTCCCTGGAAATGGCTTTTGGCTGATACCTTGGGCGATTTTTAGTCTGCTCTGTTACTTTCACTGTTGGCTGATTGATTTGCATGCAAGAAACTACGCAGATGAAAAACTTTTATTAAAAAGCTTATGTGTAAGGCAGTGGATGGTTGACAAATCCAGAATCAGAACCATAGGGTTGAATACATACAAATTGTAAAACCATTTGAAGTTTAAACTGAAATAATAGCAGTGATATTATTGGTATTCATCTTGCCAGGGCTTCTGCCAAATGCCTGCCACATTTTCTTGTTCACTCTCCTTACAACCTGGAGACCCTTCCTTCATGGCACACAGGGGATTGCCAGTGTTTAAGAGATGACTTCTCCCTTCTCACAGTCACTGGGGGAAGGTGTCGCTGATTAGACCAGTCAGTCTTGTTTGTGGGGGAATATGCCTGGATTCCGACTTTTATTAGCCCCCAAGTATTGCTGCTATTTTTCTCATTTAAATTTCAGTGGTTTTACGTGTGGTTGTCCTGGTCAGGTGCCCGTCTGCCAGTCACCTTTCTGATGTGATCTGCTTGTTAACCCTTTAGAACAATGACAACGAGACGGCCCTGCATTGTGCAGCACAGTATGGCCACACAGAGGTGGTGAAGGTGCTCTTAGAGGAGCTGACGGACCCCACCATGCGCAACAACAAATTTGAGACCCCTTTGGACCTGGCAGCACTGTACGGGCGACTGGAGGTGGTGAAAATGCTCCTTAATGCACACCCCAACCTCTTGAGCTGCAACACTAAGAAGCACACCCCTCTGCACTTGGCAGCAAGGAATGGCCACAAAGCCGTGGTCCAGGTCCTCCTCGATGCTGGCATGGACAGCAACTACCAGGTAGCGGGGCGGGTGGGGGCTCCTCCAATCTCAGGAGACTCAGTCATTTTGCAGAAGGCACAAGGACCATGCTGCTGGGCCTGGGCTGTGCTCTTTATTTAGCACGTTTCACATCATGTTTCAAATGCTTCCTTTTGCTGACTCATTTTAATGTGACACTTCAAAAACAAATGAACTCCTCAAGCAAGTCTATTATTTTTTTGTTTCTTTTCAGGGGGTAATCCGTAGTCATTAAACCCTGAAAAGATGTGCTTATGGACTGGCTCTCAAAACCAGAAAAGTTTCATTATCTTCCTATCCATGCGTTCCCACTGCCACCATTTAGCGCCTCCAAAGTCTCATCGCTTGACGTTGCCAGCAAGAAATGCCACATTTCCTTTCTTTGTTAGCCTCTCCCATTCAAATGAATGATTCCTTAGGTTTTGTGTTGACCAAACCACATTTGAAGTAAGGGTGTTTCTCTTGTACTTTTCTTCTCATTACTCCTTCCACCCAGGAAGGTAGAGTTCTGAGGCATTTCACCAGTAGATGGCTCTAAGAGTAACTGTTCAGTTATTCACATGTGGCCTGCTGGTGGCACAGACATGGCCTTGGTGTATGGACCACAATCATGGTTTTGGAATCCACACAAGAAAAGCTGGAAAGATAATGACAGGGGGCTTTGTGTGGTTTGTTTTATTTTGTGTCCTTTCTTGTCTGTGTCCCCTTTGTCATGTGAAGCCGCACCAAACTGTTCTGATGACATCCTGCTCTGCGCTCTTGTTTGCTTTCCAGACGGAGATGGGCAGTGCTTTGCATGAGGCTGCTTTGTTTGGCAAGACCGATGTGGTGCAAATCCTGCTGGCCGCAGGTGAGAGGTCGGCAGCGCTCTTGTCTACACAGCATGCCAGGGTTGGGATTGTTTCTCCCTCATCCCCTAGGGGGAGTTTTGCTGGCCGTGTTTGAACTCAATGTACGTGTATCTCCACTGGTTGAGTACAAGTGTGTAAACTATTCTTGAATAGCTGGATTAAATGGCTTTGGATGAAAAATGTTGGCCATACTGATGACAGCCTTAAATGTCCTAAAATTTGACCTCTTGGAGGCTGGCTTGAAAATGCTCACTCCCCTGGTCCACCTGGTGTGCCTTTCTAGGAACTGATGTCAACATAAAAGATAACCGTGGACTGACTGCCCTAGACACTGTTCGGGAACTGCCTTCTCAAAAGAGCCAGCAGATAGCAGCATTAATTGAAGGTATCCTCCTTTCTCCCTGTCTGGGTGACCAGGGGACACACGAATTGAACCAAGGCATTTGTATTTGGTGCAGCAGTTTTTTGTTTATTTTTTTTTTAATCTTGCCATGTAGATCACATGACTGGAAAAAGAAGTGCAAGAGAAGTAGATAAGACCCCCCCACCCCAGCCACCTCTCATCTCCAGTATGGACTCCATATCACAGAAGTCTCAGGGTAAGGCAACTCTCCCCTACCAGTAAAGGGTTGCTCAGCTTGGAAAGAGTTGAACATTCATGGGCAGAATGGAAAAATCTTAATTTAAATAATAATTTTGGGGGGTTGTGATTACTTAGTAAGTTTATATTAAGTTCATTTTTTGCCAACTACTATATGAAGTTTTATTGGACATAGTTTATGCTTTTGCCTGTGGGCCTCTTCTTTCCTACTTTATTTTAGCCTCTACTTTTCCAGTTGGCTCTATGAGATCTATTCAGGGATGTGTAGTAGGGAGGATCATCTCAAGATGAACTCAAATATCAGTGAAACCTTCTTTTTCTAACACATAATCATAATGTAGTGCCTTGTGCATAGTTGACTAGTAATAATTTCTTTTTTTTTTTTTTTTCTGAGACAGAGTCTCACTCTGTCGCCTAGGCTAGAGTGCAGTGGCGTGATCTCAGCTCACTGCGACCTCTGCCTCCTGGGTTCAAGTGATTCTCCTGCCTCAGCCTCCTGAGTAGCTGGGATTATAGGCACCTACCACTATGCCCAGCTAATTTTTTTGCATTTTGAGTAGAGACAGGGTTTCACTATGTTGGCCAGGCTGGTCTTGAACTCCTGACCTTGTGATTTGTCTGCCTCAACTTCCCAAAGTGCTGGGATTATAGGCATGAGCCACTGTGCCTGGCCAATATTTAATGAGTATCATCTGATTGGTAGGTGGGTACATGGCAGATTTTGATAATATAACATATGAGCAACAAATGTGGTCTGGATGGGAGCTTAGGGAGTCCAGCCTCACTATCAGTAGTCAGGATCCACCTTTTCAGATGCATTTAGCAAACTTTTGGGTCCTTGATATGATGAATACAAAGATAGAATAAAGACTGACACCTTTCCCCAAATATGGATCACAATAAAGGCGGCTAGAAAAACAGAACAAAGCTAGAAGTGAAAAAAGGGAAAGGGATTTCCCAGAGGGTTGTAGGGAGATAAGGGCTAAAGGGTGCCCAGCTCTCTGTACTATGGAGTCCTTGTCTTCCTCCCACATGCACTTTTTTTCTTGACTTCATAATCTGCTAGTAAGGGGATTAGTAGTTCACTAACCTCTTCAAGGATTTTACATTTATAGTTTTGATTATTTACAGGCAACCCAGAGTTGCCTGGGCTCTAACAGTTGGTCACTTTGCAGAGTCACACGTTTGGATTGCAGGTGCTCCGAGGCTGATAGTTATCTAACAGGCCAGGCTAACAGCTCAGAAAGCCTTTGCCGTCTTCTATTTTGTTTGAGCATGTGGAGGCTTTTATTAAAGAATGTAAAGGGTAACTTAAGTTTTTCAGTTACACCTTGCTATATTTTATGGGTTAAGTTAATGTCATTATGGTATTGAGGTATTTTGGGACTTTATAAAGGTCTTGGGAGTATCCCTTATAGATGTCAATGGTTTTTCATACTGAATTAGGGAAAAATCTGTTTAGATCTCAGGGTATAAAGAACAGCTGAAATGATATGTATTCTTGTCCATGGAACAAACTAATCATTTTCTTGCTCTGGGTTAGTGTTTGTGAGCGCGGGTGACTAAAGAGGCTTTGGGTTGCTGCACTGGTTGGAACCTGAGATTCAAGTCCCCTTTAGTGACTCTCTTGCCCTCCATCCTCCATCCTCCTCTCAGGTGACGTGGAGAAAGCAGTGACTGAACTGATTATCGATTTTGACGCAAATGCTGAAGAAGAGGGTCCCTACGAAGCTCTGTATAACGCTGTCTCCTGCCATTCGTTGGACAGCACGGCCAGCGGGCGATCGTCTGACCGAGACTCCACGAACAAGGAGGCTGAGGCAGCAGGAGTGAAACCTGCTGGAGTGAGGCCTGTATGTGACCCAGGGCCTGCACCTCCTGGGGGCTGTGTTGGCAGGCTGGCCCGTGAGGTGATGGGGCACAGGGAAAGGAAGTGGGATCCCTGGTGCCAGCTCATGTTTCCGAGACCTGGAGCCCACTTGTTCTCTTCTTCTTCTTGGGGCTCTGCTGGGTCTCTCTTGCTGAGTGTACTAACACTATACAGATCACACTGAGGTAGAGTTTTATTTTTTCCAATTTAATTTTCAGTATAACCAGCTTGCATCTTTACGTGACTTCATTGGCCTTAGAGCAAATTAAAGCATTTTATTTCTGTTTAGCCTTAGTGTTGCTTCTGTCTTTGGAATATTTGCTGTATATTGTCTGTTTTCTCTCTGAAAAGCAGAAACATATGGTGAAGGAAGCTCACTGAAATGAGTTCCTATCTGTCCTGAGCATATGCTCACCATCCACTTACCCTGAAAGGATTCTCCATTTGGATTTGAGCAGGTTCTAGATTCAGCAGGGTTGTAGCAGGGCTTAACATTGTATTTATTAGTATGTGACATTCCTATTTTATCTAATTATAATGCCTCCAGCCATTGAGATAATAGGATGAGAACAACTCTGAATTTTCCCTTCTCAAGGTCGACTTTCCCATCTTTCTGTTTCTTTCTCTGGTACAGATGCTCCTTGACTTACGATGGGATTATATCCTGATAAAACCATCGTAAGTTGAAAATCTCATAAGTCAAAAACGCAGGTAATACACCTACCAAACACCATAGCTTAGCCTAGCCTAGGTTAAATGTGCTCAGAATACTTACATGAGCCTACAATTGGGCAAAATCATTTAACACAAAGGCTGTTTTATAATAAAGTGTTGAATAGCTTATATCATTTATTGAATACTGCACTGAAAGTGAAAAACAGAATGGTTCTGTGAGCCCTTGGAAGGACAGTTTCTACTGAATGCGTATTGCTTTGCCTCGATGATAAGGTTGGAACATTGTACCATCGCAGGTCAGACAGTCTGTACCTGCTTTTACTTCTAGTCTTGTGCGTCGTTCCTGAGATAGCTTACCCCTGGCTTCTCCCCTAGGGTTATGTTGGGAGTGTAGGCCTGAATCACTGGTCCCACTGACCTTCCTCCACTGCCAGGCACAACAATTTCAGGTTCTGAGCACTGCCCATTAGCTAAACTGACCACTGCTCTAATGAGATCCTAGTGCTAAGCCCATCTAGAGACATATTTTCAGGCCTATGTTATTTCTTCCTGTTGGAGGGGCTGGCCTTTCCCTTTTGGTCTGAATCTGGCTTGTGACCATTTTGATGATTCTTTGGCTGCAGGTAACTCTTGTTTCTTGCAGGTGTGCCCTGGGAATGGCCTTATGATTCTTAGAGTGTTCTTTTTCGTTAGACTCCTTGCTGTGCCCTGCTATGCCCTGAAACTCCATTTTAGTATGGATCTTGGAAAGGCCCGCAGTCTAGTGGTAGTCCACCAGAGTGGGTGTTATCAAGGACTGTGACAAAACTCCTTGTGAGTGGTGAAAGCAAGTGCATGTGCCGAGCACCACCAGTATAGCGCTTCTATAGACAGCTAGTTTTTTCACTTATTTTGCTTTTAGGCACAACTGAAGAAAGAAAATCTAGGTTTGGAGGGAGGTGGTGTTTTAATTGGTACTTATAGGTGATGCCCATTAGGGGGCGCTGGAGTCTTTGGAAGAAGCCGCTCAGGGTTACTGAAGAAAGCTGAGAATGAGTTCCTGTGATTGATTTCCACAGGTCTCTTTGTTCCCTCCTGCTCTCCTGGTTGCCTCCTGCTCTCCCCCCTGTGGTCCTAAGCAGAAATGGGTGGATGCTTTGCCATTTTTACTTGTGTATGTTGTGGCTGTGCTATCTTCCAGGCCCTTGGTAATTAACTATGGCAAAGGGCGTGTTTACCTCTTGGTAAACACAATGAATGATGGTATGTGTAAATCACCACCGTACTTCTAGGCCCTGCTCCAAAGTTTTCACCTTAGAAAAAAAGAGACACAGGTATTTCTATTTCCTTCCCATGTCCCTGGTGATTGTTTCTTCCTCAAAAGGCTTCCATATTGTTCTTTCTAGGCCTTTTTAGCATTAGGAAGGCTTCTAGGATGAGTTCTTTTTGTTGTTGTGTTTCCTTTTTGTTTTTTCCCCTCAGTTACTTGGTGTCCCAAGGTTAGTTAACTGGTGATGGATACAGGCCTGCTCCTTTTGCTGTTCCCTTCCTTATAAGGTGACAGTGGGACCAGGTTCCTGCACTTCTGGAGCAAAGAAGGGTAGGGAAAGTGGGACTTAGTGGGACGTCTGATATAAATAGCTTTGTTTGGCTTGAACATACAGACTTGTTTTGAAGTCGTTGCCATTGGGCATCCATCTGGTTCCAGGGTCTATGTGAATGACCGACTTATCAAGATAGAACACTGAGCAGTGAAGCCTGTTTTAAGAGAGAGATTATGGATGCCAAAATGCTAATGCGGGTAGCTCCTAAAACATGAGAAACATCTTTCCGTGCAGATTTTGCTTGGGCTCTCGCAGAACTCAGCATTCTCTGCTTTGACTTTCTGAAATACTCCTGTTTTAACAACACAGTGAACAAACCTACAAGCCAGGGAATGAGCCTGCAGGACAGCTCTGGTTTTGGGTCCCTCACTCCCTTTAGTAGGAACACTGATTCTCAAGCATGACCAGGGCTTTGGAATATAAACAGTGCTAAAGGCCCTGCAGGTACAATGGTAAATATCTCTTCAGCTTTCAGTTTTCCTTCATCAGGATCATCCTGTGTATTCCTGAAATTGTTCACCCATGATCTAACTTATCCTGTGTCACCTCTTCAGTGACTTTCTTATTCTAGAGCAGGGGTTGGCAAACTACAGTCCACAAGTGTCTGATTTTGTAAATAAAGTTTTATTGGAGCACAGCCACACTCGTTCATTTACATATCATCTGTGGCTACTTTTGCATTATAATGGCAGAGTTGACTGCAAAGCCTAAAATATTCACTATATGGCCCTTAAAGAAAAAGCTTCTTTTCCTTTTAAAAATGGGTTTAGATGGGCTGGGCACAGTGGCTCACGCCTGTAATCCCAGCACTTTGGGAGGCCAAGGCGAGCGGGCAGATCACGAGGTCAGGAGATCAAGACCATGCTGGGTAACACAGTGAAACCCTGTCTCTACTGAAAATACAAAAAATTAGCTGGGTGTGGTGGCGGGCGCCTGTAGTCCCAGCTACTCTGGAGGCTGAGGCAGGAGAATGGCATGAACCCAGGAGGCGGAGCTTGCAGTGAGCCGAGATAGCGCCACTGCACTCCTGCCTGGGTGACAGAGTGAGACTCCATCTCAAAAGAAAAAAAATTTTTTAAATGGGTTTAGATGAAATGGAGTTTCATATAATACTTATTATTGAAGGAGGCAACCAAGGATAAGAGAACAGTTTGAGCTTTTTGCTAATAAATGGGAATAGACCAGTATCAGAGCATTAACGTTTCAACAGGAATTAACGTTTTTGTCCTTGATTACTTTCCTCATTACTTCCTCAATAACTTTGATTCTTTAGAACAAATTTCACAGGTTGATTTCTTTTGATCCAGTGTTTCCTCTTTCTAGAGTAGACTGAAAAGTGAGCCACTGATTTTCCTAAGGTAAAGTTTTATGTATCAGTATTCTGAAGGACATTTTCTAACAAGGCAGTTATGTGTTTTCAGTACTGGCATTTCTCACTGTGGTCTAGGATATGAAAGAGGTGTTTATGATCTCTGCCACAGACTTCGAAAGCTGTAAAGCATGCTAATTGAATTGTGTATGTGTGCACAGAGTTCTCCATCTGTTCAGAGACTAAATCTTGACTTTAGTCTCTCAAGGGAGTTCCGTACATTATTCTTTTTCATTTCCAAGGGCTAAGATGAGGGGAAACCAAAAAATTAGATACTTGATAAAAGAGATAGCAAAATATTTGTTTTTTTCTCTTCTGCAGAGGGAACGTCCACCGCCTCCAGCAAAGCCACCGCCGGATGAAGAGGAAGAAGACCGCATAGATAAGAAGTATTTTCCCTTGACAGCTTCTGAGGTAGAGGGTTGTGGGTTTATTCCCATTGCTGAAATTTGAGTTTGTTGAAAAGTGCATCGATGGGTACTTTAAAAGACTTTGCTTTCTCATCTTCTCATCAACTCTTTGGATTATAAATTTGTATTATGTGTACTAGTAATCTGGAATAAGACCTTTCAAACTCACGAAGAATTTTAATCTAGCGCTCGCATACCACACCATATGGAAAGTAAAATGTACATTTTCTCCTGGCTCCAATAAGCTGAACAGTCTCACTTTTTGCTTTTAAGCCTCTTGTCTTTTGATACAAGATGTAGTGCTTCCCTTTAATCACTGTTCCCTAGACTGTGCCTCATTAGCAAGCTTTAGTGCTTCTGCCCCAAACATCTTATTCCTGTTTTTGTATTTTTTCCTGTTCATTTCACATGAAGACTCTACACCAGGACAAACATGAATTGAGCCATGAAGACTCAATTAGAAAAGACATAGGAATTATGTGGGATGGCCAGGGCTGGAAGATCAAAGAAGTTTATTTGAAAAGAATAGTCTACCCTTTTGAAAAGGAAATGTTATCATGAGGCAAATAACTCATTCACTTAGAAGTGTGAAAAAATTGAGTTGTCCTTAATCTTTCGTCTTAAAAACTCTCTGCTATCACTTCCTCCCATTAGGAGAATATATCTATGGAATATTTATTGAAAATATTATATAATTTTAATAGTCATTTTGTAGCTCATTCAATGCCCTATTCTCTAATTTAAAAATCAGCTAATATAAAATAATTAATTACTCTCATCACTTTATCCCTAGAAGTTAGAGTTAATGATTTTTTTACGGTATTGCCACAGACCATGGCAGATTCTTTTATTCAGTATAAACACATGGAACCAGAGAGATGGCTTTAGTTTAACAAAATGTATAAATACAAGGAAGCCCTTTTATGTAAAAGTCAGTGTTGGAGATAGGGGAAGATTTCTATGCTAGGTACAAATTCTGTCCTTAATTCTTTTCTTTAATTACAAAATGCTTATTATAATGTCTCATCTAAGGGTTTCTAGATTTGCAGCCTGTTATTACCACCCCTGGATAATAACACATTTCTAGTAGATCCAAGTGCATGCACTAAATCCTTCCATACTTTTATATAAATAGAAGTTTGTCTCATTACCCCCCTTCCTTTTTTTTTTTTTTTTAAACAAGGAGAAGCCTAATAATATGGAGCATATTCAGTTGGGGCTGGGTCTCTGTAAATGCCTTCTGCCCCTCTTTAACAAGGACTTGAGTTAAAATTCGTAATGCTTGGGCAAGGCTCTTAAAGAAACACTGGATTATATCCAGAATTTTCTATTCTCCCAAGGTTTTCTAAAGCATACAATGTGGCAGTAACACAGTGTCAAGAAGTGGTGGCTGGAAGAGAGAAGGGGGAATCTTCATATTACTCTCCTAGGCGGGAAAGTTTGAGAGAGAGAGATATATATATACACACACACACACACACATACACACACACACACACACACACATATATATGTTTGTTTTTTTTTTTTAGACGGAGTCTCACTCTGTCACCCAGGCTAGAGTGCAGTGGCGTGATCTCAGCTGACTGCAAGCTCTGTCTCCCAGGTTCACTCCATTCTCCTGCCTCAGCCTCCCGAGTCGCTGGGACTGCAGGCACCTGCCACCACGCCCGGCTAATTTTTTGTGTTTTTAGTAGAGACGGGGTTTTACCGTGTTAGCCAGGATGGTCTCGATCTCCAGACCTTGTGATCCACCTGCCTCGGCCTCCCAAATTGCTGGGATTACAGGCGTGAGCCACTGCGCCCGGCTGAGATACATTCTCTAAAACTTGCTTCTGAATAGCCTGGAATTCTGGATCAGTTGGACCAGCATAGTCAGTATTTGGAAGATGGTGAAACACTGAATTTGCTAATTTACTGGTGATTATAGGTACCTGAATATAGAGGGGATATGGCCTGCATATGATCCAGGCAGATTTTGTTCATATACTGTAGTTTGAATGTAGTGTGAATGGTCTTCTTCAAAGTGTACAATTATGTATATTTTTTGGACTCTGTTGTCTTTCACCATTTTTCCTTATACTGTTAAAGCTTAAATACCCTAGACCATATCATATCTCAGGAGACACTGACTTCATCAAACTTAGGCTTTTGTCTTTGGCAAGCAATCTGCCCCAATATTTGTATTCCTATTCCTAAGCCTGGTCATTGTCAGATGACTCATAGAAGCCTTTAGGGGAAGCCAGAGTATACCTAGCCGTTGGAGTGCTTATCAGGTTAATGACCTGATCATGAAACTGGCTTATAAACATTAGACACATATACTCACGCACATACACATGCTGTATAGATGTTTTTGCCCATAGAAGGGGCTGCCAGCTGCATCAGGACTGGCTGTTGTCTTCTCTGTGCTCAGATGTGCTAAGTATTCATGGAAGCTGCAGCTGCTGGAGTAGCTCTTCCCAGAAGGCTCCCACACCCCAACTGGACATTCCATTGGTCACAGTTAGGTGGTGACTGCTCTTAGCTTTGCTCTGCAGCAGAAATGTTGCTTTCCACATAGCAGAAAAAAAATATATATATTATATATGTATATATATGTGTATACGTGTGTGTGTGTGTGTGTGTGTGTATTTGGCTTTGATTTATTGCCAGTCCTGGAGGAAAGGAAAAAAAAAAGATTAAGGAGTAATTTAGTAAAGAGCAGAATCCTTTCTGTTGAAAATCAGTTATTGCCATATTGACTATGACATAGGGCTTCTGGAGTGGGAGCTAGGAAGGCTCAAAGAAAAGCAGTTTATTGCTTTATTGTGAGGATTTTTAATCCCATAGCTGGTAGAAGCCAGCACCAAGAAGAAAAGATTACTCTGCTTGTCGTCTGGGTATGAGCAATTGGATGAAGAAAAACATAAAAGTTGAGGGAAAATGAGGCCAAACTGGTCCAGAATCAGGAGAGTTGACTTTTATGGCCATAGCTCTGTTGTGAGCTTTCTGTATAACCTTGGACAAGTCCCTGGACCTCTCTGGGAACCAGGTTTGTCATCTACAAATGAAAGAGCAGAACCAGGTGCTCTCTGGATGTTACTGTGATGGTTAGGATCCCTTCCAGCTCTGGCATTTGATGGTTCTCTGCCTCTATTTGTCCTGCACAAGAACTAGGCACAGAGAGAAAGCAGGTCCAGTGGGCCTGATTTTCCACATGGAAGTCATCAGCCCTCTCCTGCATGAGAAGAAAGGATATTATAGGCTGGGCATCCAGGCTGTCAGTTACCTCCCTCTGAAGGAAGCATGCCTGAGGCTATATGAGAGCTCTTCCCGTGTGTGGAACACTCCATCAGATTTCCAGGGCTCTGTGTAAGTGATAGCTGTAGGTGTGTAAACCTGCAGAACACAAATCCTGTCTGTACTGCCTGTGGTATTAAGTTGACACAATGTGAACTGCTTAATGGCCCCTCTTTGTTCCTTTAATTGTGTTCATATGAAGAGGCAAAGGAATAAGTAATATGAGCAAATGGCTCATTGTAATGAAATAGCTTTTAGCTTCCAGATAGCTTGCTATAAGTGGAGGTTCCTGCAGTGCTTAGCAGAATTTTGGAAGGAGACAGTCCTTTTGCCTTTAGAGTGGCAGCCTTGTTAACAAACGGGAGCTGCAGTTTCTCATTTAGTCTGAGGCTACTAGAGTCCTTGTTGTCTCATTAGGCCCATAACACGGTGAGCTATGCCTTGAGAAGCAAAAACCTGATGAACCACAAACCTGATGTCTTTCCAGTGGGCTGAGGGACATGTCAGTATGGGAGGAAGTTTCTGTGTTTGCCAAGGAATCACCTTTGTAGGGCAGCATTATTTGTTAGATGGAATTGGGAATTCCCCCCGCCCCACCCCCTTGTTTGTAATACTTTACTTGTCCGATCCAAACTGATCAAGAAGAGATCTTGAGCCTTGGTTTGCTGTTCTAGTAAGTAGGATTTGTCTTAACACTAGCTTATTCTTATTTTTCTTCTTATTTTGCCTGTGAAACAGATTGGATTCTTAGGACAGCTGGGCCAGAATTATCCTCTAAAGTAAGGATATCCATTCTTTCTCCTAGAGTGGCTGTAGCACTAATTGTGGTGTCTACAGCTTGATTCAAGGGAAAGCATGGTTACTGTGGTACCAAGGCTAGCTGTGGCCATCAGGCCCTCAGCTGGTCAAAGCCTTACAGTTGCCAGGTATAGGAGCCAGCTCTGGTTCCGTTATTTCATCAGAGATACTTGACTGCCTGGATTAGGGATTTCTCAGTAGACAGCTGCTTTTTCCACCTCACTGAAATTCAAACTTTCTGGCCACTTGACTCTTCAGAGCAGAGATTGGTGGAAGCAATTTAAAATTGTATTATCATAAAGGTTATAGGAATCCAGTTTTGGGGATATCCTTCCCTATAACCCTCAGGACCTCTGAAGAAAGGCTCACAAAAATAGAGATGGACTTAGCGACAGGTTTGTTTCTAGTAAACATTTAAGTGTTGAGGGTCAGTTGGAAGTCATTTTGGTTTCCTCTTGAGGAGGTGGGAAGGATTCCAGTCTTTGGATAGTATATGTGCATATTAGAAAAGAAACAGAGAGGAAGAGGTCTTCCTTCACAATGGAGCATGGCTAAGAGCTGCTTGGCAAGTATTAGCCTCAGAAAAGAGATCATGCAGAACACCGTAAGCATGGGAGATGCAAGAAAGGAAGGATCTTGGATTTTACTTGCACTTTTTGAAGACTAAAATCAAAGAAAGGGGAGTTTTTTGGTTTTTTTGGTTTTGTTTTTGTTTTCGTTTTTCCTTAGAGACAGGATCTTGTTCTGTCATCCAGGCTGGAGTTCTGTGGCACAATCCTGGTTCACTGCAGCCTCAAACTTCCAGGCTCAGGTGATCCTCAGAAAAGGGTATATTCTAGTCAAAGGCCGTTCAGATTAGAGGTACAGGTATATATCCAGAAGTGCAGTTGTGATTCTATGTGACACTTGAATTATTCACCTTCTCTTTTCCACCTTTCTTCTTCTTAGATGTAAAAAGAGCCAATAATCGAATTTGTTCCACACTCCTGTCTTGATATTAGCCACATGCACAAAATATACTGGATGTTTCTCTCCCTTAGGTTCTGTCCATGAGACCTAGAATTCATGGAAGTGTAGCCCAGGAAGAAGACGAACATCCTTATGAACTCTTGTTAACAGCAGAGACAAAGAAAGTGGTGTCGGTGGATGGAAAAACAAAAGGTACGTTCCCCACAACTCCTGGCAGAACCAACTCCAAAGGGATTTTTAAAGTTTGTGATCCTGAGTGGAAGGGGAAGATGTTGTAACTATGATACTCTTTGGGTTGTGGCGGTTGGGTTTCATGATGGTCTGGGATGGTGGGTACATTATGGCTTTTCATTTTCAATACGTGACCTATATGCTCTAGGTTGGAGTTGGCTGCCACGTTCAGCATGCGAAGCAAGGAGAAGGTTAAGTCAGATTAGGTGCAAACTGTGGGAGGAGAGACCAGCCCCATGGCAGAGATTGATTTGGGGTCTTAAATCATAAACCCTCAAGTTAATGCTGTGGAAAAACAAGCTCAACAAGTCAGTCCCCTTGGGTTCAGGCTGACGGCACAGACTCTGCTTTTGAGTCCTGACCTCAGAGTGAGGCACTCCTGGGGAGGGGCCCGTGATTGGCTGCCACCCTGTAACTAGAGTGCTCTGTCGCCTTGGCCTACTTTCATTGCCTCTGCAAAATTCAGTTTCCTCTGTAAGGGAGTGAGCGCTGCAGTACTGAGATCCAGCCCGTCGATATAAGTGCAGTCACAACAGAGGTGAGTGTGCACTGCTGGGGAATTTGTGTCAACCCCTGTTCTAAAGAAGAATAAGGGGCAATGCAGTTCCCACTGCAGTTTGAAGGAACTCTTATGACCTTTCCCAGCTCTCTACAGCTTGCAGGTATTAGGGCCTTCATGGGGTATGCGTACCTTCTTTCAACCCTAAGACATTCCATGGTTCAGGTAAGAACAGAGGATGAGATGGTTTCCTTTGAAATGCCCTTTGCTTAGATCTGTCAGTGCTTAGAGGGTGGCAAAGAGAACGTGTGCATATGCGTATGACATTGTAGACTTTATTTTTAATGGTCCTATTTAAAAGGTTTTCTCTTGCATGCAGACATTGTAGTCATTTTCATAGTGATTTTTTTTGTTTTGTATTTTATGGTTTCCATTTGGAGCTTTTAAAAAAAGTTGTAATTTAGATACAGTAAAATTTATCCTTTTTTGTGTATAGTTCTGTGAATTTTGACAGATGGAGTTGTATAACTGCCATCACAATAAAAATATAGAACAATTTCATCCCCCAAATTTTCCCATGTTCTTTTGTAGTCAACCCCACTCCTTTCCCTTATTTCTGACAACCACTGCTCTGATGTCTGTCCCAATAGTTTTGCCTTTTCCAGAATGTCATATAAATGGAATCATACAATCTGTAGCCTTTTGAGCCTGGCCCCTTTCACTTAGCTAATACATTTGAAATTCATCCATGTCGTCGCATATATCAATAATTTGTTCCTTTTCATTGCTATTATCCCATTGTATGGATATACCTCAGTTTATCCCTTCCCTAGCTGAGGGATATTTGGGTCATTTACAGTTTTTGACAATTATAAATAAAATCATAATAAACATTCACTTACAGGTTTTTGTGTGAACAGAAGTTTTCATTTCACTTAGATATATACCTATGAATGGGATTGCTGGGTATCCCAGCAATAGATGTTTAACTTCACGTGAAATATGTAATATGTTTAACTCTATAAGAAACTGCCAAACTATTTTCCAGAGTGATTATACCAGTTTGCGTTCCCATCGAAGTGTATGAGAGTGATGTACATCTACTTGCTATATATATCATCCCTAGCACTTAATATTGTCAGGTTTTTAAAATTTTAGCCATTCTAATAGATATGCAATGTTAGTTCATTATGGATTTAATTTGCATTTTCCTAATATCTAATGATGTTGAGCATCAATTAATGTGATTAGTCACCATCCTTAATATCTAATTAAATGTCTATCAAATTTTTGCTCATTTAAAAACATTAGATTGTTTTCTTATTATTGAGTTGTGAATTCTTTATATATTTTACATACAAATTCTTCATTAGATACATGATTTTCTCCCCATCTGTGACTTGTCTTTTTGTTCCCTTAACAGTGTCTTTTGAAGAGAAGTGACTCTAAATTTTGATAAAGTTCAATTTATCCTTTTTTAAAATATGGATAAGGTCACCAATCATTTTTTTTTTTTTTTTGAGATGGAATCTCTCTCTGTCACCAGGCTGGAGTGTAGTGGCCCAATCACAGCTCACTGCAACCTCCACTTCCTGGGTTCAAGCAGTTCTCCTACCTTAGCCTCCCAAGTAGCTGAGACTACAGGCACGCGCCACCACGCCCAGCTAATTTTTGTATTTTTAGTAGAGACGAGATTTCACCATGTTGGCCAGGATGGTCTCGATCTCTTGACCTCATGATCTGCCCACCTTAGCCTCCCAAAGTGCTGGGATTACGGGCGTGAGCCACCGTGCTCAGCCACCAATCTTTTCTATGTTTTTTTGCTAGAAATTTTATAGCTTTAGGTTTTACATTTAAGTCTATGATCAATTATGAGTTAATTTTTATATATGGTGTGAGGTATGGATCAAGTTTCATTGTTTTACAAATGGCTATCCAATTGTTTCTGCATGATTTGTTGAAAAAGACCTTCCTTTCTCTATTGAATTGTCTTTGCAACTTTGTTACTTTTTTCAGAATTGTTTTAGACATTCTAGTTCCATTGTCGTTCCCATTTAGAATCAGCTTATTGATTTCTTCCCCACCCCGCCACCTAGTTCTTAGTCAGTGTGCACAACTTGTTGATTTCTACAAAAAGTCCAGCTGGGATTTTGATTGGGTTTATATTGAATCTATATTGATAGTGAAAAATTGATAACTATATTGGGCCTTCCAATCATATTGGTAGTTTTTTTTTTTTTTTTTTTTTTGGAGACAGAGTCTTGCTCTGTCACCCAGGCTGGAGTGCGGTGGCATGACCTTGGCTCACTGCAACCTCCACCTCCTAGGTTCAAGTGATTCTCCTGCCTCAGCCTCTCGTGTAGAGGGGATTACAGGCATCCGCCACCATGTCTGGCTAAATTTTGATTTTTAGCAGAGATGGCATTTCGCCACATTGGCCAGGCTGATCTCGAACTCCAGACCTCAGGTGATCCGCCCGCCTCAGCCTCTCAAAGTGCTGGGATTGCAGGCGTGAGTCACCAACCCTGGCCATATTGGTAGATTTTTAATTAAAACATTTAGAAAAGGTGAAGAGGGCACCAATGCCCTCTCTAGTCATTTGATAATAAAATTGATAATAAATTACACTTAATAAACTAACCCTTAAAAAACAAGCAATTAATTAATACTCTGTTTGAAAATGGTTCTTAGTGAAGGAATAATTTTTAGCTTCATGGAGGAGGGAGATTCCAATTCTTTCTTTCTTTCAAAAGTTTCATCTGGAACCACTACAGGATAATTGACTCAACCTTTGGAAGAAAGAAGAGTGGAAGGTTAGACTAATTTCATAAGCGGGGCTGGTGTCCTTAGCTACCAAGTGTGCTTGAAAGGGATTTTGTATCCCCATATCAAGAGATCATTAGGTTAAGGAGGGAACTAACAATTAGGAGTTTTGGCTACACATCTGGTCCTCCTATGCTTTGGTTTCTTCCAACTCTTCTATATTGGGATAAGTGTTGTGAGTAGTTGGTATAGAAGCAGATTTAATTGAACCACAGGCTGTGGGATGCGCCTGCCTCAAGGCTTGCTGCTTAGATCACTCAAAGAGCTTTCAGACAAAATAGCTGAGACATTAAATATGAAAATGGGCTCTGCTAGTTTCTCAGAAGCCTTGCCTATCCTGGCAGCCTGGCAGGAAAAGCTAGCCTTGAAGGAGTGCCTGCTAAGGTTGGTATAAGTGAGGCACATCAGCAGACCATGTTGCAGGTATTACTGAATCTTTTCTGCATTTCCTTTAATGTCTTGTCTTATGCAGCTTTTATGAATTAATTGATCAGTTTTCAAAAGGCCATGTTAGTGAGACTACCAGAGCTTTTAACCCCGCCTTAGTATAATTCAAAAAGCTACAATGTGTGAGGGTTGGGGTAGGAAATTTTTAAAATTACATTTTTAGGCTGGGTATGGTGGCTCACTCCTGTAATCCCAGCACTTTGGGAGGCCGAGGTGGGTGGACTTCAGCCCAGAAGTTGGAGACCAGCCAGGACAACATAGCAAGACCCCCATCTCTAAAATAAATTTTTTTAATTTTTAAAATTTACATTTTTATATTAGCTTATTAGTATGTGCTCACTGAGGAAGAAAAAAAATTCCAACAATACAGAAATGAATATAAATAAATGCTGAGGTTCTTCTCACCTCCCTGTTACTCACAGTTGCTAGAGGTGACCATCGTTTGAAAATGTGGTGGGCTGGGCATGGTGGCTCACACCTGTAATCCCAGTACTTTGGGAGGCCAAGGCAGGAGGCTTGCTTGAAGCCAGGGTTTCAAGACCAGCCTGGCAACATAGTGAGACCCCATATCTGCAAAAAAAACAAAACAAACAAAAAAAAAAACTTAAGTAACTGGCTTTTAATAGCAAAATAATACCATCCTAACATAACCACAGAGTTCAAAAAGAAAGTGTGGTATATATGATTCAGACCATTTGTTATCTTTATACAAAAGTGACTATGTGAAATTGTTTGTTTGTATTTAAGCTAAAATGGGATTGTATTTTACAAACTTTCTGTGAACTTGCATTTTGTATTTGCCTTATCTATAGAGCATAGATGCAATTTTATTTTGGTTCTTAAAATCTAGCTAAATATCCCATAGCTCATTTTTTCCTTCTCCAGTTCATGGGTGTTGAAGTTGTCGCCAGGATTTCTGTTATAAATTACGCTTCTGTGGATATTCTGTGCATGTGTTCTTAAATACATGTAAAAGTATGTCTCTAAAAAAGACTGATAGAAAGTAGAATTAGCAGGTCAGAGTATATGTGCATGTCTAGATCTAATGGGTGGAGCTAAATTGCCCTCCCTTAATGGTGAAGAGAAATACGCTCTTCATACCTTCACCAATGTGGTGTATTATCAGTCTTTAATGTTTTCCACCATGATAAGCAAAAAAGGTGCTATTTGTCATTGGAACTGAGCAACTTACCTTATTGATTAGCGTTATGTGTTTAATCTATGAGTTGCCTATTTTTTTCTATTTTTCTACATAGAAATTGGTGGTAGTAGAAACACTTTGTTTAAATACCTGTAATATTTGGCCAAAGTAGTGCTCAGAGGGAAGTTTATATTCTTAAATTCATTTGTTAAACAACAAGAAAGATTAAAATGTAACCAAAAGAAAGTAGCAGAGAGTAATAAGAGATTGTTAGGGAATTATTGAGATAAAAGCAGATAGTATATTTCTCATACTTTATGTTATGTGTGCTACACCTTAGTGAAAGAAAGAAAAGTAGAAGAAACCAAAAAGAGAGACTTGATCATTAAAATGAATTTGTATTTTTTTAAAGATTTCTGACAATTTTGATCAAGAAAGAGAAAAAAAACCACTACACGTGAGGATGCTATAAAGAATATTCTTGGCTGGGCACGGTGGCTCATGCCTGTATTCCCAGCACTTTGGGAGCCCAGGGTGGTTGGATCACTTGAGGTCAGGAGTTTGAGACCAGCCTGGCCAACATGGTGAAACCCCGCTTCTACTAAAAATACAAGAATTTGGCCGGGCGTGGTGGCTGATGCCTGTAATCCCAGCACTTTGGGAGGCCGAGGCAGGTGGATCACAAGGACAAGAGATGGAGACCATCCTGGCTAACACAGTGAAACCCTGTCTCTACTAAACATACAGAAATTTAGCCGAGTGTGGTGGTACGCGCCTGTAGTCGCAGCTACTCAGGAGGCTGAGGCAGGAGAATCGCTTGAACCTGGGAGGCAGAGGTTGCAGTGAGCCGAGATCACACCACTGCACTCCAGCCTTGGTGACAGCGAGACTCCATCTCAAAAAAATATATATACAAGAATTAGCCAGGCGTGATATCACACACCTGTAATCCCAGCTACTCAGGAGGCTGAGGCTGATAATCGCTTGAACCCAGGAGGCACCTCTTTTTTGAGACTCTGTCTCAAAAAAAAAAAAAAGAACATTCTTAATTGTACATTTTAAAATAACTAAAAGAGTATAATTGGATTGTTTGTAACACAAAGGATAAATGCTTGAGAGGATGAATGCCTCACTCTCCATGATGTAATTATTCCTCATTGTATGCCTGTATCAAAACATCTCGGCAGGTTGCGGGTGGTTCACGCCTGTAATCCCAGCACTTCGGGAGGCCGAGGCGGGCAGATCATGAGGTCAGGCGATCAAAACCATCCTGGCTAACATGGTGAAAACCCGTCTCTACTAAAAATACAAAAAATTAGCCGGACGTGGTGGCAGTATCTGTGGTCCCAGCTACTCGGGAGGCTAAGGCAGGAGAATGGCGTGAACCCAGGAGGCGGAGCTTGCAGTGAGCCGAGATGGCGCCACTGCACTCCAGCCTGGGCGAAAGAGCGAGACTCCGTCTCAAAAAAAAAAAAAAAAAAAAAAACCAAACAAAAACACAAAACAAAAAAAATCTCATGTACCCTAGTATGTACCCACAAAAATTAAAATTTTAAAAAGTTTTTAAAATTAAAACTTCAAAAAAGAATATAGCCAGGCACAGTGGCTCACGCCTGTAATCCCAGCTCTTAGGGACGCAGAGACGGGAGGACAGCTTGAGCCCAGGAGTTTGAGACCTGCCTGGGCAATATAGTGAGAACCTGTTCTCCACAAAAAAGAATAGAAAAAAAGACAAAAAGGAATATATAACGTCAAATTAAGAGATTTTAAAAATTAATAATAAGATGATTTATAGGAATAAATTTTATGTGATTAATCAGAGTTGCTGCCATCCCCTGGGAGCGTTTAGAATTGTTTTGGGAGAGTTTTGGTCCGTCACAATGACTGGTTAAGGTGGGGTTGCTACTGGCATTTTTCCCCTGGGGATCAGGAATGCTAAGCATCCTATACTATGCGGGACAGTCCTTCACAGTGAATAATTTTCCCACCAAGAAATGCCATTTGTGCCTATAGAAATGACAAAAGCTGACAGAAGTGGGAAGCCTTAATAGATCTATGAATTTGAAAGCCCATCCTCCAAAAAGACTTGAGGCCCATGTGATTTTATGGTAGTTTTATTTAATTGGGTATTCCTGTTAAATTATTTCAAATGTAGAAAAAGTCTTCTGAAATTATCATACAGGGCAAGCATAACCAAGAACAGTGATTCCTGTTTTGTATAGCATAGTCATTTATTTCTCCTTCATGTTTAATTCTTTGCTCGCTGGATGTTCTGGACATATTGCCACTCAGAGAAATAGTGGACAACTTTCCAGGTTTGATAGCAAATAGGAATGTAGCCAAGAGCTCTAAAAGCCATCTTGTTTTCTGTGGTGCTTTAGCATCCACTAATAGTGCTTGGGTTCAGGTAAAGTGGTACTTAACAGAGGACAGTGATGAATGATTATCTGAAGACAGTGATACATGTGGACTTTTTGGCGTGCAGCTACACTTCAGAAGTTTTTGAGATTAACTCAGAATTGCTAAGAGCTACGCATTTGAGTCTGTACACAGTTCATGCATCAGTATGAAGACCTTAATCCTTCCAAAGGGGAGGAAATGGTTTTTAGCTTCTCCCTTTACTCCTGCATCAGAGTACCAATTCCATAGCCATTGGGGAATTCTAGAGTGTAAGTCTTGGCTTTTCCCTGTGCCAGTTTTGGATTGTTTTCTCAGTGCTTCCAACTGTAGTCCCACTTTTACTGTTGGTTTAATGAGATTTCAGGAAGAAGAGAAAATAGGTACCTGTGTTTGATCTGTCATCTTTACCAAGAAGTCCAGGCTAGATTTTCAAAATAAATACCCAGGAGTATGTTTGGATGCTTTTTCCAAAGGGAAAACATATAAATGAGACAGTTTGACAATTAAGCCTTATCTTCGGCAGCTTCCTCTTCTCTCGCCATCTTTTTTTTTTTTAAATAGACAGGGATCTTGCTCCATTGCTAGGTTGGAGTGCAGTGGTGTGGTCATAGCTCCCTGCAGTCTCCAGCTCCTGGGCTCAAGCAATCCTCCCTCCTGCCTTAGCCTCCTGAATAGCTAGACTAAAGGCATGTGCCACCATGCCCAGCTAAAAAAAAATTTTAGAGATGGGTTCTCACTGTATTGTCCAGGCTAGTCTCAAACTCCTGGCCTCAAACAATCCCACCTGAACCTCCCATGTAGCTGGGGTCACAGGCACAAGCCACTGCACTTTACTTTTCTCATCTTCTTGCATTAGAGGAGCTCCTGCCCAAAGTCCTGCTGTGTAACTATCTTCTTATTAATTTATGTTTCTGAGTTGGAATAGTTCAATTTGATTGTGGAACAAGTCCAAGCCTTATGAACTGTGCTTCTAAATTTTCCTCCACCAAATGTATTGACAGCCGTTTATATACATGTATATTATGCATTTATATACATGAGACATATGTAAAATAACTGAAAGATGACAGAATATGTTAAATTCATATAAAAGTGGTACAAAAGTAATTTTGGTGTCCAAAAGAGGGATAAATTATGTCAGTGTAGGAGATCTTGGATGGCTTTATTAACGAAATTGCAGTTGAGCTGAACCCCTAGATAGAGTTATACCTGATAGAGTTATACCTAGATAGAGTTATACCTGATAAGGAGAGAGCATTCCAGGCAGGAGGAGTGGCATAGACAACAGTGAGAGGATGGGAGGAGATATAGAGAACATGTCTGGAGAATGGTAAGAGTAATCCGGTTTGGCTGGAACAAAGGGAACTTGTCATAGAGCATTGGATCTCCAGCGTCACTGTTTATTCCCGAGACAATGCAGTGTTGTTGAGGCTTTTTGAATTGGGTGACACGATAGGAGCCACACTTCAGAAATATATAATTGTGGACTCTTAGATTGCTTAGACTGGGAGAGACTGGAGGCGGGAAAGCCCTAAAGTCAAGAGACTTCACAGAGTCTCTCTAAGGTAATTGGAGCCCAGACTAGAGAAAGAGTAGGAAGTTATAGGGAGGGAGGTATGAGTGGGAGAGGTATAGAAGAAGCAGAATTAACAGGACCATGGAACAAAATGTATAGGAATCAGGAGAGGAATTTCAGGATGATTCCGAGGTTTGAGCTTGGTTAATTGAGAAAATAATGTACGACTAACAGGAATAGAGAATCGAGGGAGGGGCGTGTTTGAGGGAAGATGTTAAGTCTGGTTTCGAATGTGTTAAGTTTGAGGTGTTTTAGGTACCAGAGAACATCCAAGTAAAGATACTTCATAAACACTTGGAAATATGAGTCTGATGAGAGATGTGAAGATTAGAAATATGGATTTAGGAATCATCCAAGTTGAGGTGATTATTAACATAAAAGAGAATCCAGGCCGGGTACGATGGGTCTTACCTGTAATCCCAGCACTTTGGGAGGTTGAGATGGGTGGATCACTTGAGGCCAAGAGTTCAAGACCAGCCTGGCCAACATGGTGAAACCCCATCTCTTCTAAAAATACAAAAATTTACTGAGTATGGTGGCACACGTCTATAATCCCAGCTACTCGGGAAGCTGAGGCATGAGAATCATTTGAACCTGGGAAGCAGAGGTTGCAGTGAACCAAGATCACACCACTGCACTCCAGCCTGAGTGACAGAGCAAAACTCCGTCTCAAAAACAACAAAAAAAAGAATCCTTTGCTGAGAGACGAGAGAGGTTGAAGAGGTCCAAAACAGCACTTAGCCTGGGCAACACAGTGAGATCTTGCCTCTATGAAAATAAAAAATTTAAAAAAATTAGCCAGGTGGGCCGGGCGCGGTGGCTCAAGCCTGTAATCCCAGCACTTTGGGAGGCCGAGATGGGCGGATCACTAGGTCAGGAGATCGAGACCATCCTGGCTGACACGGTGAAACCCCGTCTCTACTAAAAAATACAAAAACTTAGCCGGGCGAGGTGGCGGGCGCCTGTAGTCCCAGCTACTCGGGAGGCTGAGGCAGGAGAATGGCGTAAACCCAGGAGGTGGAGCTTGCAGTGAGCTGAGATCTGGCCACTGCACTCCAGCCTTGGCGACAGAGCGAGACTCCGTCTCAAAAAAAAAAAAAAAAAATTAGCCAGGTGTGGTGGTGTGCACCTGTAGTCCTAGCTGCTTGGAGGCTGAGGTGGAAGGACTGCTTAAGCCCAGGTGGTCAAGCCTCCTGAACTCCAGCCTGGGCAACAGAGTGAGACCCTGTCTCTAAAATAATAGTAATTTTTTTTTTAAAGAGTAGAGCTTATATTTAGAGGCACAAGGGGAAAGAAACGTAGGAAGATAACTGGGATAACGCAATATCTTAGGAGCCAAGGCTCAGTGTGACAGAAAACCCTCAATAACTGTGGTTTGAACAAGATAGAAGTCCAGAGTGGGAGTGCTGGGCTTAATGGCAGTTTATGACCATTAAGGACCCAGTCTCCCTTCTGCCATCTCATAGTTCAAGATGGCTATCCAAGTTCAAGCCATCAGCATGGGAAGGAAGAAAGGGGAGAATGGCACTTTAAAGATAGTTCCCACAAGTTACACGTGCCACTTTCACTTATAACCCACTGGCCAGAACTTGGTCATGTGGTTACACCTAGCTACAAAGGAGGTAGGAAGTAATTGTCTTTAGTCTAGGTGGCTGTGAACCTGTCTAAAAGTCCCATAACCAAGACAGGAAGGGTGGAGTGGGTACTGGGGGCAGTGGGCAAACAGTATCCATTGCTATAGAAAGAGCTAGAAGGATGAAAACTAGAAAAAGAGGCAGTTAGAAGACCATTGGTAAATCCTAAATGGGGTCTAATTTCTAAGGTAGGAGAGAAGTGATGAAATTACCCCCCAATTTTTACATGGTGTTGAGAGTAGTCATTAAAAAAGTTTGATCTGTCTTCTCAGGAAATTGATGTGATTGTCCTCCAAAAAGTGCAGGTGCTGTGGGTAAAGATGATGGCTTAAAGAGAGCAGAAGAGATGAGGAAATCGATCTTACATAGTTTTCAAGAGATGAGTGAAAAGCTTACTGGGCCTGGTAATCAGGCTGGCATTTGAATTCTTTTTCTAGCACTTACTGGATGGTGACCATTATTTAGGGAATCATTTAACCTCTTCAAGCCTCAGTTTCTACATGTAGAAGGGGTACTAATTCTTACCTCATGGTTGTTGTGAATATTAGAAAGAAAATGCTTGCCATAGTGTCTGGCACAGAAGGAGTAGTACTCAATAAGTAGTAGCTGTTGGAAGCCAACTGAGTTAGGTGAATTGGTAGAGGACTCAAGTCAGTTGTTTCTTGAGTATTTAAAAGGGCTCAACATTCCAGCAACTGGAGAAGAGAAAGCAAATGGCTATGAATACCCAGTACAGGAACTGGCAGAAGATCAAGGGGAGCAAAGACAGCAAATGTGCTATTAAATTAGGCATGGTTAGAAATCATGGCTGGTTGGAAGCTGATCCGGGCAAAGCTGGTATATTGAAAACTGGGGAAGTTTGGGGGCCAGAGGTCAAAGGTCCAATGATAGGCAGAGAACAGACTCTTCAGGAGTTCAGGGAGGTGGGGGAGATGTAATGAGATAATCAAGACCAACTCACTGTGAAACAGTCTTAAGTCCCAAAGCTGGGCTATACCTACGGGCCCCAAGGTGAGTACAGATGACTCCTAGTCTGAAGATTTTCCACTGTGCTGTTACATGTAATCCCAAACCAAACTTGCAAAAATACTGGCCTTCCCTGGCATTTAAATTTTATTCTGCCTCATTAACAGGGCTACTCAGAAGAAATCAGTCTCCTTTGCAGAGTCAGGAGAAGGGAAACCAGCCTCTGTGTGCAGTGTTAGCATGATGAGCTAAGAGTTCAGAAATGACTGTAAATGAAAAATGGTGATAATGATAGCAGCTATCATTTACTGAATGCTTCCCACGGGCCAGCTGCCATGCTGATTTCATTTATGTTGATTATGTCATTGTATATCTCGTGACAGATCTTCAGGGTAGGGCTATTTTTGTCCCTGTTTCAGAGCTGAAGAAGAAAAGGTTAGGTATTGGAGCTGAGACTTAAACCCTAGTGTGACTGAATCCAAAGCCTATACTTTTAACCACGAGGCTAAAACCATTTCATCAAAAGCCTTGCTGCTATTCATGTTCTTGACATCACAGAACTGGAAGGGACCATACAGAGGTCATTTAATCACAGATTCAAACCAGCCTAAATCCCAAAGCCCTGGAGAATGCATCCCGGGCATTCATTTTTTGAAAGAGACCTAAAGAGGAAAAGTCACAGGGCTGCGACTAAAACATGGGCTTCTTGAATCCCCATCTAGCTCTTATTCTATTTCTCATGTTGCATGGACCAAAACGAACTCTCAGTCTATTTGTCTTATCAAATTGCAGTCTTCAGCAAATTTCTGAATAACCTAGTTGGGACCTTCCTTCCAGGGAGAGCCTGGTGACCCTCTGAAAGCAGCCGTGTACTTGGGGGAGCTCTCCTGCACATCCATGGTTTTTGACGCTCACCGTAGTCACTACGCAGCTGGAGGATTCCAATCCTAATGATACAGAGAACACAAAACAACATGGGACACTGGGTCCCCCAGCCTTCTTCTCTGGGCCTGAGGGTTGATTTGAGTTAGCAACTCCTAACATGAGCTGCATTCTTCAGCCTTAAGTGGGCAGAGGTGAATGAAAATGTGTAAATGTTAAAATGTTATTATTCAAAAGCCCTTGAGATCCCATAGCTCACCATAGTAATTAAAATGCAGCACAGAAGACCCCTTGCTTCGGTAGCTCACAGGGTAAAAGGAAAATGAATGAGGATCACAAGTTGATGGGATTGGGAATTAGCATGCTGGTGTGCCTTATTGAGTAGAGCAGCTGGCCTTGATGTATGGGTGGCATAAGAAACAGGCCTCCCTCCCTGTGTGCCTTTATCTCCTTGTTTCTATCCTAGAAGGGCAGACTGGGGGAAGGGCAGAGCTCGGGGAACATGGGAAGTAGCGTAGGAGAAAGGCCCAAGGGTCTCTTCTGCAACTTCACTAGTCCCTGGCGTGAGGTTTGTTGCCCAGGGTGGTCTCTTAACTCCTGAGCTCAAGTGATCCTCCTCCCTCATCCTCCCAAAGTGCTGGGATTACAGGCATATGCTGCCACACCTGCCCCTTCTCTGCCTTTTCTAGTGTATTTTTACTTCTCTGTAAGCCTGACAAGGTCTTACTTCTCCTTCAGTGCTCAGCTCGAAAGCTACCTCTTCTGAGAAACCTTCTGGTTCAAAGTAATCAGGCTTTCCTTTTTGTCTGCCATGCATATGGTTTTTGCCTGTCTTAAAGCATCTATTGAGGCAGACTTGGTGTCTTTATTTTTTTTTTAATTATTTTTATTTTTATTTTATTTTGGGGGAGACAAGGTCTCTCTTTGTCTCCCAGGCTGGAGTGCAGTGGCATAATCATAGCTCACTGCAGCCTTGAATTCCTGGACTCAAATTATCCTCCCATCTCAACCTCCCAAGTAGCTGGGACTGCAGGTGTGCACCACCACACCCAGCTAATTTTTAAATTCTTTATAGAGATGAGGTCTCACCATGTTGCCCAAGCTGATCTTGAACTCCTGAGCTCAAGCGATCCTCCCATCTCAGGCTCCCAAAGTGTTGGGATTACAGGCGTGAGCCACCACACCCGGCTTCTTTATCCTCATATCACCTGGGTGCCCCCTGAGGTCAGACACTTCATACGTTTGTCAATGGGATGAGTGGTTACAGTGACAGTTCTGGGGCCTGTCTTAGAGTTTCTCACTTCAGCCCTCTCACCATATTACCTTCTGTCCCTTCCTTCTGCTGTTCACAGTTACGAGGATGGTGAAGGTAATGAATGCTTGTGAAGTGCTTTATATCTTACACAGTACTTTCATGTGCCTTATCTTTGATGATCCTTGTGACAGACCTGTGAGGAACGGAGAAGTAGTCGGTCTCATCTGTGAGCAAAGTGTGTTGTAACAGATCCTGTGTGGAGGATAATAACAATTTTAACATCTATTGAGAGTGTGGCATGTGCCAGACATGGTTCTTAATGCATTACACGTATAGTTTAATTACCGCAACAATCCCCCAATTAAGATCCCAGAATTGCACAAAGAAGTGAAGTAATTTGCTTAAGAACTGCTTCTTGATCAGTGTACTCTATTGTTAGCACCTTGTCCCTAAGAGACCTTATATTATCCTTACTTTGCAGAAGGAAGAAACCATTGAGTAATTCTTTTCCCACCCATTGATCTGCCAAAAAAACTCCTCTTGGCCTTGGATGTAGTTTTTAACGGGAACGAGAACACCAGCCTTAGGCTCTTAGATCTCGGCAAGCTTTTCAGATACCAAAGTGTCTTTCTTAGGAATTGCCTGGCTAAGTCATATGATTATAAGAATTTCTTTCCATCATTTCTTATATTCCACACAATATTGGTGGATTGTGGCTTCTCCAATAGGATTATGACCCTCAGAGATTCTTCCTCCACACCACATATTTCCTTCCTCCATAATTTCCTCCAAATTCCCATTCTTTCCTTCTGCCCACTGGCATGTGTCTGGTATTGAGCCCTTGGCATCTGTTTCTCTTTCATCATTGATAGCTAGCATGAATGGGTGGCTGTTTCACAGGGCCTGCATTGTTGGCTCCCACAGCAGCAGTTCGAACGTTCTCTGTGGCCTGGGTTCTGAGGTCCACCCAGGCAGTGTGAGCCAGGCTGGCCCCCAGTTCTGAGCTATGGTGTTTTCTTTCATTGTTGGTCCCTTAGCTCCTAGTTGTTAAATATGAAGCTGGAAGTTGATACAAAGCAGTAGAAGCCTGTGCTCCTTTTATCAAAGTCACCTTGCATTCAAATATAGGCAGAGGGACATTGTACCGTGGGCCAGGATCTGTAGGAAGTTGGCCATTAGAATGTGGTCCCAGAGATGGCAAATTTTGTAGCCTGATTAACTGTCCCCATCAGTTTCTCCTACGAAGTACTGTTGACCTGAGCCACATTAAGTGGTCATGTGTCATCCTGACTGTAGCCCCACCGTGCAACACCACTGGGTAGCTCTGTTCTGGCTGCCAATTATTGTATGTAATATTCATAGCCATGAGTCGTGGCTTCCTGGGGCCTCAGTTAAGCTATGTGAAACTCTTGTGTAATCAACATTCCTTCTTCCCTAAAGGATTCAAGTTTTTCAGGGCTTGTTCATTGCTCAGGACCTGACCTTTGGGGTATAGCATTTTTGAGTTGGGGTGTGAAAGTCTCAAAGTGGTCAAGTGTAGAGGAATGGCAGGGAGCGGTGGCTCACACCTGTAATCCTAGCACTTTGGGAGGCCAAGGCGGGCAAATCACTTGAGGAGTTCGAGACCAGCCTGGCCAGCATGGCAAAACCCCATCTCTACTAAAAATACAAAAAAATTTAACTGGGCATGGTGGCACACACCTGTACTCCCAGCCACTCAGAAGGCTGAGATAGGAGAATCACTTGAACCCAGGAGGCAGAGGTTGCAGTGAGCCAAGAGTGTGCCACTGCACTCTAGCCTGGGTGACAGAGCAAGACTTGGTCTCAAAAAAAATAAAGTATAGAGGAGGGACATGCCAAAGTTGGTGCTTCTGTGCTCCTGTGGATAAGTAATCAGAGCTATAAAGTGGAGCTAATTGGCTGCCCTTGGTCACTTCTCTAGACTCGTGAAAAGCTGAACAGACTATGGAGACCGAACTGCTCTTCTGGAGCCGGGAGGAGAGGAGAGGGATGGGGGAAATGTATCGCCGGTCAGACCTCAGCGAGTTGGGCTCGCTGTGAGAGCTGGTTGTTGAGACTATTTCTTAAAGCCTGTTTTGGAAGAACCACTGTTACAGGACAGTAGCGTCATGCGTGGGCATTGGAGACTGTGTTTTAGTACGTTGTGTTTATAAAGCACTGTTCATTTTGCAGTTCTCATCTGGCTACCCTCTCCAGTGGCAGAACTGAACCTCAAGAAGGGGCTTTGGGCCTTCAGGCGTGCTGATGAGGGAGAGTGGGTACTGTGTAGGCAGCAACAGGAGAGGTACCCAAACAGGGGTCTCGCGTCCCTAAGGGGAGAAGTGTACCATCATGACATGGTGGAGACCTGGATTCTCATCACTATCGTGACATTAAAGGGATTTTTAAGTATCATGTAGCCCAGCCCACTTACTTTAGACACTGAGGCCCAATAAGATGAACTCACTACCAAGGCCACACAGCTAGAGAACAGCTCAGCCAGGACCAGAGCCAGATCTTCAGGCTCCTGGGTTAAAGTCTTCTCCCCCACCACCTGGGGTAACCACTAAGACTCCTCATCTGTAAACATAGTTGACCCTTTTGATTCTAAGATTCTCTGAGCTCATGAATAGTTCTTGAGAGTTTTGAGCAGACTAGGGAATTGTTTAGTGTAGGTGCAACAGATTCCACGTATAGAGAAGATAAAGTTGAATATTATGGAATGTGAGCTAGTGCTGGACATAGTATTATTTACTCTGATGATGTGGGTTAAAATCTTTAATGGGACTGAGTTCATGCAAGGGAAGCCCCTGGGTGTGCGAGTGTAGTGCTGATGTTAGATTCTGATTTGGCCAACTGTTTATGCTACTTCAGGGCGAGGTATTTGAGTGTACAGTAGTAGTTGGCCTCATGAGCTAGTAGTGTCAGATTTCTAGGATGTTGGGGAAGTCTCGAGAGAACTGCAAATGTCTCCTGGCATTGACAAATTAGACCATTTTGTTTTCAGTGGATCAACTAAGGTTAAACTTAAACAAATATGAGCAGCTGGGAGATTTTGGAAGAAGCAAGTTGTACACATTCTCAAAAAAAAAAAAAAGAGAGAGAGAGAGAAGGAAAAGTCTGTGCTCCCTGAGGAAGGAAGGATGAGGCGTGGAACTCGGAATGGCCCCCTCGGAGGAAGGAAGCAGTTATTTCTCTGCCGTTTTGTTTCTGTTCAGGAATTCCAGAAGTTGCAGGTTGTGGATCATGACCTCTTTTTTTTTTTTTTTTTCTGTTGCTGCTTGCCAGAGGAAGGGAGGGCGGGTGGCCTTTAAATAACACTTTGGCCTTTATGGAAATGTATCAGATGTTCCAGGAGTGAGTCTCACTGCTCGCGCTTGCTCACTGGCGCTCTCACTTTTACTCCATGTTCACTCACTCTGTCCTGACTTGTGTCCTTTCTCTAGGTTATAGTTAACACTCTTCTCGCCTTATATAGCAAGGTCTGGTCGTTAATGTTAACAGAAATCTAACAACAGGGAAGGCTGCCAGATAGCATTAATCAGGCCAGTGTTTGGAATTTCATAAATGCTCTGACTTTGGGTACAAATTGAACATTAAGAACAATATGAAAACTGTCTTCCTTCCTCTCTCTTCTTCTCTCCTCTCCCCCTCCCCAGCCTATCCAGTTTCTCTCCTGTTTCTCTGTGAATTCCTCTGCTCTGCCGTATGCTTGCTGCATTGAAACTTTGTTGATTTTTGCCACGTTTAATTTTTTATTTCTCTGTCTCTCCGTCCACTCCAAGACCACAGGCGGAGCAGCAGCAGCCGGAGCCAGGACTCTGCGGAGGGGCAGGACGGGCAGGTCCCAGAGCAGTTCTCAGGCCTCCTCCACGGCTCCTCCCCGGTGTGCGAGGTGGGGCAGGACCCTTTCCAGCTGCTCTGTACTGCTGGCCAGAGCCATCCAGACGGGTCCCCCCAGCAGGGCGCCTGCCACAAGGCCAGCATGCAGCTGGAGGAGACGGGTGTGCATGCTCCTGGAGCCTCCCAACCCAGTGCCCTGGACCAGAGCAAGAGAGTGGGCTACCTAACAGGCCTGCCCACCACCAACAGCCGCTCACACCCTGAAACTTTGACTCACACAGCATCTCCGCACCCTGGTGGTGCTGAGGAAGGAGACCGGAGTGGGGCCAGGAGCCGAGCCCCTCCCACCAGCAAACCCAAAGCTGAACTCAAACTCAGCCGCAGCTTGTCCAAGTCTGACTCTGATCTCCTGACCTGCTCACCCACAGAGGACGCTACCATGGGGAGTCGGAGCGAGTCCTTATCCAACTGCAGCATTGGGAAGAAGAGGCTGGAGAAGTCACCCTCCTTCGCCTCGGAGTGGGATGAGGTAAGGCCGACGTGACGTCACAGGGAGCTGGGCTGGCCAGGCTGGCCGCAGCCCACCACAGCTCCCCTGCGTGCCAACTGTCAGGCCCAGGATCTGGGCAAGGTTGCTCTGGTTCCTTCACTCTGTAACTAATGTGTTTCTGACAATCATAGGAAGAGGCGAGCCTCGGGTAGCGTGAATCACAGAGGACAGGTCCATTAATGGTTAAATTAGCCGGTGGAGGCCCCAGCAGAGCAGGGCTGAGGGAGGGGCAGTTTCTAGAAATGACATGCTGTTTGGAAATATTTGGATCCCATCAGCCCCATTGAGAGAATCATGCTCACCCTGGAGATGCTTAAGATGAGCTGAAGTACTTCCTGTGAGTCCTTCAGGAGGAAGAGAGAAGATCCAGGGTTAGTTGAGAGGTGTGATGCGGTGTTTAGGGGAGGACAGGGGGCTTTTCTTTTTTTATATATATAATTTCAACTTTTATTGTAGATTCAGGGGGTACATGTGCAGGTTTGTTACATGGGTATATTGCATGATGCTGAGGTTTGGGATACGATTGATCTCATCACCCAGGTAGTGGGCATAGTACCCAGTAGTTAGTTTTTCAGCCCTTGCCCCCACTCCCTCCCCTCTCCAGTAGTCCCCAGTGTCTATTGTTGTATCTTTATGTCCATGAGTACCCAATGTTTAAGGGAGAACATGCTGCACTGTTTGGTTTTCTGTTCCTGTGTTAATTCACTCAGGATAATGGCCTGCAGCTGCATCCATGTTGCCTGCAAAGGACACGATCTCATTCTTTATTACAGCTGCAAGAGGAAGGCTTTTCTAGTCCCTGCTTCTCCATGGTTATTCTTACTGTGCTGTCCTGGAAGGCCAAATACTTCTTCCAGCAGAAGGGTCCTGCCCATCCCACATTCCCAGATTGGTAGGCAGAAGAGGACTAAGTGGTTCAGGAAACGAAGATTAGGGAGTAGAAAACATTGGGAGTCAGAGGCCCAGTTTTCTTTCATAGCCATTATTAGTTGGAAATATGTACTGAAGTATGTCTCAGAGACCTATGGCATGTCTCGCTGAGCAGAAGAATGTGTTTCTCAAAGATAGGTAAACACCCTGGGAATGTTAAAGTACCACCCTTGCAAGCTTCTTACTGAGTGGAAGCTGCCTTTGAAGTGGACTGGGTCTGTCTCTGAGGAATAATTTCAAGAACTGCATTTAGCTCTTCAAGAGGACGCGAACACTACAGCTGACATGTCCATTTGAACAATCTGTAGACTTAATGCCCTACCCAACTCTATTTGGGTAGGTGCTGGAAAGTTATATAAACCAAAGCCAATCTGTTTCCAGTGAAGGAACGGGGTTGGGGGCGGGGGAAGCACTACCTCCAGATAAGGTACAAGATGAAGCTTAAGATTCTGATTAGGCAGAGACAGGAATCCTGTGCAGAAGATTTTCATTGCTTAGTAAACAAAGATTTGGTGAGCCTGTGCTAGATACCTGGCCACTCGTGGAAAATCACTATGAGTGAGATAGCTTGGGGGAGGGGGGTGCCAGGAGGTTACACACTGGAGTATGTATATTTGTAGGAATGTGTGCTCTACCTTTGTTTTTTAAAACAGAGTTTTACTAATTTACAGTCAGCTGCAGGAAAAGTTCAAGATAAATTTAAGAGGAGGGTGAAGATAAGTGCAGTGTGCTCTGAAATGGCCGCAGAGGTCAAGAGAGAAAAACATCAGTGACTCTCACCCAGGTCTGAGATTTTTTAAAAAATCAGTGGATGGGGGAGTGGAGACAGGAGGTATGAGAGGGTGGGAAGAGATTCAGGAACGATCACTAGAGCAGTGGGATTTGACATGGAATTAAAAGACTAAGTCTTATGGTTAAAACCAGATTGAAGCTGGTGGGATGAGGAGAGGTGGGTGGAGAGAGCAGCATGAGCAGAGGCATGGAGCCAGGAAAGCTCAGGTCATTTGGTTTCTCTAGGGTGCTGAGTGTATGTAAGGGCAGAATGAGAAATAAGGGTAGAAAGCAAGATTTGCACCTCGAGTGAGAGGGCCTCGAGCATCAGGCCAAGAGATGAGTACAGCCAGCCTTCCATATCCATGGTTTTCTGCGTCTGTGGATTTAGTCAACTGTGGATGGAAATGTTTGAGAGAAAAAAATAAAACAACAATAACACATAATGCAAATAAAAATACAGTATAACAATTATTTACATATAGCATTTACATTGTATCAGGTATTATAAGGAATCTAGAGATGATTTAGAATATACAAGATGTATGTAGGTTATATGCAATGTTATTTCATGTCAAGGACTTGAACATCCACAGGTTTTGATATCCAAATGGTGTTCTGGAACCAATCCCTTGTGGATACTGAGGGATGACTCCTAGATATGCTATCAAGGCAGTATCTCAGAATCCTTTAAACGGGCTGGAAATCAGCTTTACCAGTCCAATGAATCACCTCTTCCTTATGGCTCCTTCTGAGCGTATGCCCACCCGGAGAGGTCAGCAGTGCTGGCCGATTCTTCACAGGATATTTATGTCCTGTTAACATGCAGCATTTCTGGGCAGTCTTATGGGCTCCACTGTTTCCTCCTGGCCAGGAAATACAAAATCACCTGGGCAAAGCTGGGCTTGAGGTTGGCTGTGTGGGCTCATAAGCCAGTATCTCTTTGCATCGAGAGGAGGTTCATTTGCTGATATCACCTGTGCAGATAAAGATTGCAGGTGCATGCAATGGCCCAGGGATCTAGATCTATCCAAGATCCAGGTGTTGTGGGCCAGTTCTCTAGTGTGACTGAAATGCAGAAGCCCTGCTACATTTTAAATTTGAAAAAACTTAAAGGCAGTTGAGCTCTTATTGGAAAGAATTCAGGAGATCAAGGTTGCTTACATCCTAAACATTAACAGGGCCCCTTATGTGTAACCCTTCAATGTTGTTTCTTAGTGATATTGTACTTGGTTTCTGTGGATATCGCTCTCTAAAGAGAAACTCCAAAAGTGTTTCCCCCAGTGATTGGCCCTAAACCCAGGGCCTTGGCAGGCTTTCCTGGAATGGGGCATTAGTTAATGGCTGCTTCCCACCCTATCCCTGACCAGTGCCCGTAGCCTGCTTTGCCATATCCTGTCCTTGCTCATGTTTTTCTTTGTTGTCCTTGGACCCCGGGATGTGGGGAACTCTGCTCTGAAGGATCTGAAAGTGCTTGGGCCTAGCTCAGCTCCTCACTGTGAGGCCTGGGGAGGCAGAAGGAAGGCTGTGGGGTGGGAGCCCCTCACGCTGTTCCTAGAAGGAAGTGCAGGACAGTGGATGGGCTCAGGTTTGGGAGTCAGCAGGTCCAGCTTTGAGCCCCAGCTCCACCATCTCCACCTCGGTGCATGGACGACCCCAGTAAGCTCACTGTTGTTGTTCTTATTTGTGAAACTGAGGCAGTTAGATCTGTATTTCAGAATGTTTTACCAATTAGAGATGTGTTTAACTGCCTAGCATAGTTCCTAGCATGCATAAAGTGTTGACTAAGTGGTAGATATTAATGTTACTATTGTGCTTGGAGCTTCCGAGAATGGGAACTGAGGCCTGGAGTGCCTTCAGACCTTAAGAAAGGCAGAGCTCAGGCCGGGCATGGTCGCTCACGCCTGTAATCCAGGCACTTTGGGAGGCCGAGGCAGGTGGATCACCTGAGGTCAGGAGGTCGAGACCAGCCTGACCAAAATAGTGAAAACCCATCTCTACTAAAAATACAAAAATTAGCCGGGCATGGTGGTATGTGTCAGTAGGCCCACCCACTCAGGAGGCTGAGGCAAGAGAACTGCTTGAACCCAGGAGGCGGAGGTTGCAGTGAGCGGAGATCACACCACTGCACTTCAGCCTGAGTGACAGGGTGAGACTCTGTCTCAAAACAAACAAAAAGGCAGAGCTCTTTGCAGGAGGTTCTTTGTTGTTCAGTGGTGGCAGAGTCATGGGGAACCACTGGAGTTCAAACCCTTCAACTGGTGATCCTCCTACACAGCTCTGCCTCACTGCAGGGATGGGAGAGCCCACCCAGCCTGAGAAAGTAGGGCAGGCACCTTCCCCATTGTTCTCATTTGAGAAGTTAACGAGCTTTCTGTTGAACTCCCTGAGAGGAGAAGAGAGGTTGGAGAGAAATCTGCAGCCTTCTCTACAATTTATTTTTCAAATATATTCTTCCACATAATGGCCAGCAAATGGCTGGCTGGTTGGTTGGTTGGTTGGTTGGGATGATGTTCTCCAGTTGGGGAACATGTATGTCTAATAGATCTGGGAGTCATTTTCTCCAAATAGAGACTGCTCTTTATTGTGGGTTAATGCAGCCCTGTTGAACTACCCTGAGCAACTTGACTTCTGAAAGATAGCCTGGTTAAGGTAAACCTCTGTGATCGTATCTGTTAATGACACTAGCGTTCTCCCTATTTTCTATTGTATTTTTGGTGACAAAGAATCATAGTTTGCCTTTAGAAGAGCTCAGCCTAAGAGGAGATCTGAATCCAAGCTTCACTAGTTATTTTCTGTGTTCTCCAGTCAAGTCAAAGCATTCTTTGTTGCCTTAATGATGCTTGGGACATAATAGAGGACAAACTGAGGTGTACATAAATAAAACTTTAAAAATATATAGATAAGGAGTGGGAAATTCACCTACATCCCTCCATGCACACTTAACCTCTGTTAACATTTAATACATATCCAAATTTGGCATCTTAGTGTATTTACTAATTATAATTTGCTTTTCTTACCTAGTTACTGCATGTTGTAGATATCTTACCATGACAGCATCAATAAGATCTGGATTCAGACCATCATTCTAAAAAGGCTGTGTTCTCTTGTATGGCTATATCATAAGGTTGGTTGGTTTGTTGTTGTTGAAACTGTTCTCCAACCATTAGATGCTGCACAGGTCATTTTCCACCTGCCCTTCAGGTCCAGTTCCTACCCTTTTCTATCTGCCTATGTACATTAATAGGCCAAGGGGTTGTTGGATTGGCTGTGTTCCTCTACTGAAAGCCACCACTCCTGGAGGGACCTTCTCCCAATAGCTGTTCTCACTGGGTTCTAGTAAATGGTCCCTCCCTTTGACCCTTCTGACCTAAGGCTCCTCATAGTGACTAGCTCCCCTCCCTGCACCTTACCTAAGGCTCCACATTGTGACTAGCTCCCCGCCCTGCACCTTACGCAAACCTGTGTAAATAATCCCATTATTAAGTTCCTTCAGGTGCACAATTTGTGCCGTCTTTTCCTGCAGGGACCCTGAGTGACACAGCAGTTTTTGGCACTGTTTCTATCAACTCTGAGCAAGCATAGATGGCTGTATGCTAGAGCAGTAAACATGGCTCTAGCATGTAAATTGTAAATTAATCTTCATTTGCAAATGAACTGCAAGGCTTAGATATTGAGAGTGCTGGGAAGCAGGAGAAATTCATCATTTAACTGGAAGCACCAAAGCTGTGGCAGTGGAGTCATGGCGGGACCAGCATGTAGAAAGTTTCTTTCACTCTTTGAATATTGGTTGAAAGGAGTGCAGCTGAAACTGTGACCAAAGGAGGCATTATGCCTCCAGGAAAATCTCACGGAAAAGTATCACAAGCAGCAGTGGTAGCTGTTGGATCAGGCTGTAAAGGAAAGGGTGGAGAGATTCGATCAATTAGCGTGGAAGTTGGAGACAAAATTCTTCTGCCAGAATATAGAGGCACCAAAGTAGTTCTAGGTGACAGGATTATTTCTTATTTAAAGATGGTGACATTCTTGGAAAGAATGCAGACAGAAATAAATCACTATTGAAATGACATCACGTGAAGCTGCTCCTTCCACTGAAGTCCTGAAATATTTCATCATATAAATAATTTCCATGTCTGTCTTTATAATAAATTCATAAATTTTATTTAAACTTTCTTTCTTTATAATAAACTAATGATATATAAAGTAATGGCATCCAGTGTCTCTAAAACTTCATTTTTCTGCACTGATACAGACATTTCCAAATAAAAATATGTAAATTTAACAAAATTAAAAATCCAAAACTTTAAGCCTTTCCCACTTCCTACTATAGGAAAGAAACCTGTTTTCCCTTCATCAAGCTGGCAGTGTCCTCGGCATCTCAGCTGTGTGCTCCTGTGGCAGAATTTCTTTTTTGTGTGTCTTCATCCTCTGTCTCTTGCACAGTGTGAGGTACCCACAGCACACAGAACCAGTACCAATTAACATCTGAGATAAATACCTTGTAGGAAGAACAAAAACGTCTTTCTGGTCATATTGTGGTTTGAATGGATAAAAAGTTTGTGATGACCAGATCAGCCTCCCACCTGCTTTGAATGGGATTGAAGTTTATGAAAGAGAAAACCACAGAAGGCTGTTTCTCTGCTTAGCATAAACATTGGAGTCATTTAAAACTTGGCTAAAGGCTTAAATGATAAATTTGTGTTTTGTAATCAGCTTTCATAAATATTAAATAAGTGGGAGATGGGTGAAGAGCAAGGACTTGCTTTGTATGTGTTTTGTATAAGCTGAGAATAATTTCTGGCACAGGATTTTGGGAATGTCCTGGCTTTGTCTGAAATGGTAGTTGAGGAGACCCTTGGCTCTTGAATCCTTTTCCTGAGAAGTGAAGTGGCAGCAACTGGGAGGGCACCCTTTCAGGCCAAGTCCAGAAGTGGCCTCGCTGCCTCGCCCTTTCCAGCTCTGTCCCATTGGAGGCATGATGTCATCAAGAGACAAGCTGATTGGTTCAACTCCGTAGAGGCTTTGGCTGCGTTTAACCCTTGGGGGTTAGGTGTGCAAAAAGAAGAATGTAAAATAAGGAGATTTGCATTTCCACTGATGATGACTAAATTTCCCACGCCATATTCTGCAGTGTGCATTGTTCCTCGTTATGTAAACAAGCATGCTGTGTAGTCTTTTGTGCTGAGCAAAGCCCTCCCGCCCTGAAGAAGAATGTGACACTCCTACCTCTGGGGAAAGATTAGGGCCTGGAATGTCTGTTTAAGTTGTTTCCAAGTATACGCAGTAGTCACAACTTTTATCCTAGATGAAACACCCTTTAAATTTCCATTGGGTTTAGGTGGTCTGGTAATATTGAGGTAATTTGTTCATATTTTAAAAATAATCTCATTTATTTTATAGGCAGCCGTAAACAAACAGTTTTGGCCTTTCTATCGAAGTGATTTTTGTTAGCCTAGATTATAGATGTGTATATATGTGTGTGTGTATATATATGCAGTGTGTGTGTGTATATGTGTATGTATATGTGCATTTCCATGGTCTTGATGCTAACAGGAGAAACTCCACAGTGTTGTGAATGAGCGGGAGTTAGTCCTGGCTCTGCAATTGACTGGTGATGAGAAAACTGGTGTGTTCTCTCCCGCTTGCTGGTTCCTTGCTGCCATCATGCCTCTAACTGGACAGGTGCTGGAAAGCAAGGGGAATGCGCCCTCCCTGCGGCTGCAACTTCACTTCCCACCGATGCATCTCCCCATTGCTGCTGTCCCTGTCTGTCACTCATCCGTTTCCCTTTTTCTTTTTCCCTTTGCTCTTTCTCCCCTTTTCTTCTATGCTTTTTTGTCTTTTTTTCTTCCTCCCTACTTTTCTCATTCATTTTTCCTTTTCATTCTTATTTTTACAGGTGGAGTTAAGGATGGGCTTCTCTTCCAGCCTCTCAGCCCTCTGCGCCAGAGGGATTTTGCTTTTATTTTTTCTTTTTAACAGTTTTTCCAGGGTTGACTCACATTTCTATTCTGCACCAGCATTTCTACCACTTGTGGTGTCGGCAGGCTACCACGCACACCGCCAGCCTCGGTCCCCCACTAAACAGCCTGGTTCCCTTTAGCTGCAGCAAGAAGGCACCATCAAGCACCAGGGAGGGACTTGGGGTATTTGCAAAATCGCCAGCAAAAGGAGAATTTTCCTTTTCTCTCTTTTTTGTTTTGTTACATTTTTTTTTTTAACCCCAGACTGAAAGTTTGGGTGACAATGAATGTAGGTGAATATAGATGAGAGGAATTTGACCTTTATTCCAGTCCATACAAATGCTGAGAATCACAGAAGGAAACATTTTCTGGTATATTCTTTTTATACTTCGGTTGTGGTTTCGTATCTTGTTTTTCTAGTAAAGTATCAGTAGGATACAGAGTGCGTGACTTTACATGACTTTTGGAATAATAGTTCATTTTATATTATTCTAAGCAATTGTGTCTAAGAACAAGTAGCGGTATTTTACATAATCAGTAATAATAGTATAAAATTGAAGTATATTTGTATTACAGTTACTCATTCAGCTAATTTGTTGAGCACTTGCTCTTTTCCAGGTAGGCTCTAAGTGCAATGAACAAAACAGACAAATCCTTTTGCCCTCATGGAGCTGGCATTCTAGAAAGCTAGAGAGGAATGAGAATTTAAAAAGAATAAATAGGTAAAAATCATAGTATGTAGTTGATGATGGGAGTGCTTATGAGAACAATACAGCTAAGAACAGGATTAGAGGGTGCGGTGGGAGGAGGGTTGCCATTAGGTGAGTCAGCCAAGGAAGGCCCCTTTGAGGAGGACGTGAGGGAGCAAGCCATGCGTGCTTGGGGTAGGGAGGGAGAAGCAGGAGTGGTTATTGGGCTACTTTCTCTTAATTTCTCCTGTAGGAGAAATTGAAAATTCTACCCTACACTTAATATTGTCTTACAAATATAGCTTATAACTTGACTTTTACTTTTAACTTCCTTTTTCTTTAGTCATGATTGCTACCTGTGGCCTTTCTCATCTTGGTTTTTTCCCTTGATTTCTTTATTTTAAGCTGCTGGGTGCATGCTTTTAAACATGTGTTTAAAAAAACACACATTTTAAAAAAGCTATTGAACTAGAATGAAATCAGAATTTCTCAAACTTGATCATTGTTCTTGTTGTCATCCTGGGCAAGGATGTTGGGTGAGTTCTGGCGGAGGGGCTGGGTTATAGGTCATTGTCTTAGGAAATGCCTTTCCATGAGCTCATTGCATACTCAAGGCAGAAATAAAATCTGAAAACCAGGATCGTGAAGCAAAGGGAAGAGAATTCAAAATTGCTAAGACCAGAAGATGGCCAGAAATCTCAGAAATGGGAGATCCAGTGAGGGAGGCCAACTGACTGGGTGTTCATGGAGGCAGCGAAGGTGAGTTCAGGGTATGCCACCACCACTTGGAACACAGAAATGGTGCTAGTGTCCTAAAAGAGCATTGACCACAAATAATTCGCCCCAATGAATCTTAAGTACATCCTCTCAGGAGCCAGACCCATAGGTAATTACAACCAGTAAGAGAGGGAGATGCTGGCGGCCTCAGACATTCTCTGACCCTGAGTGGACTTCGGGGACGTCAGGGTAGAGGAAGCTTCTTAGAGACCAGATATGAAGGTGGTCTGTGTATGTGTGCACGCATGTGTGTATATATATCCCAGAGAACTTTAATTTGTTTAGAGATGTGCTATGTGGTCAGAGTGGCAGCCAGACATTGGAGGATAGGCTTTTTATTATATAGGACTCCGAGAAAACAATTAATCTGGACCTCATTTTCACTTCCTTTGAAATGTGTGACCCTCAGAAACAACACAGGCTCTTTTCCTGACCCCCAGTGTTATGCCAACATCCTCAAAGATGTGCTCTCTGATCTCAACTCTGTTTTCATGGACAACTACCCTCCCTGCCTAGGGTTCCTTTGTCCTGCTTTCTTCTCCATAGATGTTTCCTTTTGATGCTATCAGGTGAGTAGCCAGTGGGTAAGAAGCACGCCTGTGGCCTGTAGCTGCTGGGCAGGGCCAAGATGCTGAGCGTATCTTTCCCAGGCATCCTACTCTTGCTCACAAGCTCTAATGGCCCAGTCTCTGGCGCCACAGGGCCCACCTGTCCATAACTCAAGGCGGCCTGTTTATTTGCCTGGACAGGTGGAAAACTGCCTAAGCTCAGTAGGGGCCTACAAATGACAATTTGTCTGGCAGTCTGTTCTTGGCTGTCCTGATTTAAACAGGCAGGAAGCCATTGTAAACTCAGCTAAAAAGTTGTGGTTTGTGTAAATGTTCTGGTTCCTTTCCTTTCCACTTTGGATCTAGTTATTTTCAACAGAACTTCCCCCAAAAGCATGGAAGAGCCTTATATCCGTTATGCAGTGGGCATAAAGTCCTGGTTTTGCAGCTGGGGCCCTCTGTACTGGGCCAAAGGACAGTGAAGAACGCCATGGAACTTGGGTGCAGTGGCAGAGGACTGGCATCCCATCTTCACACTGTACTTCAGGGGTGGAGATCTCCCAGCCTCAAGGTCTTAGGCTGTTTCTGTGTCCTTGGAGGGAATATTTATCTTAACCTCCATATCTAACTGTATGTAGAAATCTAGGCAAAGCTAACCCTAGAAATGGAATGTTTATGCCCTAAGGGATTTTGTATTTTTTTAATTATAATACCTGAATCTAGGTGAAATTTTAAAGATACTAAAGACTATATAGTGAAAAATAAGTCTCCCAGATTCCCGGTTCTTCTCCCTGGTGTTTTGAATATCCTTCCAGAAATATTCTCTGCATATAGAAGCATTTCTGACATGTTAAGCATTTTTCTTTTTAAAAGACAAAATGGTGCTGTCTCATGTGTATTGCTCTGAACCTTGCTTTTTTCATGTAATAGTAATTTTTGGAAAATCATTCTAATTAAGTACATGAAGAGTTTTCTTTTTTATTGTTCATAATATTCCGTGGTGTGCATATACTGTCATTTATTTTTGTTTCTTGTAGATGAACATTCTACATGTTACCAGGCTTTTACTGGTTAAAGCATTGCTGCAATGCAAATCCTTGTACAGAGTCATTGTAAGATGTTTCCAGAAGCTGAACAGCTGTGTGAAAGAGTTTGTGCGTGTTAAATTTACTTTTCTACCCACAACATGTAAACACCTTATCAACATGGGGGTGGGCAGCCTTTTAGTCTCTTTTTGGTTAACAGAGTGGTAATGTTATCTTGGGTTAAAGTGTGTTTCTTATTATGAGTGACACTGGCATCTCTTTACATGTTTACAAAACACTATTTTCTAGATTCCTTTTCTCTCTCTCTCTCTTTTTTTTAACGTTGTTATTGAATTGATCTCTTTCTTACTAATTTGTAGAAGATCTTTATATTTGGAAAAAATCAGCCCTTTATCTGTGATATAATTTGTCTTTTGGCCTTGTGGCATTTTTATGTGTTTTTTTTTAACATGTAGAAATTTAGAATTTTTATAGTTGAATCTATCAATCTTGTATGACTTCTGCTTTTTTTTTTTTTTTTTTTGAGACAGTCTTGCTCTGTCACCCAGGCTGGAGTGCAGTGGCACAATCTCGGCTCACTGCAACCTCTGTCACCTGGGTTCAAGCAGTTCTCCTGCCTCAGCCTCCTGAATAATTGGGGTTACAGGCGTGTACCACCACACCCAGCTAATTTTTGTATTTTTAGTAGAGACAAGGTTTCACCATGTTGGCCAGGCTGTTCTCAAACTCCTGACCTCAGGTGATCCACCCACCTGGGCCTCCCAAATTGCTGGGATAACAGGCATGAGCCACTGCGCCCAGCCGACTTCTGCATTTTGCATCCCAGTTAAGAAGACTTTCCTTACTCTACGATTATAAATATATGTATATTATTTGTGTATATACATTTATATAATTACATTATATATATTACATATACATATATTATATAATTACATATATAATGTATACTTACATGTAATATACAAATATATATTATTTGATTACAAATATATTTTATATATATAGTTACACATTCTATATATATACACACACACACAAACACATAATTTCCTCCTAGTATTTTATGGTTTCATTTTTCAGGTGTAAATCTTTGTTTCTTCGGAATTCATTTTGCTATGAGGCGTGCTAGGCATCCTGTTGATTTTTAGCTACAATTTGATTCAGCCCACTGTTTGATTCAGTTTTCCAGATGAAGAAACTAAAGCTTTGAGAGCTGAAATGACTTGCCTACGATGTTAGGGTTGATAAATGAGGGAAACCAGCTGAAACTACATCTTCTAATACACAAGACTGTATTTAGAATATAGGTGAGCTAAACCTTTATTTTGGCATTAATTAGCAGTTACTTTTCATTTCCTCTTGTTTCAACCCAAATTATTGCAGCATTAGCTTACTCTTTCCCTCTAACTGCAGACAAAAATATTTCTCTTTGTGTACGAAGGAAAGCAACTTAGGAAAGGCGTCTCCTGGGAGAAGCATGTGTTTCCTTTTTACTATAATATTAAGACTCAAAGCATTTCTTCCCTTTACTGCTTTCTAAGATGGGGGGCTGTTAGCTTTTTCTTTTGTGACTCAAAAAGTGAGGCGATGATTTCCAGCAAATTCTGAAATTCGGAATTTGGAAGGAATCCTAGTTACCACGTAGTCCAGCTCCCTTATGAACAAAGTCACTTCTGTGTTGTCTAAAAGTGATCTTCTGCACTACTATACTTGACTGGTTTAAAAATAATAATAGTAACTAACTAAATAAATAAAAATGATCTTCCAACTTCTGCTTGTAAACCACAAGTAACCCCCTCTGCCATCCACCGTTACGTCTATGAAATAATGAAAAATCCTTTCTCATATCCAGCTAAAATTTGTGACTTCCACTCCATCAATTCTGGTTTTACCTTCTTGGTAGGTCATGCACGCAGTCCTCCATAATAGTTGTTCAGATATTTGAAGCTACAATTATGTCCTCCTACCCTCAAACCTTCTAATTTCCTTGCCAGGCACCCCAGTTCCTTCTCTCTCACCTCAGATGGCTTATTTTCAAACTGCTTTTGTCTTGGCCCTTTGGTGAACATCCTCTTAAAATTGTATGACATTGTTACAGATGCTTGTATATGATGTACATTGCATGGTACACTATGATGAGATTTACGTGTCGCAGGCCACGCGATAATGCTTCATCAAGGGGTTTGATGGGCTTCTTAGTCTCCTGAAAACTTAAGGGTTCAATCTGTCAGTGAGCGCAAGTCAAAGACAGTGTGCACAATGCTTCCAGAGGTACCACAACCTCCATCAGGAGGCCATACAGAAAGCGGTTCTGTGGAGTGGAGGTGCTTGTTGCCTTTTAAAGCTTTATCCTGTGGTTTCTGCCCTGGAGATACAGCTCAGCCTCTCCCCTGTTGTGCTTTTTTGGCAAAATCAATATAGCTTTTCCCTGTACCCCATCACATAACAGTGACTCTACCTACTCTCCACCCAACAGCGTAATGGCCTGCTCTGGGCCCATGAGACTTGCTCAGGCATTTTTTAGCAGCTACATGACTCACCATGGCTTTAATTTGCAGGTAAAGATGCTTTTGTACCAATTGTTCATTTGAAATCAATAGGACAGGTGAGTCCTGGGAAAGCCTATGTTGTCTAAATGACCCTGAGGTAGGCCTTGTAAAGGGTCACTCAAGTCCCCTTGTGCTCTTGACCAGAACCCTTCCTCTTCTCTCCATTTTGTGCCAGTCGCCAGGGTTTCCTTCCAAAATCTCTCCCCTCCATTCACACTCATCTATCTGGGATCCTCAGCAGCCACCACCTCAGTATCTCCCTGCTTGCCTCTGGGCTTCTGTAGCTCCTCTTACTTGTGGCTGCCTTACCATGTTCCTCAAACATTTTGTGTTATCCTCCCTTGACTAAAAACGTCCTTGCAGCCGGGCGCGGTGGCTCAAGCCTATAATCGCAGCACTTTGGGAGGCCGAGACGGGTGGATCACGAGGTCAGGAGATCGAGACCATCCTGCCTAACACGGTGAAACCCTGTCTCTACCAAAAAATACAAAAAACTAGCCAGGCGAGGTGGCAGACACCTGTAGTCCCAGCTACTCGGGAGGCTGAGGCAGGAGAATGGCATGAACCCAGGAGGCAGAGCTTGCAGTGAGCTGAGATTGTGCCACTGCACTCCAGCCTGGGCCACAGAGCGAGAGACTGTCTCGGGGGGGGGGGGGGGGGAACAAAAACAAAACAAACAAAAAAACGTCCTTGCTTCCCTATTGCTATGGTTCAGAGTGCAGACTCCTTAGCCTGGAGTGCATGATTCGCCAGAGAATGAGCCCATGGCCCAGCCTCTGTAACTGGCCTTCTCTTTCATCTCATACCCTATTTTTCCAGCTCAGTTAATTCCTATACTCACTGTTTTCCCCTACACATTGGTTTATCCTATTCTCCCTACTGGGGTGGCTTTCTCCACTTCTTTTTGTTAAAATTCCACTCTTAATTAGAGGCTTAGTCATTCATTCACCACACTTAGGGAGAGCCTACTGTGTGCTTAAGCTGGGCATACAGAAATGAAATTGTAAACCAACATGCAGCTTTTGAGGGACTTAGACCCTAAAGGGAGAGATAGGTATTAAACAAGTACAAATAAAAATATGACCACAAACAAAAATAAGTGCTCTTGAAGAAAAAGAGCAGAGTGCTGGGCAAGGTGTGGGATGTGCGGTGAGGCCCCATTAGACGGACTGGCCCTGAGGCCTCTCTGCAGTCAGGCTTAGGGAGACTGAAGGAGCTCAGTAGCCCAGTAAACAGTGATGCGGCTCAGGAGAGGATGGGGTCAAGTCTCTGTCTGCTGTAAAACCTGCCCCCTTGCACTTTGAGCTTGAGAGGTCTTCCCATCAGCAGCTCTTTCCGCCGGCACTACATGCTTTGCTACTCTTGTTTGTGTGCATGGTCCTTCTCCCCAGTCAGATGAGAGACCTTTTCCAGAGTAGTAATCAGTTCCTTTTCACAAGCCCTCCAGCTCCCCAGCCCTAAATGGGTACTTAGAAATGCAAGGCCTTGATTAAGGGCCTCAGAAGGATGTGGGATGTCGTAAGTCCTTAAAATGTCATGTTTTCCCCCAAAGAACTCAAGGTATGTCAAGGTATGGATTGCTAAAGACTTGCTCCGCTTGGGCATAGATAGATATCTGTTTTTCTTCTTTTTGAGGGAGATACAATAATTAAGCCCTTCTCCTTTACCTCGCCCTGAAATTTGGAATTTTATTTTCTTTTTCTTTCTTTAGTAATAAGGTAAAGAGCCCTTTTATGCCACAACTTAGGGATTCTAAAGCATATTCAGAATAATTTGCTTCATAGATGTGAGCACAGAAATTTGCAGATTTTGGGAGACATATACTGAATGTCTTATGACTTTCTCACTTAATTAATAAATTAATCCTCCCTCACCCATTTTTTAAAGGTAAAAATATTTCACTAAAACAAGCTGGTTTGGAAAGGGGGAGATGAATTTGGCATTTAAATGTCAAATGCATGTTTTAAGCTAACTTCATTCACTGCCCGGTCCTGCCTCCATACATAATTAACATTTATAAAGAATGCAGATAGAATCCCCCTTGATAATGTCACATTGGTGTTAACAGTCTTTCTGCTTCTAAGTATCATATGTAAGTCAAGAACAGAAATAGTTTGGACAGTTCTTGGCCCCTATTATTCCAAATTAGATTGAGAGAAGAAAAGAACCAAACCAGATATGGTATATTTTTGTTAAAATGTCAGCTCCTGCTGGGGTAGCTCCGTATGTTCCCACAGGTCTCCAGAAGGACTTGCTGTAGCAGAGCAAAGCAGAACTAAACAAATCCTCAGCTGGGTCCATGTGCTTACAGCCATTACGGGCCTTATAGGCACTTAGTAGAGGAGAGAGTTCACATCTCAGACGTGTAGGATGCTGGTGGAATTCATTGGGTTAAAGAAAAAATTTCCAAGGCCCATTTTTTAAGAATCGAAAATATTACTGCTGATCCTGAAATAAGGTCTTTGATGAGTCTCTCCTGTTGGGGTATTAACCTAGAGGTCTGGCCATGCTCCAGTTCAGATAACGCTGTGTCTCTGTACTAAATTCTTCCTGTAGGTTCAATTAGATTTTGGCCTTTTTTCATCTTGGGCAACAACTCAAGAACTGCCCATTTCTAAGGCAGGAGCTTAGTGATGGATGCATTTGTTTCACTGCTGACAAAGATTTCAATGTAAAATCTGCCAGCCCCTTGAGGATGGAAACACAGATTGATCTCAGTGAAGAACCAGTCTATTGGTCCTCGTGCAGAGATGCATTAACGTCTCTCTGTGCTCTGGAAGGGGTTCACTTCCCCAGGTGGACCTGAGCAGGCTGGATGTTGCAGCCCACTCAGCGGCAGGATCGGGTCCTGTTCCTGGAAGAGAACTCCACTAAGGTACTTGTTAGAAGTCATCAGTGGTGTTAACACTCAGGTTCCTTTGGTCAGTGGTTCCACAAAGCAACATTTCCTCAGCACCCACTATTGCCGGGCTTTCAACTGCTGTATGTGGCATTATGAGAACATAATGTTGCAGGTTTAGGTTTGCTGTGTACTTTTTACCAGGGGTGTATCTGTGTGTCTACTGATGAATTTCTTAGAGGTGTATTAGTTTGCTACCTTGGTACCTTTTGCCACTTAGTTTTGCTTTCTCCTTTTCAAGGAACAGCATATGTGTGTGTGTTTCATTGCAGCGATCCACTGCAAATTGTGTATAAGCTTTTGTGAGTGTTTTTCTATTTTGACATCACCATAAGTGTTTTGGTTCTTTTTCTTGAATGTTTGTTCTCTGTCTGGAGTCAAACCCGAGATAGACTTGGAAAGTGAATAGTGTGGGATCAGCTCTCCCACAGTCACTAGCCCCAGCCAGCCTTGTTTCTCAGGGACAGCCTAAGTGGCACTGGGGAAAGCAAGTGGACCTGCAGGGCACTCATTGACGTTAGTCAGAGCATCTGAAACAAGAAATTACAAGATTCCTGGGTCTAGACCCGGCTTATGGGAAGTTCTGTCTGCATCCGGGGAGCACCATGTACCTCTGTCAAATTTGTGGCTGTGCCTTTTAGTTTAGTTTAGACAGTGCCTCTCACTTAACATTAATTAAAAAACAGTTTTAAGCCTTTGTAGGCTTGGTATTACTCAGGCCAGTATCATTGCATCATTTGCTAAATTTTATGTAATAAGGTAATTGTGTCTATATTTCTTCACTGTTGTGCTAGAAAAGGAAATGAAACATCATAAATCTGAAGTGAGCATGGTCAGAGGCAATCGGATCTACAAAAGTGAGGCTGAAGAGAGGAAGCCTGAGCTGAGTGATGATTGATCCCTGTGACATCACAGAAGGACACATGGGCTAAGGACAGCCTTGATCACGAATCCTGGCATCCTGAGCCAAAACCCAGATGCAAAAACTTAAAGGGGATATTTTACAACAAGTGAGGGAAACAGCTCTCTTGACATTGGTGGTGATAGCCTGTGGGACTCATTACCCGTGAGTAAGTGGTGGATGTTGGCTTGGGAACGGCCTCGCCCTGAGTAACAGGCAGAAACGTGCTGGCGGGCCTCCCTGGAGCCCTGTTCTCAGCTGCACTGCCAGTGGCTGAGCGGGCTGGCCTGGATCATGCGCTTTACTTTATCAGCAGGTATTTACTAGGTGCCAGTTATGTGTCAGGCTTGGTGCTAGGTGATGGGTGCAGGGAGTAGAGTTAAAGGACACAGTTCCTTCTCTTAGGAAGTTTCCTTGAAGGAAGTCAAGTGGCTCCTGAATTCTATCTAAAAAAGGCTTAAGAGAAGCAGTCTGGTTGAAGTAGGGGCTGGGGGCTCGTCTGAATGATGTGCTTCACTGTTTGGCTTTGTTTTACCTGTTTTATGTCTTAGATCAACAAAAAGAATTTCTAAAATACACTTTTATTTATACCTTAAATAAGACTAAGAAAACATTAGTTGTTTATATGTAAAAGCATTTGTTTTTTTTTCGTTTTTTTTTTGTTTTGTTTTTTGGTGTTGGCTTGGCAGGAGGCTGTTGAGCTTATAGGTGGGTAAATGTGCCCCATCCCCTGGGTACCCCTCTTGACATGGCCATTACTGGCCTCTGTTTCCACCTGTTTATCCCTCATGTCACATTGACACATGGGTCTCCTAGATGTTTGTTTTGAGTTCTACCTCAAGCCTGGCTGCAAACTGCTTAGAGGTTGCCAACCTGGGTGAGTCAGGAATCAGCCTCACTTCTCAGTTCCACAGCTGATTTATTAGTCATCCCTGCATATCAGTTTGTCTGTCTGTTAAACAGAATAAAACAAGAGTGTTTCCTGCCGATTCCCTGTGGAGTGTGGCAGGCCAGTGCTTGTTGGCTTCATTCAGAAACCAGGCCTCTTGGAAATACAGAGCAGTGTCCTCAGTGACTGCCCTTCACAGGTGGCTGCCCCACCTCTCTCCGCTTGCCTCCTGCTTTACATTCAGAGCAGGAAAGCTGTTAGCACAAGGTTCATTTAAAACCCCAGTTGAGGAGGTTATCATAGCATCCTTAATTCTAGTGAATGGCTCTGGTTTCCCTTCAGCAGTTGGAGTGATTAAATGTCATAATATATCAGGGGAGTACCAATTATGAACATGGATTTCATGCTGGGTGCTTTTACATTCTTTGGTTGGTGTTGGGCATAGTACTAACTTACCTTAGCAGCACCTTTAATTGGGGCATTCATGAGTTGAATTGGACTCTGAGCAGCTGGAAGGGTCTGGGACTGAGGACTGCTGCCAGGGCTTCACCTGTCCTGTCACAGTTGGCCTGTTGGGGCATCTAGGATCGGCGTCTAGGATCTTACTCACGTTTGACTTCGTGCCTGGGCAGAATATTTTTGCTTTGAGCTGTGATGCTGTGTTGGTTTTCATTGTAAAACATCAGAGTCAGAAGGTTCCCTAAGTGTGAGTTCTCTCATTACAGGTTAGGAAACTGAGCCCATTAAGGATGTGACCTACTCAGAGTCTCACGAGACCTTTGACAGCGCCCAAACCTCTGCTGCATAGCAACATCTTTGGCGCAGACTGGGTACTTGATACCCACTTGTTGAATAAATGAGCAAATCCAGGTCTCTCGAGATTTGTTTAACAGTTATGTCAACTTTTTTTGGTTTAAACTGTCCACATACCAAATCCGGTTTTGGTTCAGTGACTGATCTAGGGTGTTAGAAGATTCCGCCAATTTTGTAGAAACAGTAGACAGACTGGTCAGCCTTTCATGTTGCTAATGCTGAGTGGCAAGTTTAACCCTGTAGTTCCTTCTTTCTCTCATGTGGTATCTTAAAGCAGTGGTTCTCAAAGGGCAATTGCATCACCTGTCCCTGGGAACTTGCTAGAATTGCAAATTCTTCCCTCCTGCCCCAGGCCTTCTGAATTAGAAACTCTGGGGCTGGGGCCTGGTAATGTTTTTGCAGGCTCCTCAGGTAGCACACTGACGTTTGAGAACCAAGGCTTTAAGAGCCAGGTCCTAACAGTGTTCCCTCTGCTGGTGAATAGACTATGCATGTGAGCACCCGGTTATGAACACGCAAGAACCAGGCATGGGATCACATAACACTAGCAATCAAATAAAATGTAATGCAAGTTTTATCTGACATAGTTAATATATACATGGTAGTTCTTGTGCCAGTGGTAATTAGGCAAATGAAAAGTAGTTCATATAAATGGCTATAATGAATATTACCTAGGCAAATCAAGTTTTTATAGTTTTTCCCTATAGCTTTTTAGTATCTGCTAGCAGTCATTACTGTTGGTGACTTCCCTAATTACACAGATGTACATTCTTCACTCACAGAAATATACTCATTCATATATGAAATTCTGGCTCAAATTTCCCAATTGTTAGGATTCCCTGTGACCACCTATCTCTGGTTGAGTTTTAAAATCTCAAAAGCAGGATTTAAATGCAAATAGCTTATTTGGGAGGTGATCCCAGGAAGCACTGGTAGGGGAGTAGGGGAGTGAGAAAGAAAGGAAACCAATAAAGGATTTGTTATCAAGCAGGTTACCCCTTGGGCCCCGGGGCTTAGACCTGCTGCGGAAGTCTGGGAGACTGAAACTTACTTTAGATCAAGGGAGCTGGGGTATTTATCTACCACTTCCAGTCAGTCTGGATGAGGGCTGCTCACCTAGTGGGAGTAGGGACAGGACATTAATTCCCTCTCGCTTTTAGTCTACCCAGTGTACAGGTAGGTCTAGAGGGCTCTGGCAGCCTGAGAGAATCCTCAGAGTCACAGGTGCTTGCAGTTGGAAACTGGCAGATAGGAGGGTTTAGAAATGACGAATGCATATTGTCTACTTTACCACCCATTAGTGGTCCTGGGCTGGGGCTTCTCAGGCTTTCATGTGTACACTGCCCCCAGGTCTTTGAGGCGCACCAGTGCTGTCACTCTTGGCACAGGAAGGGTTTTCCCTGGGGTTCCTGTTCTGGAGGGGACATGGGCAGGCAAGCACTCAGGGGCTGAGAGCAGCTGCCAAGGGTGGTGGCAAGAAAAGGGAGAGGGCACTATGAGAATAGACTCTGGGTCTCAGAGTCTGGGCCAGGGACAGGGCAGGATGGAGTGAATGAAAAATCCTGGGGCACACAGATGGCTGGCATCAGGTCTCTCTGTCTCTGGGGGAGGAGAAAAGGAAAGCAGAGGGTTCTGGGCACTGGTAAGAGGAATAGAAGGCAGAAGAGAAACTTAAATTTCTTGCCAGCCTGTGCCTTTCCTCTAACTGCAACCCACACCCCCACCTTGTTCTACTGTTGTTTTCCATTTTCTCTAGGCTGAGAGAACTGTCAGAAGCCAGTCAGGCTGGGAAGAAAGGGAGCTTTATGCCTGGCCTCCCTGTGGGTGGGTCTGCTGGCACGTTGTTTGCGTGCCACAGTGGTGAAGATGGGGAAACTGGAACTGTGCATTGTTACTGAGATAGTCCTCAATACAGTTTTGACCGGTCCATGATGAAAGGAGAAAGTTAAGGACAGTGAAGAGTGCTGTGATGGTGCTGATGGTATTTGATTGCCAACCACCTTTATTCTGATTATGTTCATTCTTTCCCTTTTTTTAATTTTATCTTTTTAGAGACAGGGTCCCACTCTGTCGCCCAGGCTGGAGTGCAGTGGTGTGACAACAGCTCACTATAACCTCAGATTCCTGGGCTGAAGTGATCCTTCTGCCTCAGCCTCCCCACTAGGTAGGACTATAGGTGTGCACCACCATGCCTGGCTGTTTTTGTTTTTGTTTTTTTGTAGAGACAGGGTCTCGCTGTATTGCCCAGGCTGGTCTTGAACTCCTGGCCTCAAGAGGTCCTCCTGCCTCAGCCTCCCAAAGCACTGGGATTAAAGGCATGAGCCATGGCACCTGGCCTTTTTTCTTTTTTCTATGCTTCCGTTGTTCTTTCTTTTATAAAACAAAGGAATAGTTTTCATGTTGATTGTTAAATGTTTTTCTCTATTAAATTTATTTTGAAATAATAATAGATTCACAGGAAGTTGTAGAAATAGTACAGAGAGGTCCTTTTTTTAGTACCCCTCACCTAGTTTCTGCCCATGGTACTATATTATTTAACTCTAATACAATACCAAAACCAGGAGATTGACTGTGGAACAATCCACACACCTTATTCACGTTTCACCAGTTTTGCATGTACTTTGTGTGTGTGTGTGTGTGTGTGGTTATATGCATTTTTATCATGTGTAAGTTCATGTGATCACCACCACAATCACGATGCAGAACTGTTCTTTCACTACAAAGATCTCCCTCATACTTTTTTGTTTGTTTGTTTTTTGAGATGGAGTTTTGCTCTTGTTGCCCAGGCTGGAGTGCAATGGCGCGATCTCAGCTCACTGCAACCTCCGCCCCCTTGGTTCAAGCGATTCTCCTGTCTCAGCCTCCCGAGTAGCTAGATTACAGGCCTGCGCCACTACACCTGGCTGATTTTGTATTTTTAGCGAGACGTGGTTTCTCCATGTCGGTCAGACTGGTCTTGAACTCCCGACCTCAGGTGATCCGTCTGCCTCAACCTCCCAAAGTGCTGGGATTATAGGCGTGAGCCACCATGCCTGGCCCATCCTGTTAATTTTTAAAGTCATTTCCCTTGGTAAAAAGTTGACAGCTTTATAACATTTCTGTTTCTCCCAGTTAGGAAGGAAAATGGCCCAAAAACTTACCAAATTAAGGGGTCACTGCCACCTGTGTCCCTGTTGAAGTGGGACAGCACAGTGCTCTGCACAGAAGCCATTCTCCTGAAAGACGCAAGTGTGTGTTTCTGCCCAGGGCTATAGAGAAGGAAGGGTGAGAAAGATCATTTTTCTCAGGTCTTTTTCCTTCAGTACTCAGCCCTCGAGAGGCCTAAGTCATATATTAGACAGCTCAGGCTTCTGTAACAAAATACCATAGTTTGAGTGGCTTAAACAACAGACATTTATTTCTCATAGGTCTAGAGGCTGGGAAGTCCAAGATCAAGATGCCAGCCAGCATGGCCCCTGATGAGGACCCTCTTCCTGGCTTAGAAACGGCTGCCTTCTCACTGTAATCTCACATGGCAGAATATATGTATCTCCCTCTTCTTATAAACCCTACCCTCATGAATTCCTCTAACCCTAATTACCTCTCAAAGGCCCCATCTCCAGATACCTTCATAGTGGGGGTAAGGGCCTCAGTATATGAAATGTGAGGGAACAGAACTCAGGCCATAGAAAGTATCTTCATCAAGGGCTGCTCCATATTCTGCCATCTCCTCAATTGCAAAATCAGTGGAGTATCTTGGCAGAGAGGCAACAAGAAAGGTTTAGGCCCTGTATTGCCAGCCTTGTTAACTTCGTTAAATTATTTAGCCCCGTCAAGCCTGAGTTTTCTCATCTGCAAAACTGAGAGAGTCATGTGGATGAAGTCTGAGGCCCTGCTTGCTGAATCTGCAGCTGCCTGCCTCCTGTGACCCTCGTCTTCCTTTCCTCCATTTCCACTGATTGGTGGTGAGAGCCCAAGGGCCGAGTTTGTTGATCCCTGTACCAGCTGTTCTCACTTATTCCCACTTCTGGGGGCAAAGGAAAAAAGAGGAGTTTGAGATTTTGAACTTCACAGTTTTGACTAGAGCCATCCTGTTTATTTTCAGTTATGTAGAAGCATATTTGAAATTCTGATGTATGTGCCTACACACAGACACACATGGCCTGAGCACAAAAGTATTTGAGAAAAACAAGGCTCTTACTGATTATTTCCTTCAGTCTCAGACTCTCTCTACACCAGTTCACTTATTACTCAAGCATTTGATTCTACAAGAGGCAGAATTTTCGAAGATAAGATTCCTATGCCCTGACTGACAGTGGAGCTTAGAAGCCCAGCCTGGGACCCTCTGGCCGTTAGCCAGGGACTCTTTGGGGTCCCAGTAGGCTTCCCCTTCACCCCTTTCTTCTCTCCCATAGACCTCAGGGATTGGCCCACCTGTCCAGGTGCCTGCCTCCACTGTGTCCTCCCTCATCCCTTGTATCCCAGAACTCTGGGGAAGGAATAATGTTTTCCAGTGTCTCCCCAGTTTTGCTGTGTTTGAAATAAGCACACAGTCCCCTTTTAAGATTTTATTGCATGTTAAAACAAAAATGGGAAACTGAGAGGTTTGCGGAAAATAGCCAATAAATAGCCAACAATGGGGATGTTATAAAGTTATGAGAAATACTAAAAATAATAGTTGTCCTGGGTCTTGGTCAAACATTAATAAACTAGCTCTTTCCTTGGCTCCTCTGACTGCCTTCTCTCTAGATATTGTCTTGAGGTTGTAGCTTCCACTCGTTTTCTGAAGGGCCCTACCTCCTAGCACATACACAAAGCCCCTAGAGAACAGCTGTTGGCAGCAATCAACGCTTACAAAACAGCTGAGACTGGTGGGCTGTAATTACTCTGAAATCTTCTTGCAGGCTGAGATTGGAGATGGCCTTTGAATTGTGGGCAGCTTGGGGGTCTCTCACTGCAAAGGTCCCACAAAGTGGAGAGGATTGCATGGCCATCTTTTCTGCCTTTCCTCTCCCTTCATGCCACTTTTCTTGATGTCTTTCCTGAGAAAATTTGTACACTCCATAATTGTAACTTGTAAGACTCACTTGCCAACAAACCCAAGAGTGTAAGTTCACAGGGCCTTTCCTGGAATAGGCACTTTTCACTGGCCTGTTTTGAAAAGGCTGTGTTCTTTCTAGTAATCCCATGGGGTTGTACACTTTAACCTGACATTTAGCCCCCAGCTGTTGCATGTTGCTGCCCATATAGGGAATGGATTTTCTCAGGAGTCCTCACACTGCCAGCCCAACAAGAAACCAGGGCTTGTTGCTCTCTGCCTGCCAGCACCACCCTTTCTTCAGATGCTGAGCTCTTCTGTGGCCTCCCATTTTCCTGCCAGCCAGAGGGAGGTGACCAATCTGAACTTTGGTTCCAGAACCTATTGGGCTACTTTGAGGACATCAAGTTGTGCTCCTGTCCGCTTGGCTGAGAAAAAAAGACAGAACCCTATATGGTTTAGGGATACTGACATAGATGGTAGGTTAAAGAAAAGCCAGAGGATAATAACATTTAATTCAGGATGGTGTGGTCTCAGAGGAGCAGAGAAATGGCGGGAAGTGATCCCAGGAAGGGCATTTTCTATTTCTTAAACCAGGTAGGAGGCATGTGAATGGGTCATTTATTATTGTTGTTGAAATCACAATACTATAAAATACGTTCTTTGGAATTTAAGAAACATTTCATTTTTTTAAAGAGGAAAGAACACAGTTCCTTGTCATTGAGGTCAGCATGGGGCTGATCTAAAAGGATATTGACACAGGAACTGGGCAGTGAGGCAGTAAGGATGCAGTTGGAGGAATATCAGGTGGGAAGATGCCACACATTTGTTGGGTTAGCCACCACATTTCCCCCCTCTCATTTTCTCTTCAGGAAAAATCTCAGATCCAAGAAAGATGTATGTCCTAAACAAATCCCTCCCTAAAATCAGTTAAGGTATAACCACTTTTAAAAGCTCTTTGTCTGTTTTATCCACTGCGTATTGACTGAGCCCACCCAGTGCTTTACCTGATAGGAGCACTAGTGGGAAATACAAAAGAAGCTGAAGAGGCATGCACATGTGTCAAAAGACCAGGAACCATCCTCGGACCTTACGTATGCGTGAGCAGGTTTGCATCAGTGCGGTACAGCCAGGTTGCCTCTGCTGCAAGAATTCTAAAGCACAAACCCTAGATGCAATCAGTCCACAAAGGGTGCAGGTAGGGCACCAGTGCTCATCAGTGCTTGTTGTGTGCCAGCCACCCTCCCTGTGATCTCATCCTCCCCACACCATCCTGGGAAGCAGGCATTAGCATCCCTGTTCACAGGTGAGGGTTACATAGGAAACTGAAAATAATTATCTTCCATGTACCTTTCCTTCCGGTGGAATGTTTCTAATCGTTGTATCCTCCATGGTTATATTTGGGGGACATAAGGTTGCCATTTCCATAATTAATTGTTGTCTGTGCTGGGGTTGTGGGTGGGGCAGGGCACGCATTGGTTCCTAGCTCAGACATTTTCTTTTGGATGACCTTGGATGCCCTTGAGCCTCAGAATATGTCTGCGAGACTTGGAGGATTCCCCCTGCTTTTGCCTCCGTGCTTTATGGTCTGTCAGGGTAGGTAGGAGGACCGTGTTGGGGAGAAGGGTCTTAGTTAAGTGAGTGACCCTCTGTCTCTGTGCACTCAGCTTGTGAACTGGGTGGGCTGGGGGCAGTTTCTTTTCACCCCTTGCCATATGCAGATGAATAGAAGCTGGAAATTTGACTTGTGTGAGGTCACCTGAGTTGACAGACAATGAGAGCCCATGACTTGCTAATGCCTGTGGTCTGTAACCTGGAGATCATGGCCTGGCTAGCTGGCCCTGGACAGAGGCAGTGATCAATAATGTGTAAGGCATTGTTCAAACAGGAACCTCAATGAGGAAGAAAGAAGAGCTGAAAATTTCGCCCCGCAGGGGAGAGACTTTTTAGGAAAAAGCAGCCAGAGAGGGGTTCTGTGTCTCTGGGAGTTGACTCATTGGATGGTGAAGGTGGTTTGAGAGTTTCTGCGGTCATAGCGACTATCTTGTTTATGAGACACTGCTGCCAGTTCCTCCAGAGGCTTTCCGCATGTGCCATTGTTCCAGTAGAAGCCTCTTACATGGCCACTTGGGATGAGGGTGGTTTGGTTTGGTTAAAAACAAAACCCTGTTAATGGAGGAAGTCATTTTTTAAAAAGAATCAAACAATTTAACCCCAAATGGATCGATGTGTACCCTTTTGATGTGGAGCTGGGCCCTTTCTTCCAATGTAGATCTGCTAATTTGGGGTTCTCTGCCTTCCTTTTATTACATGAACCACATCCATAAAATACCATTGACGAAAATTTCCAGTTTGCTTCTTAAAAGTAAAGCCAGAATTTGACCACTTGTGAAGCAAGCTGAGTATAGATTTCTTTTGGAATTTTTTACAACTTCCCCAACCACACTTAATTCAAGAGCACATTTTAAAAAATGATCTCATTATTAAGTCTCTTCAAAGTACTTACTTGGTTGTCACAGAAAGGTTCTTTTACACTGGTTTCATAATTTATGTAATGTTTAATTAAATTTTCTATTTTCATCAACAAATATAACCATCCTAAGCAGTTTTGGAAATGACCCCAGCTGACTCTTGGTAAGGGTAACACTGAGTGTGTGGTAAGGGTAACACTGAGTGTGGGGAGCGAACCTGCCCAGTGTGGACATAACCGTCCGCTGGCATCACTTACTGAGGGACGGGGTGGCGTGCAGTTAGCTCGCTGGCAGGTCGCTTAAGCGGAGGTCGATAACAGGCTTGCCAGGTAGGTGTCGTTATCCCTGTTACAGATGACCAAATGGAGGTGTGGGAAGAACAAGTTGCTTGCTCACAGCAGCGCTGCTGAAAGCGGCAAAGCCGATTCCACAGTCTCAGGCATTTCACTACCTGCAGACCCTGCCCTGTGGGAGCCAGCTGTCTCTGAGGTGAGGGGCTGGAGGCGACCCACAGCCTGCATGAGAAGGAGCAGGCCTGAGTTGAGACGCTGTTCCCTCTCCTTGCTTCAGTATTGTCTTGGATCCTCCTGTTTGGTTCGCACCCCAAGAGCTGCCTTGGAGAAAGGCGTCACTCCCTCACAGAAAACGTTTTGTCCTGAATGGAGAAGCTGCCTCCAGCTGAGTGTCCAGGAAGTGAGCTATTGTTCACACACCATGTTCTAAACGTTCTCTGCCAGAAGGAAGCCCTTTCCCTCTGGTGTATCTTTTAAAACAAAACAACAAAAAACAAAGGAACCTGGGTTTTGATTAACTTGTTTTTTAGATAGAATTTTGTTTATTTTGGAACCAGATGAATGTGAATGGCAAGTACAAGCCCTGTCTAATAGCTGTAAACTGAAACGTGCAAGGGAGGAGGGTGGTGTGGACTATTTGCCTGGCATCTGTAGTTTTACGAGGACTACAGATGTTTCCCAGAGTAAGTAAGGCTGGCATCTGGTCAAGTTACAGAGGGAAACAGGCGCAGTATCTCCTGCTATGGCCCTGGGAAATGGCAGGGACTAAAATCCCCCAGCAACAGAGGCAGACAGGCATTGCCTTTGAACGAGGAACAGATCTCACCATCCGTGCTTACAGCAGCAAGAACCTTGCCTTTCAGGATGATGTCATTCAGGGAATGAATGAATTACACCAAAACTGTGTCTTTTAGGCAATGCACAGCTTGCTCAGACTTGTGTCATAATAAATTAACTCCTCATTATAGCCCTACCTTGAAAGCAAAGGCTGCACTCAGACCTCTTGTACATTGTGTCAGATCTTTACAGCAGGCCTCTGTTGGTATGTGCATTTTGTGTTTGAGGAAACTGAATCTTAAGGAAAAGAAGTCAGGTCATTTGCCCATAGCAATGATGCCATGAGTGAGGACTCTTTTTCACCTTATAGAAGAGGAAATTGAAAGTCAACAAAGTTAAATGACTTATCCAAGGTTCCACAGCTAATTAAGTGTCAGAACCAGAACTTGAACTCAAGTTTTTAATTCATAAGTCCTTGTTCTTTCCATCCCTACACACTGCCTTTCCAATGTTCTCAATCCAGTGCATTTGAAATCCTACGCTGAGCTTTAATAGAGTGAAAGCTAGGCTTGAAACAAGCTGGACACCATGAATTAGGTAGATAATGAATTGAGCAATGCCCACATATGGCTAGTGCTGTGACCCATGGACGTTATTTTGATTTTCTCATGTTTGCTTTTCTCTTCTTTAAAGTGGGAAGAATGCTAGCTCCCCACCAGGGTGCTTGTGAGGAGGAACTGAATCACCAGGAGGGCAGTCAGCTGGTGCCTAGTGCAGCAAGGACCCCACTGAAAGAACCCGACCCAGAACCTCACACCCTGCAAGTCTTGAGTATTCACATTGTTGAACAAAAGTGCTTTCAGGGTCGGTGGTCGACCTTGCTGTGAGCACATGAATTCTATTTTCAGGAAAGATGAATGAGCCTTCAGTGTAGTTCACACAGCTTTCACATACTCCCGAATTTTGAAGGTGTATTTGATTTTGTAATTTTATTTGATTTCAGGAGACAGAGGATACAAACATATTCTACTAGCTAAGTATTCTAATGTGCTGCTTACCATGCTAAAGGAACTCTCAGATGTAGGGATCAATTTCTTTTGACCCTGATTAATATGAGCCAGTTTCCCAGGGTCTACTCATCCTGGGAACACTGATAATTGAGTTTTCAGACTGTCAAGACTGGGGTTAGCCTGGGTTCCAAAATAGAGAAAGCCACACCACAACACAGAAGCTGTGCTGAGAGCCCTTACCCCAGAAGGCTTTGTGACAGGGAATAATGGTGCTATCGACTTTCCCACATTCCTTTCTCTTTGTTTCCTTCGCCTCTCGGGCATGTCTTTGCTTATTAGCATGTTGAGCAGAGTTCATCACAAATGAAACTCAGACTAGTGTTAATCTTACAATTTATTATCTTCTAAAAGATCTGATCCTGAAAGATTTTTCCAGTATTTCAGTATGAGACTTTTCAAACTACAGAAAACTTGAAAGACTTGAATAGTGAATGCCTGTATATCCACCACGTAGGGCATGGATTCTATAATTAGCATTTTGCTGTACGAGCTTTATTGCATCTATCCATCTGTCTACCCCTCAGTGCACTTAGCAATCATGTTATTTTTTGATGCATTTCAAAGTAAGTTGCAGACATCAGTACTTTCATCCCCAAACACTTTAACGTATATATGATTAACTGGAGTTTGATGTTTGTGTATAGTTATTTGGGGGGGGGGTAAAATTTATACAAAGTGAAATCTATTAAGTCTGTTATTCCATCAGTTTTGACCAATACATACATTTGTCTAACCTAAATTCCTGTCAAGATACTGAACATTACTATCGCTCCCAGAAAGTTCCCTAGTGCCTTCCCCAGCCAGCCAGTCCTCACCCAGCCTCTTCTGGTAGTTTTCCATTCTCAATTACTTTTGCCTATTCTAGAACTTCATATAAATGGAATCATTGCGGCACGTGCTCTTTCGTAGGTCGTATCTGAAAGCTTTTAACTAGTGCTTTAAACTGAAGTTTAGGGACTCTGTCAACTTCGTTTACCCACCTTCTTCCTGTTTCGCAAGTTCAGAGGTAATTAGGAGTGGCAAACTGCAGGAAATCTCAAGGCAACTGATGGATCCTGATAGTGTATTTGTATTAACTATATATGTATGTATTATTAAACCTTAAGTATATATAATTCAGTGCTGAGAATCCTACATCTGACCACCCTGATATTATAAGACAGGTGTTCCCCTGTAGAATCTGAGGAGCTAAGACCCGTTTCCCTGGCCACACTACTGAGGAAATTGATTCTGAGTGGAAGTTTAGGATGTTTTCTTTGGCCTGGTTTTATCCATAGCCAGACTAGCAGTGTGCCGTAATGACATTCAGATTGTGAAAGAACCAGACCGAGGGAAGGTTACTTGGAGGCTGGTGGGGGTGCCTGAAGGACCAAGTGGCAGGTTAACCAGTGTTTTTAGGTAACTGCAGGCTTTCTGAGGTTTGTGTACTTCCTCCTCACCCCTCCCCACCATGCCAAAAGATAAGCCTGCTCCCGATGAAAAGTAGATTGTGTACATTGAACTAGAACCCAAATACATAATCCTCATTAATCGTTTAGATTCTTGACCCACTTATTAAAGCCAGTACTTGGCATATAACCCAGAGTTATGTGGCAAGCAATAATAAAGTTAATTGGAATCTAGGTCTCCCAACTTATTTATTCTTTCAGCAGTTTCCTGGCACTTTGAGTAAAAGATTGCTTTTACAGTAGGCTGTTCTGGTATGAGAAGGTCGTTTGGCAAGTATTAGTTCCGTGTGTTTCCTTCACGTCATGTCAAGTCAGGGCCACGTATTTCCTCCCGGTCATGTTCATGTCATGTCCATGTATTTCCTTTCTGTCAAGTTGCAGATGTGGGTCTAAGCCCTGACCTCTGGGTCAGGGAAAGGGCCAGCTGGTAGTTGTGGGGTGCGAGGTGCTTTCAGGGAGCAAGACCCAATATCAGCAACCCAAGAGGTATAGGAAAGACAAAAATGAGGGGGCAGGTGGGAGGTGAGAGCCTGAGACCATGCTCTGGAAGCCAGAGCTCCCTGGCTTTCCTCTCTCCACCAGCCTAGCCTGGGGCAAACACAAAAGACAGGCTTTAATAGGAGCCTTTGTCAGAGGACAAAGCACTTTTGAAACAAAACAGCTCTGTTGTCTCTCAGCCTAGTAGAAAAAGGGGAGTTGATAAAGAAGGTGAAGATGTAAAGGGGATTGAAGTAGGGGGACACAGCAATGAACATGGTAGCAACCTGAGTGCCGCCCTGTGAGACACAGCTGAAGTGGAGACCGAGCCCGCTCTGTGGAAAAGGAGTTCTTCATTGTTAGCGGCCATGTCTGGTCGCCTCGGCAAGGACAGCCCTGAGCCCGCTGGCAGATAGTTACTCATTCCCTGCCATGCGCCTTTCCCCTCCCCCACCCCATTCTGCCTCCCTCTCCTAAAAGCAGTTGACAAGGTTAGAAAATCAGGACAAATAATTTACTTCAATCCGTCTTTGTCTTTCCTGAGGCCATGCGCAATTCAGTCTGGGAGGAGAAGGAAAAAAAATCACCCAGACCCTGGCCAGTGACCCTTTTTCAGATGTGGAATCAAAGCCCACTCTAGGCTGAGAGCCTGTCTGCTGCTAAGAGGCAGAAGACAGAGATGGTGATGAATTCTTATGTGGTTTCTGGGCCTGGGAGTGCAGCTGTCAGCAGTCTTTAGAGTTCTTTGCACAGCCTAAGGAACCGATTTTGACGTCAGCAGTCGCCTGATGGGATGGGCACAGAGCATCTGGTGAGGCTGAGGAGGCTGTGGCTCAGCCACTCGGCCCCCTGCTCCTGGGAATGGGGAGCACTGTCCAAGCAAGGCCATCTGGCCAGAGGAGAGGGTCTGCCACTTTGCCCCCCTGCAGCAGGAGGCAGGCTCGGCTGCCAGTGGCACCTGTGAAAGTGAGTGCAGTGCCCTCTGTGGGCAGTTTGGGAGTGCCCATGGAGGAGAGCTTCAGTTTCCTCACATGAAAAGTGGGATAATGTTTGGCTGGCTGTGAGTCAAGGCTCTGCAGGATTGCTCAGAGAAGGGATCAGGTGGAAGTTTTGGAGTGTGAGGTGCTTTGGGGGAGTGCCAACCTTGTGCCAGCAACTCAGAGAGTCAGAGAAACGTAAAAATGAGGAGGGAAAGGGAGTTAGAGAATTCAGACTGGTGCAGAGGGAGACTGTTGGCTGCCTTCCCCCTTTCCCTGTTAGTGTAAAAGTGACCGGTGTATTAGCGATAGCTAACAAACGTTTGTCATCGAACACCACCAGTGTGCTAGCTGTGTACAAGGCATATGGTGGGACCTAAAGTAAACAGCGTGACGCAGGGTTCTTACCCTCAATGGTTCTTTAGTGTCTCTGGGACACACCATAAAACACTTAATCAGGGAAGTAATCCTGCAAAGCAGAAGGTGTTTCTGGGCCAATAAGGTCATCAGTGCTGGGTGGAAGAGGCGAGGTGGAAGGTGTCTCCGGCCCCGTGGCTCAGTGGCTCAGGCCTAAGGAGACCCGTGTGTATTTTCCAACTGCCAGGGGGTCCTAAGGCACCAACAACTCCCAGGCAGCAGAAAGGGTGTTGGGAGGGGATGTCTGATGTCAGGAGCCAAGTCAGCTGTAGAAACTTCTCTCATGCTCCCATTTACACCAAAGGAAAGTAAAAGGAAAGTGGTTCCTTTCCCATCCTCCTCTATGTGGGGCCCCAACTTCTAGACATGTTGACCAGACTGATTCCTGCTGTCCTGATATTTGGCCCCGTGTGGTAGCCCTGCACACAGCCGGGACTTGTACCGCCTCCTGAAAGGGAGGTTTCCCACGGGCCTTGGAGCCAAGTTGCACCAAAGCTTGAGGTCTGCCTGTGCCCAGCACACTTCCTGGCATACAGAAGACCCATCAAAACTCTTTCTTCCCCCTCCTTCAAATCCCAGTATTTATTAAAAAGCTGGGTGTCATCTGCATGGCTCTGCCGCCTGGTGATGGGGGATGGAGGCCTCTCCATGTATATCTCCACCTCCCATCACCAGCCCGTGGGCAACCAGAATCCTGTGGTCTAAACAAGCAGATGTCAGATGGCCTGAGCAGCAGTATCTCCAGTGTTTGTTTTGTTCTTGTTTTCAGCCATATGGGGAATACATTTTTCACAGCCCTGACAGGGAAAAATAGTCTAAACAGAGTCATCCTGAAAACTTTCTGAAAATGGAGTATTTCCAAGCATTTTGTGAAGACAAGAGTCCATTATGGTGATAACTTTCAAGACCTTATATTAACAAACACAAGTGTAAGTTTTCAGTCAGTTCACGTGAAGTGCAGTAGTAAGGAAGCATGGCCATTTCTCATCTCTCTCCAAAAATGTCACTCATCCAAAACCACAGAAAAAGAGGAGAACACTAAATGGTTCTCTTCCATTACATCTAACCTGTCTCTTCCCCTGAAATGCAGAACATTTCTGGGAAAGCTGCCTATTCAGATTGTTTTTTAACTCGAGCCTAGGAGGTTAAACTGCATGAAGTGTGTAGATCAGAATGATATCTGCTGTGTCTGAATGCTCTTCTTTGTCTAGACTAAAATGATCATATTTCCTCTCTGCTGGTTCTGGGCCATGAGGGTGAGTTTGAAGCAAGGAGAAAAGATGAGCTCCAGCTCCTCCCTGTCTCCACAGCTCAGGCTGAGGGCTTGGGCAGACCACAGCTCCAGACACTCTGCTTTGGTGCCAGGGCAGGGACCTGCCAATCTCTGCCCAAACAGGACCTCTTTGCTGCCTTGTCCCTCCTGGCCCTGAGCTTCGACCAAGACAGGTTCCAGTTGCTGAGGAAGGAGTCCAGGGTTACAGGCTGTGAGTCCAGTGCCGAGGACCCTGAGTTCTTCTGCAACTAGAACCAGCTCAGCTTGACTTAGCCACGGCAGTTCATGAAACAATAAAACAACTTCCTAGCCTGGGCAAAATCGTTCTGAGAGCGTCCATTAGCATTTCCCAGCCTGTCTGCAGCCTGGAACACCTCTCTGGATACCCGGGCTTCTGGGCCAGGCACCTGTAACCCCAGCGCTTTGGGAGGCTGAGGTGGGAAGGATCCCCTGAACCCAGGAGTTCAAGGTTTCAGTGAGTCATGATTGCGCCACTGCACTCCAGCCTGGGTGACAGAGTGAGACTATGTCTCAAAAAAAAAAGAAAATTAAAAAATCCTGGGCTTCTGCTGGCCTATGTCAGTTGACTAGTGGGTGACTCCTGGGGCAAGCAGGAAAGAGCGGAGCGGAGAAGCAGCGGGGGTGCTCAACTCTGTTCACTCTGATGCCAAAAGGCGCTTTGGCAAAATTTCACAAATTGTACCACCAAGGGATGCTGATTGGACAGGTCAGCTGGGGCTTCGGATGTTAAGTGATTATGATGCTAATGAAATATATAATATGACTTTATTTCAAAGGATACCTTGAAGTCACCCCACCATTTCAGCCCTTTCCTCCCCCGGCACGCTGCATGGCCGTGGAGAACAGCTTTTCCAGTGCAGACTCTAAAGAAATGGAAACTACACTTTGGTTCATTCACAGATTCATTCAATAGATTATCTATTTACCATGTGCCAGGCCCAGCGGGTGACAAGGCAAATAAAATATGGTGGATGCCAACCCTCATTGGTATCTACAGTGGTGGTAAGCTCTGCATGTGAGTAGAATAGAAGAATGCAGGAGAGGCAACTGGGAGATGGGTAAGGGAGACTTTTCTCTGAATAACATTTTGTATCTTTTGAATTTTGAATCATGTGAATGTATCAAAAAATAAGTGTAAGTAAAAATATTTTTACAACTTTAAAAATAGGTTTTACTGGGCTGGAGCACTCACAGGACAACAGAGCAGAACTGGAAACAAACTAACCTTTTATTGAGCATTTACTGTGAGCTAGACCTTCAGCCAAGTGCTTTATGTACATGATACCTTTAATCCATACAACCCTGGACAAAGGCAGTATCATCCTCATTTTTATCTATTTTAAATGGAAGCTTGCCAGGTACGGTGGCTAACGCCTGTAGTCCCAGCACTTTGGGAGGCCAAAGCAGGAAGATCACTTGAGCCCAGGATTTTGAAACCTGCCCGGGCAACATAGTGAGACCCTATCTCTACAAAAAAGAAAAAATAGCCAGGTACAGTGGCTCATGCCTATAATCCTAGCACTTTGGGAGGCCAGGGTGCGCAGCACTTGAGTCCAAGAATTTGAGACCAGCCTGGACAACATGACGAAACCCCGCCTTTGCAAAAAAATAACAAAAGATTAGCCAGGTATGGTGTTGCATGCCTATAGTCCTAGCTATTAGGGAGGCTGAGGTGGGTGGATCAGTTGAGCCCAGGAGGTCAAGGTTGCAGTGAGCCGTGATCACATGACTGCACTCCAGCCTGGGCAATAGAGCAAGGCCCTGCCTCAAAAAACAAAATTAAAATTAAAAAATTAAAAATAATAAGGCATGGTGGCACCTACCTGTCGTCTTAGCTATTCAGGAGGCTAAAGTGGGAGGATCACTTGAGTCCAGGAGTTCAAGAGCAGCTTGGGCAACATAACAAGACCTCTTCTCTATTAAAAAAAAAAAAGAATAATAAAACTAACAATAAATGGAAGCTTTGGGAGGTCTGGGGAGTTTCCCTTGTATCATGCTGCCCCTGCTGAAGGAGGCAGCACTTGAAACAGGGCCAAAGAAAGTGATGGGGGTGGAGGGAGGCGTTTTCTTCAAGGGGCAGAGCCAACCTGCTCTGCCACTGTCCCTCCCGTGCTTCTGGGCTGCTGGTTCCAGTGCTTAGAGACGCAGCCTCAGTTTGCTCCTGGGGTCAGATTTGTTTCCCTCTGCCTTGCTGTGCTCGGGGAAGGAGCTTGCAGTCTGGTTAACAACAGTCAGGTGACAGCCTGAGCCAGCAGTCACTTCTGTGGCTGGAGGAAGATACCTTCCCGAACCCCCAGCTGCCCGAGGAGAGGTGGCGCTTGCTCTGTGCTCTTCTGCTGGGTGTCAGATGCACGGCTTTGTCTGCCAGCCGGCTGGCTAGAGAATTGTTTTTCCGATTGTCTGACCCAGGCTCCTTACTTGCACTTAGAGGAAAGAGCATCCAAGCCCTGGTACAAAAGGTCCTCTTTCTCATTTCTTTGGAAAAAGAGCAGTGAATGAGCTCATTATCACTGCAACCCAAAAAGGAGGAGGAGGGGAAGAAGAGAAGGTGGCTGCTCCCCACTGCCTAGTTCTGCCCCTGGCCAGGTTTCCTGGGGAAGGGGGCTGGATCTGGTCCAGAGTGACCAAGGCCAGATGGCTGGGACAGGTGGTCCATACTGGGGGCAGTGCTAGAGCCACTGGATGCTTTGAGACTAGCTTTCTCTGATGTGGTCCAGAAGAGGGACAGGTGTCTGTGCCCCATCGCATCCCCTGAATGCAGCGCTCCATCCAGGACTGCTGGCCTCCAAGAAGCAAAAGGTCTTCTGTTTGGGCATCAGTGCCTGCCTCGTCTTTCCTTCTCAGAGGTTTCTGTGTGCAGGCGCTCTGGCAATCATCCTCACTCCCCAGAGCTTGTGGTCATACAGTGTCAGTTATCTGGTGAATGCTGATGATTTGCCAGGCACTACCCTGGGCACTCAGGGTAGCATGGAAAGTCTCCACTCTCATGGAATTGAAATGTTAGCGTGAGCAATGAAATGGTCAGGCCTGGCCTGTGATTGCGGCCTCTCCCCAGTCTCTGCTGGTCTGGGAGAACTGCTGGGGAATGAAATAGAGATGGCTTGGAGGAGAGGCTCTTCGGTGTTTCTAGCAGCTAATAAGCCCAGACTGTCACCGTCACACTCCCTTCAGAGCAGTACTTCAGACCTTGTGGGCTGGGGCTGGAGAAGGCCTGTCTTAGACCTGAGCAGCAGAGAGTCCTGATACCTTGCACGCTGGCGCTGGTGCTGGGAAGCATCTGAAAGAGACCTGGAGGTCAGCCCCCACTGGCACTGTGGTGAGCTGGCAACGTTTACCCCAAGCCTGACTACCTCTCCTCTTTGCTCTTTCTTCCATTTCAGATTGAGAAAATCATGAGTTCTATTGGAGAAGGGATTGACTTTTCTCAGGAGCGGCAGAAGATCTCAGGTACCGTACCAAGTGGCCATTTCCCCACAGAACCCGGCAGTCTGGCTCCTTTCTGGCTCAGGCCTGCCTCTCACACAGAAGACAGATGTTCAGCGGGTGGGAGAGGTCAGCTTCAGACCACATCATGCTCCTGTAATTCACAGTCCCCAATACCTAGACAGCCCCATCTTGCTGTTATTTTTAGAGCCGTGACTCCTTTTACCTATGGGAGGGGAAAGGGTACAAAATGAATTTTAAGCTGCCTGTTAGGAAAAATGTTTAGATCAACAATTGTCACTTATTCATTATTTTATGGACTTTCTTAGATGCGCCTAAATTGGAGTGCACCTCAGCGTTGGTCTCTGCAGCTTCCGAGATGGCTCTCAAGGGTCTCATCCATGATGGTGGCAGAGCACTGGGTTAGACCGGGGTCTCAGACTCGTAGCATGCATGTGAATTGCCTGGGAGGGTGACTGTGCTGTTTCCTCTTCCCACAGCTCCTTGTGCCTGACTCAGTTTACTTCGTCACTTACCGTTCTTACACTGTATCACTGCTACTTTGGTCATTCTTTTCTAAGCCCTAGTAGTGAGGTCAGCTTCTGTTTTCTTTGTTTGAAGCATGGAACGGGGAGGCCATCTGAGCTGTTTTATCTGATAATAGGATTGTACTGTGTTGCTTTCTCAGGTGAGATGCTCTTGAACGTGCCTCTCAGAGCAGGTCTCACACCTCTTCCCCCAAGCATTCGAGGATGGTTCAGGCACCCGGGCATCCAGGCTGAAAGCAGCCCAGCCGGGAGCCTGGCCTGTCTTCACCTTCATGGAAATGCCTCTCTGCACTGAAGGGGTGGAAATTCTTGCTCACTCGGGAGGCTCCATCCAGGATTGACCTGTCAGTCTCAAGTGACACCTCTGGTTCCTTCATGGGCTTCTGTGGCCCTGGGCAGGAAGTCTGATGGGTGGGCTTGAGTGTGCACATCAGGGAGAAAGGAGCATCATAGACCATGGGGCCTGGTGGGGACGGCCTGGGCTCTGGAGCCTCACAGTCCTGGGTTCAAATCTTGGCTCTAGAGACATACGTGTCTTGGCAAGTCACTTAATGTCTCTGCACCCCTCACCCCATATCTGCAACCTTTGGATAATAGTGTCAACCTCACAGATTTGCTGTGAATGAGTAGTAGATACAAATACTTCAGTTAAAAGATGTTCCTTTTTTTTTCTTTTTTTTTTTTTTTGAGACGGAGTCTCGCTCACTCTGTCACCCAGGCTGGAGTGCAATGACAATCTTGGCTCACTGCAACTTCCGCCTCCCGGGTTCAAGCGATTCTCCTGCTTCAACCTCCTAAGTAGGTGGGATTACAGGCATGTAACACCACACCTGGCTAATTTTTGTATTTTTAGTAGAGACGGGGTTTCACCATGTTGGTCAGGCTGGTCTCAAACTCCTGACCTCGTGATCTGCCCGCCTAGGCCTCCCAAAGTGCTGGGATTACAGGCGTGAGCCACCACGCCCGGCCCTGTGTTCCTTTTGTCCATGAAATCATTACTTACTCATATCGAGAAACCTAGAGAACAGAGGCTTCTGCTCGCTGGCTGGCCTCCCTCCACAGTTTTCAGTCCTGGTTCCCAGAGCCACCATCCCTCCAGCAGCAATGTTTCCCTGGGTGCTAGCAGAGAGGGCTGAGCTGAGCTTGGTCTGTTTTCGTCAGTCTTGGATTACGCTGCAGTCTGCAGAGGTGGCTTTCCTGGCTAAATCTGTGGATCTGTTTTCAGGATCTGTTGCTTACAACTCAGTCAAGCCATCTCACACTCTGTTGTAGTTTGTAGGCTTTTCCAAGGGTCCAGTGTTTGCAGGAAATGGATGTTCAGGACTGAGACAAACACTATTACCATTTCAAAGCTGTGCTTTGACAACAGGGATGGGAGGGATAACAGTTAGTTCCATTGAGGATGCTTTCTACTTTCTGTGTCCAAGGAGCAGGAGCCAAAATCGCTTGCATGCGCTTGAGAACTGAGTCAGAAACAGCCATTGCTTCTTGGATTTGATAAGTCGGGAGATGTGGCAGGACCTTGGGAAGAGCCCTCCCCTTGGAAGGGTTAATGCTGAGCTCTTCCCTTGACATCTGGTCTTCTGTCTGATCCCACCAGCCAGTTTTCTTGTTTTGGTTTGTTTTGTTTTGTTTTGTTGTTTTTTGAGACGGAGTCTCACTCTGTTGCCCAGGCTGGAGTGCAGTGGCGTGATCTCCACTCACTGCAAGCTCCGCCTCCCGGCTTCACACCATTCTGCTGCCTCAGCCTCCTGAATAGCTAGGACTACAGGCGCTCTCCACCACGCCACGCCCGGGTAATTTTTTGTATTTTTAGTAGAGACGGGATCTCACCATGTTAGCTAGGATGGTCTTGATCTCCTGACCTTGTGATCCGCCCACCTCAGCCTCCCAAAGTGCTGGGATTACAGGCGTGAGCCACCGCGCCCAGCCCGCCTACCAGTTTTTGTCCCCCATGAACCCATATGAGTGTAGAGAGGCAGTCTGTCTCTACCCTTGGGTTTTTGGATCCCAGCACACAGTCTTGTTTTAGTACTCGTTTTCTTGAACCATCCTCTGTAGTCCAGCTTGGAAAAGTCAAGAACAGGCACCTGTGGGGGACCACCTAAACAGAGGGTTCATCCGCTCGGGCTGCAGAGCCCCAGGCTGCTGTGTCTGCACCACTGCTAGGTGCTGAAGCATGGAGAGGATGGGCCCAGGCCTGCCCGGGAATCCTGTCTGATGGGTCAGGAGGGGGCTTTCCCCAGGATCTCAGGGAGTGCCATCTTCGGCTCGGACCAAAACGGAATCACTGTTTATTTTGACTGGTCAGTATCAGGGTTCGGATTGTCCTTGGGTTGGGCGTCAGGATCAGGGAGAAAAGATCTGGGCTCTGGGGTTAGCCTGGATAGAGGAGGAGCAGGCCCTCCAGCAGGCAGCCCTGCACAAAGTGTGGGATTGCTTAGCACCACTGGTTTTGCAGAGGCGCCCGCACCCCCAGCCAAAGGGCACGACCGCAGCATTGGAGTCTCAGTCCTGTTTTAGGGCCACAGGCCCCTGGGCTGCCACCACTGGAGCTAGTTATCTGAATCCCCAACAGAAGCGTTTGCAGCTAACTCATCCCTGTGCCAACTCCCATTCTCAGGAGTCCAGGAGGGTATGCCTCCCCACTGGCCAAGGCCACTCTGGCTCTGTCAGCAAAGGCCTTCTCTGTCAAGCAGAAGGGAACTTGCTTGGCTGTCTTCTGATAAAGCCAGCTGTGTTAGGTGTTGAGTAGCTGGTCAAGCAGGATCCTTCCGGGGCCTGATGAGAACCCTCTCTTTGCCAGGGCTCATCTATAGCCTGTTGGGATACCAGTATCTCCCAGCGTATTTAGAGGGTGACCCCTGGACTTGTGTCCCTGTACCTGTTTTATCTTTTTGCCTGTCTGCATCTGTACTTGGGATTTGGCCCTGGTTTCCCCCTTGCCCTTGGCCATTGCTCTTCTCCCCCGGAGTGTGAGTGGCCTGCTGTGGGAATGGAGCACTTCCTCTGGGCTCTAACAGACCCCAAGAGAAATCTGTCCCCAATTGGTTTGGTATACTCACCTGAGGAACATCAAGTGTAACGGCCTTATTTCATTGCCTGTTTTTATAAGAAGCACAGTCATTCCTAATGTGGCAAGTGGGGGGGTCACTTACCTGTGGGCTATGCCCTTTGGGTCTGGTCATTCCTCTGTCCTCTCCTGGCTGTCCTGGAAACTGTCGAACAAAGCTCTAGGAGCAGTCCCTCTCTATTCTTCCTGACAGGCTGTTTCCAGCCCCTGGAGCTGGAGGTAAAGTTTCACATCTCCGCCCTTCATATGCATTTGTGCAGCCAACATCGGCTATTGGGAAATCTGTCATTTCGCTCTGATGCTAGTGCTGCTGTCTCCTTCTCCCTCAGCAGCCACAGCAGCAGGCGCTTCTGCTCCGATGTGATGTCCGATCCCTGATGTATTTTCCTGAGCTTGGAAGGGGGAGGGTGAGGAGGGGAGGAAGGGGAGGGCCAGACATTACGAGAGTGAGCAAGGACTGTGGAGCCAGCAGCAGGCAGCGTGGAGCCCAGGAGCCTTTAGACAAAGCATTCTGCTGCGGCTCTGTCAGCGCACACATCCACCGGCAGCAGGCAGGACCACAGCTGCCCGGCTGGGGGATTACAAGCAAGAATGAATCAGCACCCAGGGACACTTGACTTCATGGGCATACAAGAACCCGCCACGTAGGCTCCTGGAGCAGACTTCCCCATTCAAGGGCAGGGGAGCTCAAGTATCCCCGAGACTCAGCATCTTGGAGCGCTGCGGCAGCGTGCATCCAGAAGGCCACCGGGTCCCTGACCACCATCTGTTCTGCAGGAGACAGAGGAGAGGGAGTGGAGGCTGGCACAGTTGGTCACCAGGGTCTTGTAGATAACCAAGGAAGTTGGCATTGTCCTGCCCCAAGGGGCAGAAAGTACTGGGAACGGCAGAATGACTTTCACCGTGTCAGGAGTTCACTGGAGGTGATGTTTTTATAGTTGGTCCTTCTTTTTCCTTCCTTGTACCTCTTTTTCCTCCTTTTCTCTTTTTTCCTTCTTTCGTCCGTTCTTGCCCACAAAAATCAGAGAAGTAGGTTGGGGTTCAGGCATCCAGCTCAGAACATCCAAGGTCTGCCAGAAAGGGCTGAACTTTTGTCCTCCCTGCACCACCACGATCCCCATCCTGACCGAGGAGCAAATAGATGTCCTCCCTTCCCTGCTCATCCTTAGAGGAGAGCGCCAAGGTCCGGAGACCCTGGGACGACTGTGGCCGTCTTTATCACTCCGCCAAAGACAGAACAGCACAGGACGTGGATAGACTTAAGCCGCCACAGCTCAGCTGACAGAGGACCACTTCCTTTTTCTCTCTTTTATCTGGTTGGGTTTTGTCTTCTTTACCCAAGAACTGAATTTGCCTGCCTGCTTTCTACCTGAGCAGGCAGGTGAGTCACTGGAACAGCTGCTATCAGAAGAGGAAAATGAATGCCCAGCCCCTGAAAGCCAGCCCAGCCCAAGAAAGCAGCACTTCAGACGGCGTGCTGGCCCAGGAGACGCCCTGCTCGCCAGCTGCCAGAGTCTAGCTGTGGACCAGGCTCCTGGCCCACTGGCCGCGCAGCCCGGCGGAATGCGATGCTGCCGTCCCAGCAGAGCCACACCTGAGCCCGACCCCCGAGCCCCGGCCCATGTGCCCCACTCAGCCCCTTGCTGCCTTGAGCCTCTGAGCACAAAGGGCCGGTGGCCATGGTTTGCTTATTCCGGGACTGCTGGGGGAAAACAAGTAAAAGTCTCTTTTCTCCCCCTGCCGTGTTCTGTGCTGCTTGTGTTGCATGTGCTGGGTTCCGGTGAACAGCCGCCGCTGCTGCTTCCCTCCCGGAGCCCTCGCTGTGTGCCTGTGTCCCTCAGCTGCATGAAGATGTGTGCTCTCTCCTGACTGGTTTATGCTGCAAGGTCGCAGAACTTGCCCCTCACCACAGCCCCGCAGGGGCTCCAGAAGTTGCATGGATGAGAGGAGCGGCGGGGCTTGTGGGCACTTAGGAGCTCCCTCAGCCCCCTCTAGTGCCTGTGGGGACAGACTTTCTGAACTGTCTCAGCGCGTATGCTGATGAGGAGTTGACCTGGAGACTGTTGGGGGTTGGCTTCCCCCACCCCCGACCTGTGGGCAGAGATGGTGCATGTGCAGCCGTGGCCCTGGAGCAGCTCAGACCTGGGGGTGTGAGTGGGCAGCAGCTGCCCGAGGCTGGGCAGTGTGTGGACAGCACCAGGTCGTCCTGTCCTTGGCTGTACACAGAAGAGGAGCTGCGTGTCCGCTGCTCTCTGGTCTCTTGTATATAGTTTGGCTGTTTCATGGTAATGACTATGATGTGGCAATGCCATCTGTCTTCCTCTGAGTGCCGCTGCTACCGCCTTAATGGTTTTTCCCTTTTCAAGCGTCTGCCGATTCCTCTCTCGTCAGGTTCGCGGACGCTGGAGCAGAGTGTCGGGGAGTGGCTGGAGTCGATTGGGCTGCAGCAGTATGAGAGCAAGTTGCTTCTGAATGGCTTTGACGATGTCCGCTTCCTGGTAAGTGGTTGCAGGCCTCCTCAATGGCAGGGTGCTGCTCGGTGGAAACAGGCTTCCCTGGCCTCCCCTCTGGCCCCACAGGAGTCTGCAACAGTACGTAGACCCAAACCCCGGGGACAGCTCACCGAGGTCACTCAGACACCAGGAAGTCAGCCGATGATATGTGCCTTCTTCCCAAACTCTCCCTCTCCCTCTGCCCCAGAAACGGCCCCGGAGGGAGCTCTCTTTGCAGATCTGCATCCCAAGAAGGGGGTCCCTGATTCAGCCCTGTGTCCCCTCCCTGGCTGTGTACCCATCAAGGCTGGGTACGAGGAGTTTATTTATTTCTCAAAACTTCGTGTCAAGTGAGTTGTCACTGAAGCAAGGAGCCTTGCCTCCAGCAGAAAGACCCCTTCCCTGCCCAGCCAAGGCCCAGAGCCTGGGGTAGAGTCCAGAGTTACACAGCCTTATGTACCCGTGGCCTCAGAGATGGCCCAGAGGAAAGGCTGAGTTGATGGCTTGGAGGACTGGTTGCTTTGAGAAGCTCTCTCACAAAACACAAAGGGCCAAAAATAAAAAGAAAAGAGAAACCAGGGTGTTTCATCTGGATCCCTACAGAATAGGGACCCAGTTAGGACCCTGGCTTAGGATCTGGTGCACCCTCTGTCATTTCAGAAAAGTAGCTCTGAGCAGGGTACCCGTCACTGTCCCTCTCTTGAAAGCCCTTCCTGAGGCCTCTGCGTGGGCCAGGCCTGCCCCCAGGAGCAGGCATTTGAGCCGAAGTTAATGATCATGATCGCTGACACTTCTCACTGCTGGTCACTGACACTTCTTACTAGTGCTTACTATGTGCTTGGCGCCGTTCTTAGTGGTTTGCATGAATTAGCTCATTGAGTCTTCCCAGCAGCCCTGGGATGTGGACTTGTATTAATCTCCATTGCCCAGATGAAGGAAATGAGGTAGCATGGCTAGGTCACTTGCTCAGGGTCACACTGTCAGTCATTGGCAGGGTGGAAATGTGCGTCCAGTGCTCTGGATCTGGAGATCCGGCTCCAGCCACTCTGCTGCACAGCCTCTTTCTTCTCTATGGATACAGGGATGGGGGTGTGGCCACCTATGTGCTTTACATCACCTTCTAGCCTTAGTCATCTTGGTTGAGTTAGACCCACTCGCTCTGAGGGGATCTGTCTCCTCTGCCTGCCTCGCTCTGCTGCCTCAGTTGAGGGCTGGGGGCAGAGTCAGCACGCAGCTCGCACCACCTGCGCTTTGTTCTCAGGTTGTGTTTGGGGCCTCCTGAATAGTGGCCTGCCCAGGAGCTGGCCTGAGGCTTCCAGGAGGGACCCACCTCACCCAGAGCCATCTCTAGCTCCAGGGCAAAAGACACTGTGATGTGCAACAGAGCACCCTTCCCAAGCCAGCTTTGGGACAGTTAATTTTCAGCTTTTAGAAATCTTAAGTTTTAAAATAGCATTTTTTTTCTTGTTAAAAGTTAAACTGAGTATATTTATGGTTCTTTTAAAAGTTAAACTGAGTATATTTATGGTTCTTTTAAAATATTTATGGTTCTTGTGACCTGACTCCTGACTCACCATGTTCCTCGGGGAAGGATGACAAACTCGGGACGGAGCGGGGGCTCAAGCCATGCGTGGGGACCCAGGTTGGCCCCTGGCTCAGAGCGTTGAGGGGCCTTCCCTCTCTCAGCTCACCCCTTCCTCAGGCTGGCTGTCAGATGGGCGAGTGAGGGTGGTCTTAGGGCGTTTCCTCCCTGTACTTCAAGATGCTAGAGGCTGAGCTGTTGCTTCCCACCCCTCCTTCTGCTGATTTTGGAAAGGACAGGGTTCCTACCCCTTGAATAGCCCGAGACTCCGTAGGACTGGAGCAGAGAGCAGCTGAGCAGGCCTTTGAGGAAGTGTGGCCTTGGGCCAAAGCTTCATGCACAGGGCAGGGCGTCTGTAAGATGCGTCTGTTTCTATGCTGGAAGGACCCTCCCTGAGGGCGGCCTGCAGCTCAGTCCTTCCAGGGGCTCTCAGTGCTGGCAGGTGGAGTCTGTACAAGAAGGAACGTCAAGCACGCCTCGGTTGAGCTGGAACCTCAGATACCTAGAGTGGCCTCCTGCGCACAGCATCCTGAGTAACCACGTGTGAATGACCAGGTGGGCTGTCAGGCAAATTATGTTTTAGCAGCCTGGAAAAAAGAAGGAAACCTGGAAAGGGGAGCGTTTCTGTTATTGAAATATTCCCTCATTGCATGTGGATAATTTACATCACATTAGCTGTGGTGGATCCCATGTGATTAGGTTTCTATAGGCTACAGTGTTTCCCTTGGTTCTGAAATGCCCTGGAGGCTGTTCTACAAGATGCACAAGTAGCTTCCAGGAAGCCAGGCTGGACGTGTCTGAGGAGCATCTGGATACTGAGGCTGTTTGACAGTCGAGGTGTTGCTGTGGGATCTCCTGTGATAGGGCCCCCCGCGAGTTGTCGTAGAAGTACAGGGCGTTTGTGCACATCACACAGCTCCCTCTCAGGCTGGAAGGGACTGTAGCGTCATGTAGTCTGATCATCCTCTCTGCCCAAATCCCTTCCAGGTAGTCTCTGCCATGATAGTTTTTTAGTGACAAGGAATTCACTACCTTGTAAAGAAGTCACCATTCATTCTTTGCGTTGTGCTGGCTGCTGTAGAGCGTTCTTTATATTGAGTCAAAATCTGTTTCCTTTGGCTTCTGTCTCTTGGTCCCGGGTTTACGTTTTGGGACCACATAGGACGTGTTTAAGCCCTTCAGAAAATTGAAGACCTCTGCCCTGGCCACCAGGTGCCATGCCCTCTTATTCTTCCTCCTGTGAGGTGGTGATTGAGCTGGACAGGCAGGCAACTTGAACTTTATCCACACTCTCTTGCTTGCAGACAGAAAGGGCCTTTGATTTAGAGGGGCAGGGCCAGGGCGGTGGGGGCTGCCAGGTGCTCCCTAGGATGGCAGAACTGACACCAGACGCAGGGAGAGAGGGAAACGTGGCTCACACATCTGCCAGCCTGCCAGCCCACAAGCCCACCACACTGCACCTGCATCATAGCTGGTTCCATTTTCACCACAAATCTTATCCACAGGAAATGGGCTTTCTTAGGAGAAGGGAGGAAATGCATTTAATCAGCGCGGAAGGAAGGTAATTGGTGGTTGGCAAATGTGTAGCTCCGGGCGTGCTAGTGCAGGTCTCATAAGTGAAGACTCAGCCTGACGCCCTTCACAGAAGTGTTGATTGAATAAACGATGGCGGTCCTGATGCTGGAGTGCTAAGTAGACACTTAAAAACGTTTTTAAAGAGTTGCTAATGTGGGGAAATGTCCACCTTGTAGTGCTGAGTGAAGAAACTGACACAAATTCACAATATGATCTGAATTTCTGAAAAAGAAAACATCTATGCATAGGAGGTGCGAGGGAGTGAGCCAAGATACTTTCAGTGGCTGTCTCAGGAGGACTCCGGGGGCTTCAGTTCCTCTTCGGAGTGTAATAGTTTTTCTCCGTTTCCCACCATGAATAGATGTGAAATCAGAAAAGCAAATAACGTAGGTGTCTTAAGGAACTTGATGGTCCAGCTGGGAAAACGAAGCACATAAAAGAGCAGCCAGTGTCAAGTGCAGCGGAGGCTGGCAAGCGCTGCCAGCAGAGGGAGGAGGCCTGGATGGCAGAGATGCTGCTGCTGCCCAAGTGCAGAGCCAAGTCCAACCTTGAACCTCTGGGTTCTGCTGTCTGTCCCAGGGGTTTCGTAGAGATGGTGGGGCTTCAAAAGATCACAGAGAGAGGAAAGGCCTGTTGAGAGGGGCCAACCTGTATGTGGTGAGTGAGGAGGCTGCTGGGGGGCAGTGACGGGCAGGGCCCTGACCAGGCGGGAGAGACGGCTGGGCCTGACCTCAGGGCTCTCAAAAGCCACATGTGGGAAGTCCCAAGGTCTCTGAGCCCTGGGCATGGGGGGACGGTCTCTGCGAGTGCCCCACACCGGGCAAAAGCCCCTTGAGAGAGGCGCACCTTAGACATCCAGGGCGTGGCTGAGAGCCCACGTGTAGCAGGCAGTCATGGCTCAGGGCATTGGACAAATGGAAGATGGGAATGAGGCTGGCAGCAGGCTCAGGAAGGGTTAGAAATGGACACTGAGTCAGCCAGGCTGGACAGGAGGCCGCTTGCCCCTCCCGTCCATTTCTTTCTCCGCAGGCTCCTGCCACGTGGCAGACGGGCCCCGCTGTCCTCCTGCCTGTTTCTGCGGTGGCGCCAGCTTGTTCCTACATGTTGGAGAGAGATGACAGGTGAAGAGAGGCCAAAGGCATAAGCTGGGGCCAAAAGCTGCTTCTTTACTGGCTTCTGTGAAACTTTCCAAGCAGGTCCACAAGCCCCTGAGGCTCCCTTTCTGTTCCTGTCCCCTGGATTTGCTCCTCTCTAGCCCTCTAAATCGGCTTCACGTGAACAGTGGGGCTTGTCATCACCTCCTATGACATCCCTCCTTTTGCCTTCTTCCACCCCAGGCCCAAGAGGCCACTGCCAGCCTAAGCGAGCTGCCACTGGGCACCATTATCAAAATGGCCGTGGCCAAGAGGCGCTCTCCCCAGCCTCCACCTCCACCCACATCCCATCTCCCTGCACAGCAGCTTATGAGCTGACTGCTATCTTGGAATTGCCTGCCCAATTGAAGCAGAGCCGTAAATAGGAGGATCAGTGGAGCTGAGGCTTGGAAAGGAAAGGAATCCTCTTAGACAAGTGTGGATCCGGCCTCCTGGACTAGCTAAATTCTGTAGTCACTTAAGAATATAATTCCTCTGTATCCCAGGAGTTCATGCTGCACCAGGACCTCACCGTCTCTGCCAGGCCCTCCCTTGGTCTCGGGAGCCTGGCCCAGGGCAGCCCTTTTAGCAAGTGAGACAAGGGGCAGGCTCATTTGGGGCCTGTTCCCAGCGAGTGCTCCTCTTGCTCCCCCTCCCTTTCACTGCCTGACTGCAGCACATGCGTTCAGGGTGACCGCAGCTGGAACCACTCAGGAGCCCTCCTCTGACTGCCCCGGGTACTACTCTGGCCTTCTCCAGTACCCTTTACAGTAGAAGGAACTTTGGGAACATTCTGAATGCCTGTTTCATGCCTGCTGGTTTAACCAACTGCTGTTTAAAGTGGAATTGGACTGGCTGGCAAACCCTCTTCCATCACTCCTGATTGCTGGCCTCATTGTGAGCAGCAGCAGAAGCGTCTTTCGTGGCGTCTCGAATGTCTGGGTACTTACTCAGCCAAACACTGCATTGTACACGGGCAGAGAGTGAAGCCCAGGGGCCAGGGCAGCGGGGCCCCTGTCTCTCTGTCAAAGCTATAGACCTAACAGTTCACAGTCATCATCTGAGAACTCCGGGGTCTGAGGAACCAGGGCTCTCAGTACAGTAATGTGCCCAGTGTCACCCCTCAGGCGGCCTGGAGCTGGGACTGGAAGCCACGTCCCTGGACCTGGAGTAGTGCTCCCACCTCCCAGTCTTCCCTTCCCAGGAAGGTGCAGCCCCTGTGCCCTCACAGGGTTGGAGCCTGGCCCTGGGGCCCGTCAGGCTAGGCGAGTGTATCACCCCCGGGCTGGCCCAGGTCAGACCTCCACCCACTGCCTGTTGGGAGCCATTCAACCAAAGGCTGAGAAAGGAGTTGGCAAGGAATGAGATGTAGGGCGTCTCCGTGCACTGACTCAGGCCCCCCAGGTTCTTCTGGGCCTGTGCAGCCACCACCATCGCCTGGCCCGTTGCTTCTGTCCGCCCCCTCCCCAGCCCGCTCTCTGTGAATCTCCAGGGTAGTTAAGTAAACTGGATGGGAGAAGCTCAAGAGAGAACTCAAGAGTCTACTTAGTGGCAAAGGGAACTGGAGCAGGAGTCGGGAGAGCCGGGTTCTCCAGGCCCCCGCACTGTGTGACTTGCGGCAGTTTCTGGGCACCGTTCGTCGTCTGTCACGCGGGCCTTCCTTTGACCTACTTACTTTATGAGGCATAAACTCCGAAGAGGACACAGTGTTACGTGTGGTGACATCGTGTCAGACAGCAAAACCGCATGTAAGGACGCGAGGTGGGAAGGTGGTGCTTTCTCTGACAAAGGCGGTGGGCAGCAGTCTTTCTCTGCAGGCCGCAGAGGTCGGTTTTGTCTCTGTCTTGTCCTCAGATCCATGAGTTAAAGCTGCTTTGGGTGGTCTTGGGACCAAGCCTCTGACTCCAGACTCACTTGGTGCCAGCAGATCTACACGGCTGATTTGGGGGTGACTGTGGCACCTTGACCTCAGCCAAGACCTCCAAGAAGAGGGTGTTTCAGGATGGCAGGCAGGAGATGAGTGGGAAGGCTGCCGTGTCTGCCCACAGAGAGAATGGGGGCACCAAGGACTTGCTTGGGAGAACAGGGGTCGGTGGCGGTGCTTTCATGAAACGGGGAAGAGTTTCCCAAACCCATGTGCTGTCACATCCATCCTTGAGAGCCTTTCCCATGACACGACAGGTAGCGAGGGCCTCAGAAGTCACCTGCAGAGGCTTTGGGAACTGGTAACACTGGCCTCTTCCTGGTGGCCGTCACTGTTGAGTTGTATCTGTTGAGGTGAGGCCAAGGGCTGGCTGGGGTATGGGTAGGAAAGCAGAGAGCTGTGGGTGGGCCAGGCCAAGCGGTTCCTGCTCCTTCCGCCAGCTGTTCGTTGAGGGGAGGTGTCAGTGAGGGGCTACTTCGGGAAATTCTGTTGCAAAGTCCCAGCAGAGCAGATGAACAAAGCAGCCACCAAGCCTGATTCCTGCCCTCAGGCTGATGCTGGGCACCAAACCCTGCCTGGCAGGTGGCTCCACTCTTGTTGAGCAGGCCCTGCCTTCTTAAGAACCTTAAGGCCAGGCGGGGTGGTTCACGCCTATAATCCCCGCACTTTGGGAGGCCGAGGCGGGCGGATCACGAGGTCAGGAGATGGAGACCATCCTGGCTAACACGGTGAAACCCCATCTCTACTAAAAATACAAAAAATTAGCCAGGCGTGGTGGCAGGCACCTGTAGTCCCAGCTACTTGGGAGACTGAGGCAGGAGAATGGTGTGAATCCGGGAGGCGGAGCTTGCAGTGAGCCGAGATCGCGCCACTGCACTCCAGCCTGGGCGACAGAGCGAGACTCCGTCTCAAAATAAATAAATAAATAAATAAATAAATAAATAAATAAATAAATAAACCTTGAGCAGCTGAACCGGGATTGGAAGCCCTTTCTACCACAGCTGCCTTACATAGTAACTGGTACTGGGAAAGCCCTCTCCCCCAGGTGGGTGACTGCACTCAGGCCTCAGGGAGCATGGCTTCTATTTCCCATCATTATTAAGATCTGGGGCCATAGTGGTGAGTATCAGACAGCCCTGTCCCTTCCTCTTTGCTTTCTCTCTCCTCTCCCGATGGTTCTTCCTGCCCCCCCACGGCCACCCCCAGGCCAGCCCCACAGCAGATGCCCTGGGACTGGGAGGAAGCGTGTGTTCCCCCTCCTCTCCAGGCCCACACACCATGGCCATTATAGCCCCAGCCTCAGAAGTTGGTCCTGGCTGAGAACAGAAACCTGGTCTGTGTTTAGTCACCTGCACCCCAGACAAATGTGCCGAGTAACATGTGCTGGGGGCTGCATACACCACCTGTAGTGGCAGGCGGCCAGCACTAGCAACAGCCGGAGAAGCCTGAGTGCCCAGTGGCAGGGTGAGTGACGGGCGTGCTTGAGTTGGGGCGGTCACCACAGGTGTTCATAAAGACGAACTGTCACGGGGGATATTCGCATGCAATAGATGGGCATGTGAAAAGAGGCAGGTTAAAGAAACAGGTGGCAAGTGGTGGGGAAGAAAAAGAAAAATTAAAGAAACTATCTGCATTCAGCCTATAACCCCAATTTTGCTAAAGTTTTCTTCCTAATATATAGCTCAGAAAAATACACCAAAATGGTAGAAGTGATCCCAGTCTTCCTTTTTTAAGAAAATTAATTAACTTAGGAAGATACACCGGACAGCGGCCTTATGTTTCCCCCGATATGATGGACTTATGGGTGGCTTTTACGTTTTTCTTTGTACTTTATTTTCCTTTTTTTTTTTTTTTTTTTTTTTTTTTTGAGACAGAATTTCGCCCGTTCCCCCCGGCTGGAGTGCAGTGGCGCAATCTTAGCTCACTGCAACCTCTGCCCCGCCCCCAGTTCAAGCGATTTCTTCTGCCTCAGTCTCCTGAGTAGCTGGGCCTACAGGCGGGCGCCAGCACACCCAGCTAAATTTTGTATTTTTAGTAGAGATGTGATTTCACCATGTTGGCCAGGCTGGTCTCGAACTCCTGACCTCAAGTGATCCACCCACCTCGGCCTTCCAAAGTGCTGGGACTACAGGTGTGAGCCACCACACCTGGCCTATTTTCAAATTTTTCTAATAATAAACTTGTATTATTCAAGAAACTCAAAAGAATCTTATAGTGTAGGGAAGAGATCGAGGGCCCAGGAGAAATCCATCACGTTCTTAGAGGCAGAGCCATCATCAGTGTCACAGTGTCACGTTGAACCAGCCCGTGCCTGGGGATGGGGAGGAGCAGGCAGGGAGAAAGGCAGGGCCGGCCATGCCTCCCACGTCTGCCCCGGTTTGTTACTAAGCTTTGGCAGCTCCTCTCCCAGAATGGGCAGGCCCCAAAAATCAGCCCAGCAAGGGTGTGGCTTTGTCCCCACTCAGCTCCTCCTACCCTCCCTACTCTTGGTTAGCAGAATCTGCCCTTGTGGCCGTAATTTGCAATTTCTCGTGTGTCCAGGTTCTCCCCGCCACATACCCAGTCTCCCCTTTTGGGAGGGTCGCTTCCCACAGTGCCCTGATCTCTGAGTCTGAGAAAGGGAATGGGTGGTGGAGGGGAGAGGCTGGAGGGCTGCAGGGAGAAGCACCTTGTCAGTCCAGGACCATAGCTCTGTCTCGTTTCTTCTCTGCCAAGAGAGTAGAGTTCAGCCTTGACTTTTCTATGACTGATGGGGCAGTCAGCAGAAATGGCAAAGTGACCGTCTGAGAAGAGACAGGCAGACTGAACACGGAAAGGAGGCTGGAGGGGGCTGTGGGCTGAGTGTAAAGTCTGGAGCCAGAGTCCAGGCTAGTGCAGCTCTAGCCCCAAGTCACTCCGCCATCAGAATCTAGTGGCCTTGGTTTGGGTGAAGGTCTGACGCAAGAGAGGGCTGACGTCCGGCCATTGGTAGGCCCAGGACTGCCTCTCCACACCGCGGCCCATGGATTTCATCACAAGACCCAACCCTGGAGCTTCCACAGGCTCTCCAGGACAGAGCGGGGCAGGTGACAGGGTGGGGCAGGTGACAGGGTGGTCCCAGGCCTTTCCCACTGGTTTGGGGTAGGTGAGCTCTGGGCCCTCTGCCTTTTCCCAGGCTCCCTCTGGAGAGCCAAGAGCAGGAAGAGTGACGTCCCCCACACGCTAGGCTTTCTGATTGTGGCTATGAATGAAGCCTGCTTTCCCAAATTGCTTTTTATCTGCCGGACCCCCCTCCTGCAGTCCCCCAACCCCCACCATTGTCCCTTGTCCCTTGTCCCTGCCCCACCCCACAGGCCTCAGCACGCAGGCTCTGGATCAGGCTCCCAGCTCCAGCCATAGTCTGCTTGGTGACTCTGGGCAAGTAACTTTGGTCTCTTGGTTTCCTGCTTTGTCAAATGGGGCATTCACCCCTGTCTACAGTGCAGCTATTTGGAGGATTAAATGAGATTAGTGCAAGGCACTTAGCTAGTGCCTGGAACACAGAGGGCTGACAATAATTTTTTTAAATTTAATTTTATTTATTTTTTTAAAGATAGAGTCTCTCTGTTGCCCAGGCTGGAGTGCAGTGATGCAATCACAGCTCACTGCAGCCCTGACCTGCCCCCTAGGCTCCAGTGATCCTCCCATCTAAGCCTCCCAAATAGCTGGAACCACATTCCCACCACCCTACCTGGCTTTTTTTTTTTTTTTTTTTTTTTTTTTAAGAGACTGAGGGTCTCACTATGTTGCTCAGGCTGGTCTCAAACTCCTGGGTCCAAGCAGTCCTCCCACCTCGGCCTCCCAAAGTGTTGGGATTATAGGCGTTGAACCATTGCACCTGGCCCTACAGGGCCATCAATAGTTGTCACCTGTGTTTAGACTATGACTGGTATTGGTGTCAGTGTTGTGGTTTTCAGCTCTTGCAGCCTGGTGCCTCTCTGCTGGGTCTTCCACCGACTCTTTCCCAGCTTAACCCCCATCTTCCTAGAAAGCCTCCTTGCCCGTCACGCCCCTTCCCTTTCCAGGTCTTTTTCTGATCCTGAAGAGACTAGCTGAGAGTCTAGCACCTCTCAAAGGTTTGAATAGAAAACATTTGCCATCTATTGCCTCTAAGGGCGAATCACCTAGGAGACCTCATCTACATAATAGGAACCTTGGTCCCCACAAGCTTTATCTTTCTTTTTTTTTTTTTTGAGACAGAGTCACTCTGTCACCCAGGCTGGAGTGCAGTGGCACGATCTCAGCTCACTGCAAGCTCTGCCTCCCAGGTTCACGCCATTCTTCTGCCTCAGCCTCCTTAGCAGCTGGGACTATAGGCGCCCGCCACCACGCCCGGCTAATTTTTTGTATTTTTAGTAGAGACGGGATTTCACCGTGTTGGCCAGGGTGGTCTTGATCTCCTGACCTTGTGATCTGCCCGCCTCAGCCTCCCAAAGTGCTGGGATTACAGACGTGAGCCACCGCCCAGCCTCTTTTTTTTTTTTGGAGATGGAGTCTCACTCTGTCGCCCAGGCTGGAGTACAGTGGCATGACCTCGGCTCACTGCAAGCTCTGCTTCCCAGGATCACACCATCCCTCTGCCTCAGCCGCCTGAGTAGCTGGGACTACAGGCGCCCACCACCACAGTAGTTTTTTGTATTTTTGGTAGAGACGGGTTTTCACCATGTTAGCCAGGATGGTCTCCATCTCCTGACCTTGTGATCCACCCGCAAAGTGCTGGGATTACAGGCATGAGTCACCGCGTCCAGCCCACAAGCCTTTATCTTAACTCAGACACCCCTTTCTCTTTTTTTCTTTTCTTTTCTTTTTTTTTTATGTGTGTGTGTGTGTGTGTATGTGTGAGCCAAAGATTTATTTCTTCATTTCTTGCATTTGAAGGACTCCTTGATGACATCCTTGGCCTGAGACTCCTTGCCATAGTCCTTAACTACTACACAACTGCAACCAACCACTTTATGGGGTTTCCCCTCTGTCGGTTTTACAGGGCCTGCCCCTTCCCCTAGTTTTTTGTTGTCATCAACCTTAATGAGGTTGATTTGCCAGACACCCCTTTCTATTGACTCCAGGCCTTTAGATAAATTCTTTCAACCAATTGCCAATCAGAAAATCTATGAATCCACCTGTGACCTGTAAGGCTGCCACCCCCAAACTTCAGCTTTGAGTTGTCCCTCCTTTCCAGACTGAACCAGTGCACTCACATATAGCACTCACATATAGCACTCGATGTCTTATGTCTCCCTAAAATGTATGAAATCAAACGGAAGAGAATCCTCTATAGAATGTAAATTTCCCCACAAGAGGCGGCTTTGCAGGGCCATTTCAGAATATGCTACAGAAATATATTTGGGGGTAAAATGCTTTCTTTTGGGGCTGCTGTCTGTCATGCGATCTGAACTGGAGTCAGGTTGGCACTCAGTGTCTTGTTGCTGCAGCGTCTGCTTGGTCAGTCTTAGGATCTCTGCTTTAATGATAATGCGGGACTGTTGTGCCTGAATTCCAAAGGGACGAGGGTATAATGAGGCGGATCCAATGCCCCCTGCCATCATGGCCTGAACCAGTTTTTCAGGTTTCTGTGGGATCCCCTTGGCCTAGAGGAGGGGTCCATTCAGTTTCCTGAGGGGCTGATGGTTTTATTTTTAGTTCATACCGCTGAGGCAACAGATGGTCTCTGGCAGAGCCACACGCCCCAGCTGGCCACACGCTCCCAGTCAGAACTTCTCTGCGGTTTGGATTTGTCAGGGTCCTGTTTCCAGAAGATCCGTTAAAGCCAAAGCAAACTCCTACCTACCCCGGCCTCATGGAGCCTTCCTGCGGCCCTGCCATTTGCCCCATCCTGTAGACAGGGCCGCAGGAAGCAGCCCAGCCAGCAACCAGTGTGGAGGCAGAGGGAGTCCAAGGCCCAGGCCGGTCCCTCCCCATCCAGGGGCTGCCCTGCAACCCTCAGTGGTAACTTAGGACAGTCCCTGTTTCCCCTTTGGCTGAAAGGGTCTATACCAGTATGTTACCACTCCCGAACAGTCCCCTTCCTAGGCCTTTGCCACTTTGTTGAATGAAGACCTCACCTACAGTTAAGCAAAATATTAACAAGTGAGATGCCTTTCAAGATGCAAAAGGATATTTTCCTTCTAAAATCACATGGGCAGGAAGACTCTGAAGATGTTAGAGCCCCAGAGGGCCGGAGAAAGCGAGGAAGAAAGCAGTGTGGGTCCTGCAGTGGCCCTGCCGCTTCTGCCTCCTGCTCTCCCAGGATGCCCAGGGCTGACCCTTGCCGTGCTCCCTTCGCCTGGGCCTCCACGATTTCAGCCACCTCCTGCATCTTCAGGTGGAGCCCAGTGACAGATACTGGCAGGAAGGAGAAAGCATTCAAATGGCTTAGGTTGATGGAAAGTGACACTAATTACAGCCACCATGGTAGACGCTTCACATGTGCCTTACCGAGGAAGGGCACCCAGCCACAATCGTGGGTGACTCTACAAACCCAGCCCCTTACCGAACCCCAACAGGCCAGGCTGGCTTCTCCCAGAGTCAGTCTGGCCCTCGGCACAGTGCCCAGGCTGTGTATCCGGAGGCCTGGGCCCACATCCTGACCCTGTTTCTCCCTTATTGGAGGCCCTGGCATTTCGAACCCACTCACCTCTAAGAATTGGATTCTGTACAGTTAAAAAGAAAGGAACGATGTCCCTTCCCTGAGAGGTGGAGAAGAGGTGGCCAGGAGGGGGGTCCTGGGAGAAGCATTTATACGTGATGCTGAGACGGGATTCTACGGAGGGAGGCAGCGTTGGCTCAGCTCAGCAGGGGTTGTGCCCCAGCCCAGGGCGGTGTCCTGCGCCTGCTCTCTGGCAGGGTCTGCCCGCACCCCCACACTTTGCTTTTGTCTTCAGCACACCCTGCCTGCCCCAGCAGGAAGAGACGAGGAAGACGACTGGGGTTGGTCAGACGGGGCCTGAGCAGTCCCTTTGCCATGCTCTAGTACCATGGCTTTGGATAAGTCCAGTCTGCTCTCCAAGCCTCAGTTTCTTTCTGTGTAATGTGGGCAGCTCCTATGTGAAAGGTTTATTGGGCAGATTTGTGCAGGTCATGGGTGTGAAGCCCCCAGCACAGGCTGGACCGTGGTCAGAACTCAGTGTCGCTGGCCTGCGTCTTCACGGTGAGCCAGGACAGGCCGTGCGTCACCTCCCACAAAGCCCCGCAGAGGGCGCCCAGGGAACTCTTGTTATGCCCAGAGCTCAGTGACCCAGGGGAGCACTTCTTGCTGTCCCCTTCCCTTGAGTTCTCAAAAGCCGGCCGGGGCCATGATCCCCGGCTGAGGAGCCAGGCCGCCAGGGGCCATCCCGGCTCTGCCGCCTCCGTGGGAGCACACTCTCCTCTGCAAAGCAGGGAGCAGTTGGACGCCTGCCGGCAATGTGAGGTCTGAGCGAGTCAGGACAGGGATAAGCCCAGATCCCAGGCGAAGACCAGTGCTCTGTCCCAGCTTGGCTGCTTGGAGCCCTGTCCCCTCTTCCTCAGGGACTGGACCCAAACCAGGCCAGGCTGGAAGACTAGTTGTGTGTTTCAGATGTCACTTGGAGTTGTGAAGCTTTTATCCAAGCTGAGACAATCCCTGTTAACTACAGTCCCTAGGACACTGAACCGTTGTACTTTATTCGCTTCCTAATTATAGAAGTTCTGCCATCTAGTAAGCACTCAGTAAATGTTAGCGTGGTAGCAGGTAAAGTAGAAAATCTCTTTTCCCCATGCATGACCCTCCTCGTGAAGAGGTTTCTAAAAGCCAGTGGTCCCTTCTCCCTGGGTAAAGAGGGTTGGTAACTTCCAGAAGCGTTTCTTGCCCTTTGAGGATTTGTGGCCCTGGGTGGTCACCACACAAGCTCGTCCCCCTGTGCGGAGATGTGGCTGCTTCAGGAATTGGGAGGACCCGTCCTGGAATGCACTTTGGCAACGGTTTGCCTTTCTTTTCTGTCATTTCCTTTATTTTTGTGTGTTTCCATTCATCCCTTGTTCCTCAAAACTGCACACAGCCCGCCCTTCTGCTGGCCGAGGTCTGGTTAGCAAAGGGCCTGTCTCCGGCGGATCTGGCTTTCCTGGCTGTCAGCCTTCAGGTGCCCTGAAAGCTTACAAAGGTTTCTGAGTCAATGCTGGGGTTGAGCAGGAGTTTAGAACATTACTGCGGTGCCGCAATCACTCTTGGACGTTCTCGTCCTCTTGGAGTTTTGAGGCAGGCTCAGCTCAGCTCTTCGCTTTGGTATCCTCATAATCAGGTAGAAAGTCTGGGCCAGAGCCAGGCGCAGTGGTGCACACCTGTAATCCCAGCACTTTGGGAGGTCAAGGCAGGAAGATTACTTGAGCTCAGGGGTTCAAGACCAGCTTGGGCAACATAGTGAGACCCCATCTCTAAAAAAAAAAAGAAATAGCCGGGCATGGTGGTACATGCCTATGGTCCCAGCTACGTATACGGGCAGCTGAGACGGGAGGATCACTCAAGCCCAGGAGGTCAAGGTTGCAGTGAGCCATCATACCACTGCACTCCACTTAAAAAAAACACATCTGGGAAGGCGGCTGCCTCTCTCTGCCGTTCTGCAACAGCAGACATTAGATTTGGTCCCAGAGCTGCTGTAGGAACCCTGTGGTGACTCTCAGATTTGGGGGTGGCTTGGCTGGGCTCAGACCTGGAGTGGTGCCCAGGCCTCGCCTGTGCCCAGCAAGGGGTGTGTTCTGCAGGTGCAGCGGAATGGGGGCTTCCAGCCTGGCTTCGGGGCTCTCCTCACCTGGGCTCTCTGAAGCTTAAGGCTGGCAGTGTCCTCTGTGGGACAAAGTTTATGTCACCATGCACAGGCTCTGGGGAGACTCCCGTGGCCAGCAGTCACCACACGGGGCGGGGGCCAAGCAAGTCATGGTCTGCATGAGCTGGCCCAAGTCACTTAGCCTTCCAAGTGTAAAGTAATGCCCACCACAACAGAGTACAAGTCCAGAAAGAGGCCCAGAAATACACAGGAATTTCAGATACCATAGAGGCCATTCCAGATGGGGGAAAAAGATAGCTCATCAAGAAATGGACAGCTTGCTGCCGGAGAAAAAATAAGGTTGGATCTTGACTCTTACACCTTACATCAAAATAATTGCCAGACAGATTAAAGATTTAGCTATAAAAAAGGAAACTTAGGCCGGGCTCAGTGGCTCATGCCTGTAATCCCAGCACTTTGGGAGGCCGAGGCGGGTGGATCACGAGGTCAGGAAATCGATACCATCCTGGCTAACACGGTGAAACCCCGTCTCTACTAAAAATACAAAAAATTAGCAGGGTGCGGTGGCGGGAGTCCTGTAGTCCCAGCTGCTCGGGAGGTTGAGGCAGGAGAATGGCAGAGCTTGCAGTGAGCCAAGATCGCGCCACTGCACTTCAGCCTGGAGGACAGAGCAAGACTCTGTCTCAAAAAAAAAAAAAAAACAAATTACAGGAAAAAATAAGGAAGAATGTAAAACACAGTCTTGGACAGGCAAGATCTTTTTAAGCCTGACAGAACTGAGAAGCTCTACAAGAAAAGTTGGGTACACTTAGTTACAAAAAAATAGATTTCTACATGAGCAAAGCCAGCATAAAAGCCAAAAGATAAATAGCAAACCAGAAAACAAATATCTAACTCATTTCATAGATAAAAGGTTAATTTTCTTTTTTTTTTTTTTTTTTTTTTTTTGAGATGGAGTCTTGTTCTGTCACCCAGGCTAGAGTGCAGTGGCACGATCTCAGCTCACTGCAACCTCCGCCTCTTGGGTTCAAGCGATTCTCCTGCCTCAGCCTCCCAAGTAGCTGGGATCACAGGTGCCCTCCACCACACCTGGATAATTTTTGTATGTTTAATAGAGACAGGGGTTCATCATGTTGGTCAGGCTGGTCTCAAACTCCTGACCTCGTGATCTGCCCACTTCGGCCTGCCAAAGTGCTGGGATTACAGACGTGAGCCACTGTGCCCAGCCAAAAGGTTAATTTGCTTTATTTTTTGTTGTACGTACACACACATATATTGTTGTTTCTGTTTGGAGACAGGGGCTCACTGTCACCCAGGCTGGAGTGCAGTGGTGCAATCGTGGCTCTCTGTAGCCTTAACCTCCCAAGCTCAAGTGTTCCTCCCACCCAGCTTCCCAAGTAGCTGAGACTACAGGTACACAGCACCATTCCTGGCTAATTTTTTTATTTTTGTAGAAACAGAGTCTCACTACGGTGCCCAAGCTGGCCTCAAACTCCTGGGCTCCAGTGATCCTCCCACCTCGCCTTGGCCTCCGAGAGTGTTGGGATTACAAGCGTGAGCCATTGCAACGGGCCAGTTTTCTTACTATGTAAAGAACTGCTACGTAGCTATGCAGAAAAGACCGACAACTTCATAGAAAAACTCTGAGGCTGTAAGCAAGTTAACTCCTAGAAAAGGAGCTCTGGGTGTCCCCAATTGTGTGGCAGCAGGGCCATGTGGACAGCATTGGGGCTGAATCTGGCTCCAAATGCACTTACCATATGACCTTGGAAAGTCGCCAAAACTTTGTGGGCCTCGGCTTCCTCAGCTGTAGGGTGGGAATAACAACAGCCCCAATTTTTTTTTTTTTTTTTGAGGTGGAATCTCACCCTGTCACCCAGGCTGGGATGCAGTGGCGGGATCTCAGCTCACTGCAAGCTCCGCCTCCCAGGATCAAATGATTCTCCTGCCTCAGCCTCCCGAGTAGCTGGGATTACAGGTGCATACCACCACACCCAGCTAATTTTTGTACTTTTAGTAGAGATGGGGTTTCGCCATGTTAGCCAGGCTGGTCTGGAACTCCTGACCTCATGATCTGCCTGCCTCAGCCTCCCAAAGTGCTGGGATTACAGGGGTGAGCCACCGTGCCCGGCCACAATAGTCCCTATTACTAAATGGCTTGGGCAGGTCCAGCATGGAGTAGGGAGGGAGTGCTTTGGAAATGCTAGATAGATAAAACGTCGGAAGATGCTCAGCGTCACGTCTGGATAAGATGATCCTACGCCGGTAAGACATGTGTAAATTGAAACCGCAGTGATAGACTCTTTCCCTGCTGTGCTGCTGACGGTGTGGGGGATCGAGCACTGGCGTCACTAAGAGCAGAAAGAGCTGTCAATGTTAAGTGCGCACACCCGTCAAGCAAGCAGAAACCCTTCCTCGTAACAGGCCTCGACACGACCCACGCAGGGAGGTGCTCATACGGCACCGTGTGCGGTAGCTGAAGTTGAAGCAAATGTCCTTCAACAGGGAACTGGCTGAATAAATTATAGCGTATTCCTAACCTAGATGATGCTGCAGCTTGTCCAGAGGAGGTGGGCCACATACGCTGCTGCGGAACAATCTCCTGTGTATATTCAGCGATAAGAACAAGGCACCGAGCGTGTGCGAGAATGGCGTTTGTGTGAAAATGCAGTGTGCAGGCACCTGCCTGTCTGTGCCCAGCTGGGCTCTGGGGACGTCCAGGAAGTGGCAGCAGCTGCAACTGCAAGGGGCTCCGTGGCTGAGGGATGGGCAGGACCTGTGAATTTTGTATCATAGGCCGTACTATGTATTTTAAAATTAAATCTGCTCACACTATCTTGCGACTATTGTAATTAGAGACGTCCTCGCAGGGGGCAGGAGCATGAAGGAAAGAGGCTGCCCAGGGTCACATCTTAGCTCTACCACTAGATATGTGATGTCAAGAAATTGCTGACCTCTGTGTGCCTCAGTTTCCTCATCTATTAAAACAGATTAATGGGATTAACAGAGACCCTAACATGCAGGTTGTGAGCATGAAGTGAGATGTGCCAGGTGACAGCTTTCAGCCCTGTCATAGAGTGAGAAAGCAGCAGGAGCACCAGCCTCCATCCCCACATCCTCTCATCGTGCTTAGCGCTGCCGGTGGGCGCTCCGTGTGCCTCTCCACCCTCAGCTGCTCCATTGAGGCCAGTGGAGGCCGCAGAGAACAGCGCGGACTGGGCTCAGCTCTGACCCACCCTTCTCCCTGGGACAAGGACGCCCTTCTCTGACAGTCTCCTTCTTGGGGTGAGGCTGGCTCCTCGGGTAGCCGCCCCTGTCACCAGCTGTCCACCTGAGGTGGTTGTTACAGCCTTAGAATTATAAAATCCTGTCCAAGAGGAACCTTGGGATAAGTCCACCCGTTCTTTATCTTGGATGCCTGGAACCTGCTCCCCAGAAAAATGGACACACACTCGGGGGGCCAGGGCTTGTGGCTGGGCCTGGGCAGGCGGTGCCCCCACCCTTGTGTGCCCTGCCGGCCTCAGCACCCTGTGCATATTCTGGAGCCCCAGCTCTGCCCAGCTCCCCTGGGAGCCACCTGGATGGGCGTGGGCAGTCTGGGCAGACTTGTCCCCATGCCCTCTTGGTGCCTGCAGTGAAGGAGAATTTGGTGCGGGGCCCTGAAAGGCCCACCTGACCTCCTCAGGGCCACCAGCTGTCCATCCAAGAGGGGCCCTGACATCCACTTTCTGCTCTCAGGGGTCTAATGTGATGGAAGAGCAGGACCTGCGGGACATCGGCATCAGTGACCCACAGCACCGGCGGAAGTTGCTCCAGGCGGCACGCTCCCTGCCCAAGGTGACTGTCGCCAGCCCTGTAGCCTCAGCCTGTGTGGAGCCAGGGCCACCTCCCTAGCACCACCTGCACCATGAACAGGGGAGGAGCAGGGCTCCAGCATAGCGGGGCCTCTACTCCTCACCCTAGGAGCTCCAGAAGGGCCGCACACAACCCTGTTTGCTTCCTCACTACACCCTAAGGCCTTTGGAGAGCCAGCAGAGCCCTAGGGCAGGGAGTGGCTCCTCCGGGGTCATGAGGAGGTTCTGGGGGTCTGCCGGGCTCGGGAGCTTGGCTTGGCCTTTCACCCAGAGCCCCCTTCAGGGTCTCTCTGGCTCACTCGAGCCCAGGCCAGCCTGCACTGAGCCTTGGCACCAGGCCCCTCCCCAAGTGGGCTTGAGGGAGGTACCGTCTTCCCTGGGGAGCCAGGAGCTGGTGGGCTCGAGGCTCTCCCCTGCGCTTGTGCTGAGTCCAGTGGCCCCGTCCCTTCTACCTGCCCAGAGCTTGGGAAGTGCCTGCTCTGAGGGCACACACTATCCTCTTGTCCCTCCAGGCCCATGATCTCAGTGGAGCTCAGGGTGGAGGCGTTCTGCAGACCCCCCTCCCTACCTAGGCTTGTCTGCTAGGGCCGTCTTCCAGCCCTGTTGGTGCTCCAGTGGCTCCTGCTTTCCCCATGGGGAAGCCGAGACCAGGGAGTGATAGGAGAGGCTGTGTGAAGAGAGGGACTCGAAGGTGCTGAGGACCCCAAACATGCAGGACCCCCTTGGCCACAGTCTGTGTGAGCTGGCTGGGTCTGTGGTCCTCGGGTCCCTCTCCTGTGAGTGCTGAGATGTCAGTTTTGCCTCCCTCCTTGCCCTGTAGGTGAAGGCTCTGGGTTATGATGGGAACAGCCCCCCTTCCGTGCCCTCCTGGCTGGACTCCCTGGGGCTGCAGGACTACGTCCATTCCTTCCTGTCAAGTGGCTACAGCTCCATAGACACCGTGAAGAACCTCTGGGAGCTGGAGCTCGTCAACGTGAGTAGCCCCTGCGTGGCCCAGCCTGGACCCTCCAGAAGCCTGAGCTTCCCTTAGGGGCAGCCTGGCCTAGCAGAAGAGTGCTGGGGGCTGGAGCAGACCGAGTGAGTTGGCCACCTGACCCGTCACCTCCCCGCTCCTCATCACCCAGGTCCTGAAGGTCCAGCTGCTGGGCCATCGCAAGCGCATCATCGCCTCCCTCGCAGACAGGCCATATGAGGAGCCGCCCCAGAAGCCCCCCAGATTCTCCCAGCTGAGGGTGAGTCAGGGAAGGATGAAAAGGAATGTCTGTCTGTTCTCTGTGTTTGTAGGAATTACATAGAATTCTTTAGGATTCTTCAGAGACTGCACCACTGTAGTGTAGGAGAAAGCAGCTCCAACAAGGAGAGAGGAGCACAGGAGAGGGGGTTTAGAGAAGTTCCCCGCCACCCGTTTCTATTTGGGGATGGCCTGTCAAACACATAAAACTTGGGGGATATTAGGAAAACACCAGGCCGTGCCTGGGCATTGAACTCAGCTCTGTGCCTGGGGACAGGGAGGGGCTGGGTCGGATAACACCTGAGACAAATCCAAACGGCCAGGACTTGCAGCCTGCTGCGCAGCCCCCACATCTGAGTTCGAATTCCCAGGCTCGGGTGGCTGAGACAGCTGCATTTTAAAAACCTCACCAGTGATCTGTTGCTCCTGCCGGTAATTCCTGACTGCAGAAATGGGTTAGACCCAGAGCCTGCGGCTGAGGAAGAGGTCTCCCCCAGCCCCAGGCCACAGCGTGCAGGAAGGGTGGTAACTGGGGCAGGGAGCCCTCGGGTGCACTGGGCAGGTCTCACCCCATTGAACCCTCAGGGGCTTTGTGAAGTGGGTCCTGTTCATCCTCCTTTTACAGATGAGAAAGTGGAGGCCCAGCCTTGCTCTGGGAACCAAATACACAACTGACATTCAAATATAGACACTGAGAAGCCCGGTTTTTATTCTGTGGGGGACAGTGGCTTTAGGGCCCTGACTGACAGGGCTACATTTTTTCTCAGGAGGGTGCTTTGGTCATGCGCAGAGGCCTGCGATGGATCAGGACAGAAGATTTAATCTTTTATAAACGCAAAAGTGGCTTCCCCACCCTCTTTGGGGACACTAGTGGACGGTGGCTGCGTGGTGCCACTTGTCTGACACCCCTGTGGCGTTGGCCCCTTCGATCCCTGCTGCTTCTCCTGGTGCCGCTCCCTGTGCCGTCCTGACCAGCGGGGCTGGCTGACACCTGTAGCCGGGCACTGGGCCGAGGGTTGCAAGTTCCACCTGGATTTCTCCCTCCACAGTGCCAAGATTTGCTCTCCCAGACGTCATCCCCGCTGAGCCAGAATGATTCCTGCACTGGGCGGTCGGCTGACCTGCTGCTGCCTCCAGGGGACACAGGCAGGAGGCGCCATGACAGTCTCCATGACCCCGCGGCCCCCTCCAGAGCTGAGCGCTTCAGGATGCAGGTGGGGCAGGGCGGGTAGGGGGTGGGGAGTGGAGCTGCGGGTAGGGGGTGGGGAGTGGAGCTGCGGCCAGGGTCTACCTCATTCCTCTGGGCGGGACAGGGCCTCCCAGAACCACCTGCTGCCCCGTACCCGAGCACAGTTGGGCTGGCACCAGAGTCAGGAGGCACCAGCCTGCTCTGCTCACCCACACCCAGCCCCCATGGTGCCGAGCTCAGGCCGCACAACTCATTTCAGCAGTCGGCTGCCAGGGCCACTCCTGTGGCCTGCACTTCCCTCCCTCAGGGGTTCAGATCCCGTGTCCACTCTTTCTCTGTGGCCTCCTGCATCCTGCCCTGCTGGCCCCAGAGCCCTCTGTGTTCTCTTGGCCTCTCTGAGCTCCTTCTTGGCCCCTTCCTTCTCTGCTTACCTGCGTTGTTCCCAGAGAACTGCTTTTCCTGCAGCCTCACCTCTGCAGCGTTCTCTTCCTCCTGCCCAGCAAAACCGCAGCAGACCAGACTCTGTTCTTCCCGTTCTCTGCCTGCAGCCCCATGGGGGCACCTCTGGAGACACCTCCTGCGCTCGCGGTGCCCGCTCCAGCCCTGGCCGAGGTGGGCCCGTCTCACATTCCTGGCTCACCCTCTCGGCATCATTTCCAGGAGTCCTGGATTTACTCAGGACCTGCCTGTCCTGCCTCTCGCCTTGTACGGACCCTAGCTTTGTCCTTTGTCCTCTTCTTGGCCTGTCAGACACAGGATTGGCAGGTGTCCCTCAGGCCCCTCTGGGTGACTTCAGCTTCACCCCTGCCTGCTTCTCTGACTCTCACTTTTCACTTCTGGCTCTCGGGACTTCCCTTCCCTTTCTACAAGCACAGCCATGAGTTTTAAAGGAAAACACATTGTCCAGCAATTCCGATGGCTGCTGAGAGGCTCTGCACACTGCTGGGAAGGGAGGGCCTCAGTGTTTCCTAAATCTTTTCCTTCCTCTCCATTCCTTCTACCAGCACCCTGGGCAGGGACCCATCATCTCTTGCCTGGACCGCAGTGGCCTCCCCCTCCCTCCAGCTGCTGCCAGAAGGATCCATTTGAAATGCATTCCTAGGCACGGGGGCTTCACTGGCTTCCCAGCTGTGAAGATCCCTCTCAGGCCCTGGGCTGGGCCCCAAGGCGTCCCAGGGTCTCATGACCGCTGCTCTCTCGTTTGGTCTATATGCAGAACAGCCTGGCAGCCTGTGCCCCGCCCTCCCCACAGACTCTGCCATCTCCTCTCTGGTCATTTCCCATCTCCTTTGAGACTTGTCTCGGACACCACAGAGACTGTCCTTCCCGAGCCCTGCTCTCAGGCGGTGCTGTGGCTAGCACCTCCCCTCTCCCGCAGTGGGTTTGAATTGCTAGTCTGCCCCTTGCCATCTCCACTTGACCCCTGAACTTGCTGAGGTCACTGGCATCTCACCCTTGGGTGTGCTCCTCTGGAGCAAGGGGCAGGTGTCCAATTGCGTGTGTTCTGCAGGAGGAGCACCGCGAGGCCAAGCTGACCCTGCGGCCCCCCAGCCTGGCAGCCCCCTACGCCCCAGTGCAGAGTTGGCAACACCAGCCAGAGAAACTCATCTTCGAGTCCTGTGGTTATGAAGCCAATGTGAGTTGCTCTCACCCTCCCAGCAGGGCCGGCCTCCCTGCTCCTTCTCGGCCAGGCACCTGCGGCTGGGTCCCAGCAGGAACTCCACAAAGCCGGGCCCAGGACTTGCGAGCTGTTCTCCACTCTTCAGCCACTCTTGGCGGCTAAGGCAAAGGGGTGGAGGCCTCTGGGTCCTTTAGCCAGAGAGTTGAATGGAGGGCCTCTCCAGCTGGGGCAGGGGAGGGGGTGTTACCGGGACGGGTAACTACTTGAGTGTGGGACAGTCCCAAATTGGCTGGGTCACCCCTGCATGGAAACGCAGGATTTCCTAAGCCTGGCCACTGCTCATCCCCACAGTATCTGGGTTCCATGCTGATCAAAGATCTGCGAGGGACAGAATCCACACAAGACGCCTGTGCCAAGATGCGGGTAGGGTGCCTATATGGGTTGGAGGGTATCTGTGCGGGCTGGAGGGTGCCTGTGCGGGCTGGAGGGTGCCATGGGACTGGCTAGGACAGAAGGCAGCAATGGGGACAGTAGCTACAGTTGCCTGGGCCCTGCCGTGCTATGTAAGGATGGGAGGGAAGCTGGCACCTGCGGAAGCCCAGGAGGCTTAGCCCTGAGTAGGGGCACTGACAGGGCCACTCCTTGTTTCCTGTAGAAATCTACCGAGCACATGAAGAAGATCCCCACCATCATCCTGTCCATCACATACAAAGGTGTCAAGTTCATCGATGCCTCCAACAAGGTGTGCTGCTTACAGGGACTCTTGGCGGGAGTGGGACCCACGTCCCCATCAGACCCACAGGGCTCCAGGGCAAGCAATCTGGCTGCCTTCTGTCATCCCTTATCTCCCTGGAGGGTCCCCAGTCCTCTTATTACTTCCCACTTCTCCAAGAAGCATGTCTGTCATCTGTTGGCCTGGGTGCCTGCTGTCAGCCCCGTCCCGCCCTAGTGGAGACTGCTGTTAGCTTCTCCACCTGGGCTCCGCTGGCCACGTGCCTGCTCACAGGTCTTCACGGGTGTGATTCCCTCCGTGAGCAAAGGACTCCCCTGTGCGCCACCGCGTGGGATCCCACCTACCTGACACCCTTCTCTCTTTGCCCCCACCCTGGGAGGTGGGAGAGGCTGGGGAGAGCTTGTGGTTGGGTGTGAACATTTTACTGCCTTAGTTGTTGTGGTCAAGGGTGGAGACCTCAAACCGAAATCGGGGAAGGTTAGATACCATCCCCCACCCCCACCAATAAACACAATGAGAAGATGAAGAGGGCTTTGCTTGATGCTCTAGGCTGGGACAGAGAACAGTGACATGGTAACAGGCTGGGGTGGGGGGTGCCAGAGGCATGCCTGAGCCTGAGAATTCCAGAGCACGGCCTTGCCCAGCAGAACGTCATCGCAGAGCACGAGATCCGGAACATTTCCTGTGCGGCCCAGGACCCGGAGGACCTCTGTACCTTTGCCTACATCACCAAGGACCTGCAGACCAGCCACCACTACTGCCATGTGTTCAGCACCGTGGATGTGGTGGGTGGGGTCCTGGGGCCGGGCGGGGCGGGCTTGGGTTACTAGCCCTGAGGCATCCAGCCCCATTGCAGGGCACAGATGCGGCGCTGTCCTGGCCCCTGGCCAGTGCCTGGCAAATGTTTGGTTCATGAATGGAGCCCAGCAGCACACCAGGCCAGTCCCCTTTCACAGTGATGAGACTGATACACAGAAGGAACAGAGACCGGCCCAGGGCACTAGGGACAGGGGGTTCCAGCTTTTTTGTTTTGTTTTGTTTAAAGAGATGGAGTCTCGCTATGTTGCCCAGGCTGGCCTTGCACTCCTGGGGTCAGGCAAGTTACCCACCTCAGCCTCCCACATAACTGGTAATAGGCATGAGCGACCGCCCCTGACTTTCCAGGTTTTCGGCGAGTGTTTTCTTAGGTCAGGCAAGGCAATTGTCTTCCCCGGCTCGCTGCCCTAGCTCTCCAACCTCTGCCTGGGCCGCCTCCCAGACATGCCCTCTACTTCCCTCTTAAGGGCAGCTGTGCCCTCTTTGGCAGATTTTCTTGCCTCAAATTCCTGCTGAGGCTCGACTCTGGGTGCCACTGGGCCGAGGAGAGTTCATCCTCACACAGCTGCCCACAGGGAGCAGACCAGAAATGACAGCCACAGGCAGGGGTTCCCTGTAACCTGCAACAAAGCCTGGGAGTGGCTCCAGGCTGCCTCCTCACCCCAGGAGGAAGTCAGAGGGGTCCAGGTCTCTGCTGTCCTCAGAGATAGCGGCTGTTTCCAGAATCTCTGTGGCTCCTGGAGTACAGGCAGCTCTGGGCATCCTCACACTCCCAGGACCTCATCCATCCCAGTCCTCTGCTTGCTCTGGGCCAGTGAAGGTTAGGAGGAGCCAGGCTTTGCCGCTTGCTAGCTGTGTGAGCTTGGAAACATCACGTCTGCCTGCTTCCTCATCTGTCTGGAGGGGATATAACGTGGCCCACCTCAGGGGCCACTGTGAGATGGATGAGGTGGTCCACACAGCACAGTCAGTGGCATTAACTTGTTGCTGACTTTTCCCACATACACTCAGTTCTGCTGTAACGCCACATAGATGCTCCTAACCACTGTGCTGTGTAAAAATCACACAATAAAAACCACAGGGTTTAAGGCAAAATGGAGTTAGGGGCACAGCACTCACAAACTTTGTCGGTGACACATTAAAAACAAAAGCACTAGCACCACTTATATTAAATGGTTAAGAAACACCCAAGTACCACCTCAGGCATGGCACCCTACCGTGGGCTTGTAGCAGTGTGCACCTGCCTTCCCCACAGCTCAGCTCCCGGCCACATCCTGTGTAGAGCGGGGAGAACAACAGAGACCTAGGGAGAGGGAAAGGAGGGAAAAGTTGAAGGGAGTTAGGAGTGCTCCCAGGTAGACTTAGAGGGGGACACGTGGTCCCTGCGAGGAGGGTCATATCCAGTGTGAAGCTATGGCACCAGGTGTGGTGGGGTGGGGGGTGTCTCTGTCTCCTGGGGGCTTGGTTCAGCTGGCAGCAGTTTTTGCATTTGCCTGGTGTTTCTATCCCATGAAATCCTGCAGAAGGAAACTGTGTGTTATGCTCAAATTGTGTCTTTTCAAAACCAGTGTTCTCTTCTTACCCCAGATGCTGCCTGTGTGCTCAGGGTGGGGGTGAGGACAAGGGTGAAGCGGCTCCTGAACCAGGCGCTTAAGTGGTGATCTGCTTCCTCCCAGAACCTGACCTACGAGATCATCCTGACGCTGGGGCAGGCCTTCGAGGTGGCCTATCAGTTGGCCCTGCAGGCCCAGAAGTCCAGGGCAATGGGCGCCTCTGCAGCTGAGATGATTGAAACAAAATCTTCCAAACCGGTGCCTAAGCCTCGGGTCGGCGTGAGGAAATCCGCAGTACGTGGGCCCCGCTGGACAAGACCCCCCGTCCCTGGCCCCGGGGATTCAAGGGCTCGGGGTGGCCAGCACGAGGAGGGTCTTCTGGCACTTCCAGAAAGCTGGCCCCCCAGGGAAATGACCCTCTTCATTGTCTCCCACCTCTGCCAGGTCTCGCCCTGGAAAGGCAACAGCTCCTCTGGCCTGGGCAGGCCTCTGGTGCCCCCACTGCCCTCCCTCGCCGGGCTCCCCCAAGGGCAAGGCCATCAAGGGGCTGCAGAGAGCGGCCCGCAGGCAGCCCCCAGTAACTGCGCCATCCCTGTGTCTGTGTCTGCTTTGCTCTGCACCCCAGGTGCCGCTGCCCCCCGATAGTCGCTGTTGTTACTGTCACACCTGCACCACCCACCGTCCTTCCTACCTACCGCTGCCGTCTGTTAGTCCTGGAGTCAAGGTCTTTACGCCTCCTGCTGTCTTGTGTGTCAGTCTCCCCGAAGTGACTGTGAGCGCTCTTAGCCTCTGGTGGCCTCTCCCTCTGCCGTTGTGACATTCTTTCCCCTCTTCCTGAGATGCCCTCTGCCTGTCCTGTGTGTGCTTCAGCCCTCTTTGTTTTTCTGTTGTGTGTCCTCTCTCCAGAGGTCTGGGGTGACTGCTGTGGTCTTGCCTTGGGGTGAGCTCTCTGGCCCTACCAGAGAGACCTGAGGCTTGACATTTCCAAGCCCCATATCCCTTTCCTGCCCAGTGTGAGCGGGTTTGGGGCTTAGAGCAGGAGACCTGGGTAGGACAGGGATCCTTTGAGCAATCCCAAGAAATCCTGGAGAGAGGTTGTGCCTGGAGGTGGCCCTCGCCAAGATGCTCCGGGAGGGTGTCCCTCCTCCGCCCGCCCCCAGGGGCCTGCTCTTTGACTGAGGAGAGTAAGGGCTACCGCTCCCAGCACAGGGACCACAGCCCAGCCTGGGGGTGGGAGGGGCCTGCTGCCTCCAGCCCTGGCACAGAGCTCCCTGACTCTTGACTGCTTCCTTGTTTGGCAGCTGGAACCACCCGATATGGACCAAGATGCCCAATCCCATGCCAGTGTCTCCTGGGTTGTGGACCCCAAACCAGACTCTAAGCGGAGCCTCAGCACCAAGTATGAGACCACTATCTTCTAAAACAACCCACTCCCTGTCTCCACTAGTCTCACTGTGCCTTTGCCATCCGATCTTTCTGCTGTCCTCAACTCTCTCCTTCCAGCTGCTGATGCCAAGGCCCCAACTGCACTGGGACCTGCTCCTCCTGGGCGGGCGGCAGCGTAGACGCTGTACACTCGCAGCTCTCGTACCTACCACCACCGAACACTGTGAATTCTCCCCCTTGGGCTGAGGACAGCTTGAGGGGGTGAGTTGCCTCTGAGGTGGGCACCAAGAGGGCTCAGGGGTTCTGTTGCACCCCAGAAGCCTCCACGGGCAGGCACTGTGAACCCCGACGGGCAGGGCAGTCTCCAGAGAATCCCAATGGCACTGATAGCTCCCTGGGGTTGGGCTGGGCTCTGTGTGGCTCCCTCCTCCTGTCTGCTGTACTGAGCCACAGCTGGGCACCATTGCCAAGAGCTAGCTGACTATTCTCACCTCTCCTGAAACAACCAACCACTGTGACCACCCGGTGCCAGAGTCCCCAGCACTCGGCTCACAGCCGGCCTGCAGCCCCACCCCACTGTCCTCCGCTCCTCTGCGGAGCTGGCCTGTCTCTCATGGCTGCGCCCTTGTGAGACCTTGAGCTCAGTGATGTGGCTGGACCAGGGATAGACTGCTTTCTGTGAGGGCCCAAGATACGCGCCAGGCCCTTGGGTCCGTGCTGACTATCCCGCTTGGGGCTCTGGGTATCTGAACACTCACAGGCTGGCTCACACAGCAGGTGTCTCAGTCCTGATGGGCCTTCCCCTCCAAGGAGGGGGGTGGCACGTGTGTGGACAGCCCCTCTATCTTCACCACGGAGTCTCAAGGCCTGGCAGCCTTGGGCCTGGCTCTGGAGTCTAGCTCACTGAGGAGGAAAGCCTTCTGTAGAACCAACAAGGAGGCGGCCTGTGCCCTGCACACACGGCGCACCTTCTTCCCTCACAGAACAGAGCTGCTGGAGGACAGGGACCTGGACCAAGTGGCCTCCATTGTCCTCTGGGAGCTTTCTGACATTCTTCACAGTGGGAGATCACAGATAGCGCCGTCCAGCGCGCCCCTGAACACCTCCCTCAGCCTCCTGACTCCTCTGAGAGGAGAGGCCGTTCCCTCACAGCAGCTCAGCAGCTGGGATGGTGGAGCTGAGTCTTTGAAGAGGCCCCCGTTCTCCAATGTGGGCAGATCAGTTTGGATGGCAGGAGACAGGAAGGCAGCCGTGCACACAGAGCAGGGTCCACTAGGAAAGCCAGTCAGTCGGCCAGGGCAGTCCAAACCCAAGTCGATAAACCGGATGGGTCCTGCGCACCCATCCATCCTTGTGCCTTCCTGAGCAGAGTTGCTGAGCCAGAGGCGGCCGGGGCTGCGGGCTGTGGGTGCTCAAAGCAGGCGTGGAGGGTGCCCAGGGGAGGCTGTGAGGGATCTTCTGTCCTGCTGTGTTTCCTTTCCATTTCCTCCACCGTCTGCAGGCCCCATTGGTTAACCCTTTCCTCCCCCCATTGTTTGCTTCTGCCAAGCTGAGCCACTGAGGAACCACACTGTGCTGCGGAAACATAGACGTGGGGGCATAGGCTCCCACTGCCATCACCGCCGCCGCCTCACCTGCAGCTTTGAAGACCCAGGCCTCACCTCCACCTGCAGGACCTCCTCTTGGCCACTTGGCCTGGGCCTGCCACCACCACGTCTTGCAGAACGAGCCCTGCCTTGGCTGTGGGGAAGCACTCCAGGCCGCTAGCAGATGGGACTGGCATTCCAGAGGGTCAAGAAGTGACTTGTTCAGAACACATTGTTTTTAACAGAAACAAAATCTTTTTATAAAGTGAACTTTTAACACTTGGCTCAAACCTCTAGGTCATACTGCCAATCTTTAGACAAATGGCCATGGGGCAGAGGACAGGGGAGCTGAGGTTGGTTCAGAGGCCAGCCTGCACAGCCTCTGTCCTCAGGATGGGACCTGGGTGCAGCTCAGCAGGTCTGAAGAGAAGGTGGTGGCCTGTGGGTGAGGGGAACGGAGCAGGCTCGGGCAGAAGTGAGTACGGTGCGTCTGCTTTTCAAACCTGACCATGTCAGCTGCTGCTCTTTATGAACTGCCCAATTTCCTGTCCCCTTCAGGGGCTGGACACAGGCTTCTTGTAAGAACACAGCCCTAGAGGCACCTGAGCAACTCAAAGGTTTCCGGTCCATTTCTGGGGTTCCCGATGGGAAGGTTCAGTGGCCAAATGAAGATAAGTGTGCAGTTTCTAGTGCTGGAAAGTCTTAGCCAGCACCAGAGCGCCAGGCCTCTCCCTGGCCTCTTACCCGTCAGTGACCGGAGCACTGCCCTGGGCTGGCCGGCGCTGTACTGCCTGCATTGTGTCAGAGAACAGGAAATGCAGCTTTGGGGCGTTAATGTTTGGAGTAGGTCAGCTAAGGTTGCTACTTGCCGATTTGTGATTTGTCTAATCATCCTGTGTGATTGGGGCTCATTTTGATTCTCTGAATTATTGGTTTGACAGTTACACTCTCGGCAGCTGGCCTCATCCCCGGCCCCTGGTGTGGAAAAGGCTAAATAAGGTGACAGTGCATCATCAGTGCTCCCCCGCGTGGCCTTTGGGGCAGGCTGGCGTCCTAGTGCGCCTCTGCTTCCTAAGCTTTCCCACTGCTCACTTTGCTTTTAAAAGTAACTTGGGTTGCAGTCTTTCCTCTGGACTAGAGTAGAAATGCAGGGGAAACTGCTGTGGATTTGAGAGGCAAAGTTGGCTCAGCTGTGTGCCCAGTTCCTCCTGTGGGCACTTTAGCAGGCTCTGAGCTTTCCTGGCATAGGTCAATCTGGTCCCAGGATGAATAGTCCAGGCTTCAGCAACACTCCTCTTTCCCCGCAAAGGCTGTGAATTTAAATTCTTTGTGGGTGTGTATGTGCAGGGAGTACTGTTAGGCACATTCTTAACCCATGTGGTTGGCCAGAAATCAGAAGTGGGGCTGTGTCTCTGGCTGGCTAGAGGCCAGGCCTTGTGGGTTTCTCTCTGCTAAGTGCCCAGCAGGTTGGGGCCTGGGACCCAGCTCCCTCTGCGGCAGAGGCGGGCCCCCCTCCACTTCTTGGTACTGAATGAAGACCTCGACACCTTGCAGTTTCACTTCATTTCCTGCTCCTTTCAGGGCCTGTGAGGATTCCCCATGAGCTAACGCTGTACAGTACTAGGCCTCGACTTTCTTCCCAGAGTTGACCAGGAACCCTAAAACATCCAGAGTAGACTGCGCTGCTGCTGCGCACATGCTGGTGCCCGTCTTCCTCCTGAGGGGCCAGGCCATGTCTAAGTGGGCCTCTGTTGGGGGCGGCAGGTCCGAAAGAAACTGCAGACACTACGATGCACTCCTCAAGCTGTCTTTTGTGCTTAGATCATCCATAGGTGTTTCTTCTGCTTGAAGCTGCTATATCATCTTTATTTATTCAGGGTATTTTCATATTGGAAGCCTTGGCTAGTCTGCTGTGGCCCTGGGTTCTGTTTAGAGATTGGTTTATTTCTGAATATTCAAGAAAGGAAAATGACTGGGCCTTTCTTTTCTTCTCCTCTGGGGCAGGTAGTCTCCCTTTCCTAGAAAGGGTTATTGTAACTTTAAGGACAGGCTTCAAGTGGGAAGGCCCCTACTTTTGCACTTCTCCAAGTGCAGGTCACACCAAGGGCAGACCCTGTCGCTACGTTTCTGAACTGTGAAGGAGCCTATTAGGGTGGGAGACTTCAGATGGGCTCAGTACCTGTTCCAGCCACAGGCTTCTTGTCCACCTCTTCTTCCCTGTCCACCAGCTGCTCAGCACATAAGACCTTCCCGACAGGCTCTGCGTGTGCAGTGCTCCGTGTCCCTCCTGGGCCCTCCAGCTTCAGACACTAATGGGAGTTCCCGAGACGCTCAGGTTGGAGCAGGCAGCAGGCAGAGACATTAGAAAGCCAGTCTGAACGGGGGCTGTCTGTGAGACGCCCAGGCCAGCTCACAAGTATTGTTGCTCATGGTGTGGCAATGGACTGAACTGTAATAAAAAATGTTATTTAATCTTTGTCTCTGTATTTTGATACTTGAATGACTTCCCCTTTTGTTTTACTGTACATAAAATTGTTAATCTGATTTTGTCTGAATTATAAACATTTTGAGGTACCAAACATAACCAATCTGTGCAACAACATAGACTGACCTCACTACCCAAGAGAGTGTAAATATTCCTGGGCTTCCAGCTTTGGTTTTGTTATTTTCATAACTGTACAACTTAGAACAGACTGAATTAATAAATGAGAAGCGACATGAACGCAGCCTTAATTCTGAGTCTTTGAATTGGAAAGCGTCTTGATGGTTTTCTGGCAGAGGCGTGGGCACAGGCGAGATGCAGGCTCAGGGTCAGTGAGTCGCGTCCTACGCTGTTTGGCTTTTTGTCTCGCACTCTCTAACTGTTACAGCTGCCCTGTGAGGTGCAAGGGCCCCATGATTCACCTCCCCTCCTTAGGAGCATCGTGCTGTGAACACCAAGCCAGGGCCACATCCTGGTTACTGCTGCAGCTGCATCTCTTCTGCATCCTGGTCTGGGCTTGTCCACCCACAGACATGAGTCGAACATCTGCCTCCCGGGCAGCCTGGGGGATCTAGAGCTGTGAAAGGAATTGGTCTCCTTTCAGGAACTTGCTTGGATTGCAGTGGTTAAGTTTTAGACATAAACAACTAGCTACCAGCCCGAAGCCGTGCTGTGGTTGGGATGCAGAGGGCAAAGTGTTCCCAGAGGGCTGGTGGCAGGGAGAGGAAGGGGCGGGGTGCTGAGCTGTATTTAGAGGGGAGAATTTGGGAAGGTACAAGCGGTCATAGCAGCCCCTTCATTGATGGAGCACCTATGTTCCAGCTCTGCTGGCTTTCCAGGCAACCATCTCATTAGCCCCCCTCCTTTCCAGACAGGTGTTGTCACCTCTATTCATAAAGCAGGGCCCAGGGCCAGTGGGAGGGACCTTAAGCCCCATCTGGTCCAGTGGCTCCAGCTGCCAGAGCCCCTATTCCTAGGCCTGCTTCAACCCCAGCTGCCTAGCACTGAACGCTTTTATTCCTGAGTTTCTGTGGACTCTTCATTTCTTAAAAGGGCCTTAAAAATGAAAATCACTTATCTAGTTCAATACCCAGTTTTATTTGTAAAGAAAACAAGGTCCAGACTAGGAAAATGATTTTCTTCTAGCCAGCCTGCCAGCAAATGGCAGAGAGAGCGCCAAATCCCAGGTTGTTACTCCCAGTTAGAGCTTTGTAGGCCACACTGCATTGAATTGGGAAAGTCCACTGAGGCCCGGTCGGGGAAGGCCTCACATTCCAGAGGGGTTCTTCATCCCCACATCCCTTGGCTCCCTGGCTATGGTGCTCTTTCCTAAGCAGAAGAAACCTGACAGCCAGAAGAGAAAGGTCGGGTCATAACTAGTGTCATCAGGGCACCAGGACATACCGCTGCTATCATCATCCCTTCTGGGGCCACCTTACACATTCTGCCTGCCTCTGTGTGAGGCAGAATCCCCGGCCTCTTCCACTCACTCTCCTCCTCCAAGGGCTCATTTCTGTCATACTCCTCCACGTCGTCATGAGCCTCCCATTCACAGATGCTCAGGCTCCTAGACAGCTGGGCTATTACTACTGAAAATTGGGATAGATCAACCCTCAGCAATGACCAAGCCATAGAGGAGGAAGAACTTTCAAGCTGGAGCACTTTCCAAGGCAGCTCAAAACACCCTCTAGTCAGCCATGGCCACCCCTGGCTTCCTGAACCCAGAGGGTATCCAAGTCCCACAGATAGGGACAGGCTGACCATCTAGTGTGTCCTGCAGTTCAGCCTGGGGCTCACACTGCACCCACTGTCATCAACTAACAACGAGGAAAGCTCAAGGCTGACCCCTGCCTTCCTCCGTGCGGCCTCCAGGACTTTGAGACCACTTTTTTCAGGACTCAGCTGTTAGGAACGCTATTATAAACAACCATTTACCAAACAGAATTTTCCTAACACCGTAAAATATTTATTACTCAGTAAATGGAGCTGGGACAATTGGGTAGCCAAGAGGGAGGGAGTGCAGGGAGATTCCTGTTCCAACTTATGCCAGAATAAATTCCAGATGGCTCACATATTTAAATGTAAAAAAAAAAAAAAAAAACCTTAAAGCTAGAAGAAAATGGGAGGGTTTTTTTTTTTTTTAAATATATAAGCTTGGTTTGAGAAAGGCCTTTCCAAACATGTTATAAAACCCTGAATCCATTTTTTAAAAAGGATTAATATATTTGAGTCTCTAAAAACCAAACATTTCTGCATAGCAAAATGCACCCTTAAGAAAAAGAAACAATGGAAAGCAACGTGTGCACCACATGTAACACGGACACCTTGACAACAGCTACCAAAAGTAAACTAACGCCTGTGTCTCGGAAGATCAGTAAATGCTCTTTTCCCTGTTCTTCCCACTAAGTACAATTAAAACCCCCAATGGAAACACCCGTGGGCACAAAAACTTGTTCTTTCCAACCAGAGGACTAGGAAAGGGGCAGCTTAGCAAGACAGAAAATTCAGACAATAAATAACTGCTCTACTCCAGCCGAACACCACAGCAAAAATGAGGCCCCACCCAGATCAGCAGAGGCCAAGACCTCGACCCTCACACAGCTATAATGAGGTGCCCAACAACCTCACGCGTGGTGTCAGAGGGGCCTGGTGAGGAGGCAGAACGCTCACCAGCACCCAGGGATTGTGCGGCTGCTCCCGCCTGGGGAGTCAGTGGAAACCACAGGGGCAGCTGGGAGTCCCATGGCATCCCAGCAGTAACAAGCAGCCTCCCACCCCAGGTATCAGTGGAGGCAGGGGGGGAAACTGGGCTTTGACCCCCAACCTGGCAGCAATATGCTATTTCCTCTTCCCTTGCTAGAGTGGTGTCAAAGTCAGCTAAAAGAGAAGGTTTAAACAAGAATGAGAAATAGAAATGTCCAAGTTTCAATAGAAAATCACTTGTCATACCAAGATCCAGAAAAACCTCAATCTGAATTTAAAAGGCAATAATCAATAGACACCAACACTTAGCCGGATGTAGTGGCACACACCTGTAGTCCCAGCTACTCGGAAGCCTGAGGCAGGAGAAGGGCTTGAGCCTGGGAAGCGGAGGTTGCAGGGACCTGAGACTGCACCACTGCACTCCAGCCTGGGCAACAGAGCGACACTTCATCTTAAAAAAAAAAAAAAAAAGATATCAACACCAAGATGGCACAGATATTAGAATTATCTGAAAAATATTTTTAAAGCAGCCATGATAAGAATGTTTCAACAAACAATTATAAACACACTTGTAGAAAATGAAAAAGTCGAAAGTCTGAGCAAAGAAATAAAAGATATAAAGAACCTATTGGAAATTTTAGAACTAAAAAAATACAATAACCACAAAGCTCAGCAGATAGGCTTAAGAGCGGAGTGGATGGGAAAGGAAAGGTGCACCATAAACTGGGAAACAAAACAGCAGACATTACCCAATCAGAACAACAAAGAGAAAATAGACAAAATAAATGAACAGCGTCTCAGGGGTCTGTGTGACCATAACAAAAGATCTAACATTTGTGTCAACAAACAAGAAGGAAAAAGAGGGAGGCTAAGAAAATACTCGAGGCTGGGTACGGTGGCTCATGTCTGTAATCCCAACTCTTTGGAAGGCTGTAGTGGGAGAATAGATTGAGTCCAGGAGCTCAAGACCAGCCTGGGCAACATAGTGGGACCCTGTGTCTACAAAAAACTTTAAAATTAGCTGGGCGTAGTGGTGTGTGCCTGTAGTCCCAACTACTCTGGAGGCTGAGGTGGCAGAATTGCTTGAGCCAAGGAGGTTGAGGCTGCAATGACCTGTGATCACCCCACCGCACTCCAGCCTGGGCAACAGAGTGAGACTCCCATCTCAAAAAAAAAAAAAAAAAAAAAAAAAGCACTCAAAAAAATAATGCCTGAGAACTTCCAAAATTTGGCAACAAACATAAATATAAACCTTCAGATTCAAGAAGCCGAGCAAATCCCAAACCAGATAAACTCTGTGAAAGTGGTTAGAATTAAAAGTCATTTCTGGAGGTGGTGCTTGTCTGAAGAGCCATGGCCACTTTCCACTTGGCCCTCATCCAGCTTCAAATTTCTTCCATCAAATCAGATAACGTCACTCGAGCTTGTACCTTTATCCAGGAGGCAGCAACGCAAGGAGCCAAAATAGTTTCTTTGCCGGAATGCTTTCATTCTCCATATGGAACGAAATATTTTCCTGAATATGCAGAGAAAATTCCTGGTGAATCCACACAGAAGCTTTCTGAAGTAGCAAAGGAATGCAGCATATATCTCATTGGAGGCTCTATCCCTGAAGAGGATGCTGGGAAATTATATAACACCTGTGCTGTGTTTGGGCCTGATGGAACTTTACTAGCAAAGTACAGAAAGATCCATCTGTTGACATTGATGTTCCTGGAAAAATTACATTTCAAGAATCTAAAACGTTGAGTCCGGGTGATAGTTTCTCCACATTTGATACTCCTTACTGCAGAGTGGGTCTGGGCATCTGCTACGACATGCGGTTTGCAGAGCTCGCACAAATCTAGCACAGAGAGGCTGCCAGCTGTTGGTATATCCAGGAGCTTTTAATCTGACCACTGGACCAGCCCACTGGGAGTTGCTTCAGCGAAGCGGGGCTGTTGATAATCAGGTGTATGTGGCCACAGCCTCTCCTGCCCGGGATGACAAAGCCTCCTACGTTGCCTGGGGACACAGCACCGTGGTGAACCCTTAGGGGGAGGTCCTAGCCAAAGCTGGCACAGAAGAAGCAATCGTGTATTCAGACATAGACCTGAAGAAGCTGGTTGAAATACGCCAGCAAATCCCCGTTTTTAGACAGAAGCGATCAGACCTCTATCCTGTGGAGATGAAAAAGCCCTAAAGTTTACGTTTCTAATGTGTCACAGAACAGGAAGATATGATTCTACAACAAAATCAACTCCCTATTAAATTCTTTCATGGAAAAAAAAAAAAAGTCATTTCTGGCCAAGCATGGTGACTCACACCTGTAATCCCAGCACTTTGGGAGGCTGAGGCAGGTGGATCACATGAGGCCAGGAGTTTGAGACCAGCCTGGCCAACATGATAAAACCCTGAAAAATGAGCCAGACATGGTGGTGCGTGCCTATAATCCCAGCTACTCAGGAGGCTGAGGCAGGATAATTGCTTGAACTCAGGAGGTGGAGGTTGCAGTGAGCCAAGATTTTGCCACTGCACTCCAGCCTGGGTGACAGAGGGAGACTGTCACAAAAGAAAGAGAAGAGAAGAGAAGAGAAGAAGAAGAAAAGAAAAAAAAGAAAAAAAAAAAAAAAAAAAAAAAAAAGTCACTTTGTTTTAAAAAAAAAAAAAAAAAAAAAGAAGAAGAACTGGAGAGTTCGTTCTCATGCATAAATGTCTGGTAACAAAAACTATTCCAAAAGACCACAACCTTGTGAAAACCAGAACCTAGCACGAAGACCATCACAACCTTATGCCAAAAAAACACTTCTGCAAGGACATCTGCTTAGCAACTGACTGTCCAACCCCAAACTGGCACCACCGTTGTTATTGATCCTTGTAGCCAAGGATAATTATCCCAAAACAATTATGTAATCCTCATTTTTCCTTTGAAAACCTTTGTCTTCCTCCAAATCCCTGAATATGCACATGGTTTACTATCACACATGTATTCCCATTGCAATACCTTATTACCAAATAAATATCATTTTGTTTTAGAGGGCCTCACTCCGTTTGTTATTGAGGTTGACATAAATGGTGTCAGAAGTGGGATGAGGCAAGCTCACTTCAGAAGAATCAGAGGCCCCTGAAACTGAGTGTATACTGCTGACTGAGCCCTTTGTGCTCTCCATCTTCATGAGTTGCCTTTTCCAGCCGGGTGAATCTCCTGTAGGATTCTCAGACTCCCTCCCTTTGGTGAATTGTTTTTCACTTTATAGAGGGTTTGTTTCAGTTACAAGTCTGCCTTTAATAAAGGACATCACATCCTCCTGGGATGATAAAAGCCTTTTTGTCTTTTCTGGAAAGTCCTTTCTGGGATGAGGACAAGTGCCCTTCTGGTTTGAGTGCTCTGGTTTCTAGAGAATTTATATCCTATCTGTGAGGCAAGTCTTTTCTGGAGAATTTACTTTTGGTTCTTCCTGCCTGCCTAATTTAAGAGTGCATTTAATCTGCATAGCTGGGTTAAAAGTATTGTGAACACTAATTTTGGTCTCATTTTGGTTCGGTTATGCGTGTCTGTAAGTGACTTGGCCCTTTTCCTTTGCTGATTTCTGGAAATCCTCCAAGAGCAAAAATAAACATTCCAAATGGCAGACACTAGTGGATGACTAATTAAAAGCCACGAGGGCAGTTGCCATGATCTAAAATACCAGTCCAGACTCCTGACATTCTCTGGTGGATTTATAGGATTATCTTTGCTCTTGAGAGATTAATAAGAAATGGAATGGGACTCACAAACGCTAAGGCACACCAGGTTTTCTGAGACTCCAGCCAGCTATATAATATGGCCTATGCTTATGCATGTTTTTTAAATGATGGGCAAATTACTTGAAGGAAAATTCAGTCATTAGTCAAACTCTCTAAAAAAAAAAAGCACACAAACCCTCCAACTACAATGTTAACATATGGATCCTTCTAAGATCTCTACTTTGAATCTGCTAACTTTTCTCCTGGTGTTGAGATAACACTCTCTCCTAATGGCATTCCAGCCAAGATTTTTTTTTTTTTTTTGGGGGGGGTCCTAAAGGTCTTTCAAATTAATGGCTTTACAAATTACAACAGCTTCATAGCAGCCAACAACCTAGATACCTTTTGTAAATGTAAATTTAGGTTTGTCTAACAACCACTTAAGGTGATAGAACAGTTAATTGAAGGATTAATAGTCTAAAAGAAAAAGAACTAGGTAAATGTTTATAAAAGTTAGGTTATCAGGGCCAGGTTTGGTGACTCACACCTGTAATTCCAGCACTTTGGGAGGCCGAGGCAGACAGATCACTTGAGGTCAGGAGTTCGAGACCAACCTGGCCAACATGGTGAAACCCCATCTCTACTAAAAATACAGAAATTAACCAGGCATGGTGGCAGGCACCTGTAATCCCAGCTACTTGAGAAGCTGAGGCGGGAGAATTGCTTGAACCCAGGAGGCAGAGGTTACAGTGAGCCGAGATCATACCACTGCACTCCAGACTGGGTGACAGAGCCAGACTTCGTCTCAAAAGAAAAAAAAAAAAAAAAAAAAGCTGGGCTTCTAGACCAAACAGGTGAAAATCATGAGCTCAGAGCAATAATATTTCTCTGTCCAGCATAAAAATTGCTTAGTCTGACACAAGGCGCCAGAAAAAAACAAAAAAGAAAACACACACACACACACACACACACACACACACACACACACAGCCAAAATGCTTGCCCATCCACTGACTATTCAAGTAAACCAGACCAGCAAACAAAAGATACATTTTCTACTAATCCAAGGCCACTTGGAGACTTTGTTTTTCTTATACAATTCAGTTGGTCTTAGTTAAAATGTAAACATTGAAGAGTTACCCCAAACTCATTGAAACAGAAAAAAGGAAAAGGATGAAAGAGATTTTAAAAAGTTAAACTGTTTATGAAAATTTTGGTCCACAGCTTTCACTGGATTAGTTGTTGGAGCAAAATTTAGCCATGTGAACAGGTCCCATTTTGTCAGAAGTAGAAGTTGGATCCAACCATCTTTTATAGACTGGTGAGTTTGTATTACTCTCTCATAACTAAAATTTTAAAATGAAAGCTGTAAGATTTGTGTGCATATGTAAGCATCTGGTATGTTTATGCATATGTACATGTATTATGTAATATGTTGTGTCTACATGGTAAAATCTGACATAATCAGCCAGCAATCCCTTAGGGAATTCCATTCAGATTGGCTTAGATAAATGAGCACTCATAGAAAATATATAGTAATTAACCCTCATGCCTTTTAGAAGTAAATCTTTAATAAATAAGCTGGTTTTTAAATTATTAGTAACATAAAAATAGAAATGTCTTCAAAATTGTCGGTATGCATTTTTAGCTGCATGCTGGTATCTGTTAGATATTAAACTATAAATTCATTTTTAAAACAGAATAACCTTTGTGTAACCCTTTGGTAAATAAGGCTAATTTAATATTGTTGGTTTCATAAAATCAGCTGTATCTCCTGTGTTATCAACAAAATACCCATATATTTAACTTTAAATTTCTTAGGTGAACACTTGATATTCAGAGGCTATAAAAATGTTAACAGAGAACTAACTTGAAATTATGACAAGCTTTATCTAATATCTCAGTTTTCACAAGTAATCTAGGTAAACTGTTAAAAATAAATATATCATGTAAATATAAAGAGGATAAACATTTATAAATAAACTTTTCATGTAATTTGAAATTTTTTTAAGTGTATTTATTTTTATTTTTTATTTAATGTGGCATCTTACTATGTAGCCAGGCTGTTCACAAACTCCTGGGCTCAAGCAATCCTCCTGCCTCAGCTGCCCTAAAATAGCTGGGACTACAGGTGTGTGCCACCACACCTGGCTAATTGGAAATTTAAAATTATGCTCAATGAAATGATAGATGTTCATTAAATGTCTGGGTCATTTTCAAATAGGATAAAAAACTGAAACAAATGACTGAACATAAATATCTGTGTTCCTGCTTCTTAAATTTTATAGAAAGATTAAATATATTTTGGTCCATTAGTACACATTAAAAATTATGTTATGGGGAAACATGTTTCTAAAAATTATAAAATGATTCTCTTTGAGAAAAAAAGAATAATTTTGTCTAATTTGGAGATTATTTAAAGGTAATCTCAAAAAGTAAATTTAGAAAGGAACTAGAAACAAGATAGAAAGGAACTGGTAAGTAGGGGTGAGAGAGATGAAGAAAGTTATAGGTATGAAAAGTAATTTTGGTAAGGAAAGTTAAAAATAATAATTTTGTATGAGAAAGAATCTTGGGCCAGGTGCAGTGGCTCTCATCTGTAATCCCAGCACTTTGGGAGGCCAAGGTGAGTGGATCACTTCAGCTTAGAAGTTTGAACCAGCCTGGGTGACATGGCGGAACCCCATCTGTATAAAAAATTACAAAAATTACCTGGGTACGGTGGTGCACACCTGTAGTCCCAGCCACTCAGGGAACTAAGGTGGGAGGATCACTTGAGCCCAGGAGGCAGAGGTTGCAGTAAGCCAAAATTGTGCCATCGTACTCCAGCTTAGGTGACAGAGTGAGACCCTGTCTCAAAAAAAATAATAATAAAAACAAATAAAATCTAAAGATATTATGTTTTACCAAGATAAATTCCTATGCTGTCTTTAGTAGGTTTTAGCTTTTATTACTTAGGAAAACAGAGCTTTGAAAGGATTGTTTTTACATCCATGTAATTTTCTCTATTTCTTCAAAGGCTTGATTATCACTGTGGTTAAATGCATGACTATTATTCCACTGTGCCCGTTTTGATCAAGTGCTTTCTATCTTTTGGCATCTTTGATGGGCTTCCCCAATATCAAAATTCTAAGTTAAGTCTTTCTAAGCTAGATTTAACTTTGGGATTTTCCCACTGGGCCACAGAGAAGGTAGAAGAATGTCTCTCTCATCCTGTGGAGCTACTAAAATCAGGATTATTTGGAAAATGGTTTGGGAAACCTTGTCAAATAGTGAGGCAAGATCTTCTTTCAGTTACATGAATGGATAAGTTATTGATAAGAATGTTCCAAAACTGTATAAAACTCTTAGAAATCTAATATATCAGTCATAAATCTGGTTATTATGTCATAAGCCAGAACGTAGTCAAATTTCCTTGTCAATTGCTGATTATAATGAATTTCCATTCAATTTTTAATCATGATTATTCTAAGTCTCTGTCATCAACCGTTTTGATTTTTTCTAAAGATACCTGCAATCAGATTCACAGAAAAGACTGTAACAAAACTCTTAAGTCTAGGTTACTAATAACTATAAGATCAAGACTGAATAAAATTTTTTCAGAACTCTAATGAAGAGACTTGAATTCACGAAACTGCTAATCAAGCAGAAAAAAATTAATTACGTAAGATTAAGTAACACTGATGAAGGTAATGTTTTTGTTACCTTTTATTTTTTATTTTTTCCCCCAAGAATCCTGCTCTGTTGCCCAGGCTGGAGTGCAGTGGTGCGATCTGAGCTCACTGCAACCTCCATTTCCCGGGTTCAAGTGATTCTCCTGCCTCAGCCTCCCAAGTAGCTGGGATTACAGGCATGTGCCACCATGCCTGGCTAATTTTTGTATTTTTAGTGGAGACAGGGTTTTACCATGTTGGTCAGGCTGGTCTCAAACTCCTGACCTTGGGTGATCCACCTGCCTCAGCCTCCCAAAGTGCTGGGATTACAGGTGTGAGCTACTGCACCCGGCCTTTTTTTTTTTTTACTTTTATGTAAAATATCATTAGTTCTTTCCTTAAATGTTTTATTTTCAAGTTTAAGGAAATTTTTTTCTCTTAAGCTATCTATAGTTTATAAGAGTTTGGTAAAATACACTTTTGTGAAGAAACATGGAAGCATTTTCTTTTCTTCCCTACTTGATTCTTCCAAAATTTAGAAACTACTTGGGAGTATTCTTATTTTTTTTATGGCAACACAGTTATGTGCGTAAGTTCAATAAAAATCTGCTCTTTTTTAATAGAATGCAATTGAAAATATTGGTTATATTACCAAGGTTTTGACTGGAACATTGTATTTCAGAACACAGAATGCCCTTCAAGGGTTCCCAGCCTGACAGTTTCGTTTTTGAGACAGAGTTTCACTCTTATTATCCAGGCTGGAGTGCAATGGTGCAGTCTCGGCTCACTACAACCTCTGCCTCCCGGGTTCAAGCGATTCTCCTGCCTCAGCCTCCTGAGTAGCTGGGATTACAGGCATGTGCCACCACACCCAGCTAATTTTTGTATTTTTAGTGGAGACAGGGTTTCACCATGTTGGTCAGGCTGGTCTCGAACTCCTGACCTCAGGTGATCCAGCCACCTCGGCTCCCAAAGTGCTGGGATTACAGGCATGAGCCACTGTGCCCAGCCTCCAGCCTGATAGTTAATGAGTAAAAACTGTCACTTTCTAGCAGGCCCAAGAACCTTAAGACTATAGGTAAAATGTAAAATCTGCCTTGATTTGGCTTCTTAGCCTCAAAAGGTTTCTAAATCTGAAATTCCTATGTGATCAATGTAGAAAGAAAAAGTTAAGTTTCTAAAGAAATGCTATAGCCAGGTACTGTGGCTCATGCTTGTAATCTCAGCACTTTGGGAGGCTGAAGCAGGTGAATTGCTTGTGCCTAGGAGTTCAAGACCAGTCTGGGCAACATGGCAAAACCTCATCTCTACAAAAATACAAAAAATTAGCTGGGTATGGTGGCGCATGCCTGTAGTCCCAGCTATTCAGGAGGCAGAGGTGGGAGGATCACCTGAGCCCAGGAGGCCGAGGCTGCAGTAAGCTATAATCGCACCACTGCACTCCAGCCTGGGTGACAAAGTAAGATCCTGTCTCAAAAAAGAAAAGGCCGGGTGTGGTGGCTCACGCCTGTAATCCCAGCACTTTGGGAGGCCGAGGAGGGCGGACCACGAGGTCAGGAGGTCAAGACCATCCTGGCTAACACGGTGAAACCCCGTCTCTACTAAAAAATACAAAAAATTAGCCGGGCATGGTGGCAGGTGCATGTAGTCCCAGCTACTCGGGAGGCTGAGGCAGAAGAATTACTTCTACTGGAGGCAGAGGTTGCAGTGAGCCAAGATCGCACCACTGCACTCCAGCCTGGGCAACAGAGCAAGGCTCTGTCTCAAAAAGAAAAAGAAAAAGAATGCTATAACATACCTGTTATTAGATTCTAGCTCTATGCATTGTTTTCAAGTTCTTATTGTCTACTTATAAGCTAGACTAGATCCTAAACCTAAATTCTTCTAGATTCTTCCAATCTAACTTTCTTCCATGGAATTAAAAAAAATATTAATTATTAAAAATTCTTCCAGCTACTCTACCACTCTATTCTTAAAGCCCTATGAGCTGAAACTAGATTAATTTTAAGGAACAAATGTCATGCCAGATTTATAGGCCACAAAAAAAGTTCAGCAAACCACCTGATGCCATAACCAAAGACAAAGACATTCAAACTACAAACTGAGATGAGAAGTTGACGTTCTCACACTATAGACAGCTTTTCTATAAGATTCAGCATCATGAGACTCTTACCCACTTACTGCCTGCCATTTTCACTTGACAGGATAATGGTCATTTGATTTACACAATTGGTTTGCCTTTTTAAGCTGGGGTTCATGGCTCAAAACCATTATGCAGACTGAGATTGTCATTACTATGAATTTTACTTTGTATTTTCCCTTTTTAAACTGTGTATCTGTTACGTTACTTGTCAAATTTTTGCAGAAGTACAACTCCTAACATAATATGCTTCTAACCAGAAATGCTGGTCCAGCACTTTGAGATGATAGCAAGACCACAGAACAGACAAATTGAACTTAATAATGGACTCCAGGTAGACTTAACCTGAGAGCCACTCCCTCAAACCTCCCTTGTTGCTCAAATGTGGCTAAAAAGGTTTTGACACTGACTCCTACTTGCCAAAACTCCTTCTAATGTACGACCAGATCAGCAACCTGGGACAGGTTCATCTTGGCACTGAGGGATATCAAAATCTAACTACAGAATGATTGATCACTGATGCTTTTAGAGGAAGAATTTAATCAAAAGGGGGAAATGTGAAAGTTGTCAGAATTAAAATGGAGTTACTTACGTTTTTCAAAAAAAAAAAAAATCTCTGGTGGCCAGGCGTGGTGGCTCACGCCTGTAATCCCAGCACTTTGGGAGGCCGAGGTGGGCGGATCACGAGGTCAGGAAATTGAGACCATCCTGGCTAACATGGTGAAACCCCATCTCTACTAAAAATACAAAAAATTAGCTGGGCATGGTGGCAGGCGCCTGTAGTCCCAGCTACTCGGGAGACTGAGGCAGGAGAATGGCGTGAACCCAGGAGGCGGAGCTTGCAGGGAGCCAAGATCATGCCACTGCACTCCAGCCTGAGCAACAGAGCTAGACTCCATCTCAAAAAAAAAAAAAAAAAAAAAACCTCTGAAAAATAGAGCCAAGGTAGGCCATGAGGAGAAGGGTCATACATATATGCCTGATAAAAAAACTATTACAAAAGACTGCAAAAACCACATTACACAAAAGCCATCACAACCTTACACAAAAAAATACTTCTGCAAGGACATCTGCTCAACAACTGACTGTCCAACCTTGAATTGGCACACCCTTGTTATTGACCCTTGTACCCAAGGATAATTTATTTTATTTTATTTTATTCTTTTTCCTTTTGAGACAGGGTCTCTCCCTGTCTCCAGTCTGAAGTGCAATGGTGTGATCATAGCTGACTGCAACCTCAAACTCCTGGGCTCAAGCAATCCTCCCACCTCAGCCTCCCAAGTAGCTAGGAGTACAGGTACATGCCACCATACCCCGCTAATTTATTTTTATTTTTGCAGAGATGGGGTCTCACCACATTGTCAGGGTGGTCTAGAACTCCTGGACTCAAGTGATCCTTTTGCCTCAGCCTCCCAAACTGCAGGGATTACAAGCATGAGCCGCCACACCTGGCTAGGATAATTATCTTAAAAGGATTTTGTAATCCTCATATTTCCTTTAGAAATCTTTTTCTTCCTTTAATATGCACATAGTTTACTATCACATGCATATTCTCATTGTAATGCCCTATTCCCGAATGAATATAATTTTCTTTTAGAGCACCTCTCTCTGTTTATTATGTAGGTTGACAACCCAAAGAAATTCACACCAAGATACCTCATAATTAAATTTCTGAAAATGAAAGACAAAAAAAAAAAAATTCATGGAAGCAGCTAGAGAAAAATGACACCTTACCTATATGGGAAAAGCAATTTGAATGACAGTGGATTTCTCCTCAGAAACTGTGGCGGCCAGAAGAAATTAACACAATATTTTTCAGGTGCTGAAAGAAAAAAGCCTATACCGTGCAAAAATATTCCTTAGGAAGGAAGGGGAATCAAGACATTCGCAGATGAAGGAAAACTAAGGAACTTTGTCAGCAGCAGATCTACGCTAAAACATTGGTGAAAAAGATTTTGGTTTTTTTTTGTTTTCGAGACAGAGAGACAGTTTCACTCTGTTGCGCAGGCTGGAGTGCAGTGGTGTGATCTTGGGTCCCTGCAACTTCTACCTCCCAGGTTCAAGTGATTCTCCTGCCTCAGCCTCCTGACGGGTTCAAGTGATTCTCCTGCCTCAGCCTCCTGAGTAGCTGGAACTACCGGCATGCGCCACCACGCCCAGCTAATTTTTGTGTTAATAGAGACAGGGTTTCACCATGTTGGCCAGGCTGGTCTTGAACTCCTGACCTCAAGTGATCCACCCACCTCAGCCTCCCAAACTGCTGGGATTACAGGTGTGAGCCACCATGCCCAGTGGTGAAAAAGGAGGAATGGAAATAATAAAAGAAGGAACCTTGGAACATGAGGAAGGATGAATGAACATTCAAGCAAAAATATGGGTAAATACACTAGACTCTCCTTCTCTTGAGTTTTCTAAATTATGCTTGATGGTTGAAGCAAAAATCGTAACACTGTCTAATGTTGTTCTAAATGTATGTAAAGGAAATATTTAAGACAATTATATCTTAAGTGGAGAGGGTAACGTGATATAAAGGGATATACAGGGAGGTACGGCTTCTGTGCTTTACTCAACTGGTAAATGGTGACACCAGTAGACTTTGACAAGTTTTATATGTGTAAACAAATACCCAAGACAGCCACTAAAAAGTTATGCAGAGATATACTCAAACACAGTCTAGGTAAATCAAAATTGGTTTTTAAAAATTGGTCAAGTAACTCACAGGGAGGCAGGCAAAAGAATAAAAAACAGAATAACTAGAAAATATATAAAATGGCAAACTTAAGCCCCAATATATCATAATTACATTAAAAGTAACTGGTACAAAACACCAATTAAAAGATATTGAGGCCAGGTGCAGAGGCCCATGCCTGTAATCTTAGCACTTTGGGAGGCTCAGGTGGGCAGATTGCTTGAGGTCAGGAGTTCAAGGCCAGCCTGGCCAACATGTTGAAACCCTGTCTCTACTAAATATACAAAAATTAGCTGGGCATGGTGGTGCATGCCTGTAATCCCAACTACTGGGGAGGCTGAGGCATGAGAAACGCTTGAACCTGGGAGGCAGAAGTTCCAGTGAGCTGAGGTTGCACCACTGCACTCCAGTCTGGGCAACAGAGTGAGACAGTGTCTCAAAAATAAATAAAGAGATTGACAGAGTAGATTAAAGAGCATGAACCAACTATATGATGTCTGTAAGAAATTCACCTCAAATAACAACAATATAGGCAGGTTGAAAGTAAAAAGGTAGAAAAAGATATATTATGCAAACACTAATCAAAGGAAAGCAAGAGGAACTTCATTATTTTTTGGGAGACAAGATCTCATTCTGTCACCCAGGCTAGACTGCAGTGGCACAATCACAGCTCACTGCAGCCTCAAACTCCTAGGCTCAAGCAATCCTCCAGCCTTGGCCTCCCCAAGTGTTGGCATTACCGGTGTGAGCCACCATGCCCAGCCAAGAGTGACTATATTAACAGATCATAAAGTACACTTCAGAGCACAGAAAACTATAAGAGATAAAGAGCATTACATAATGATAAAATGGTTAATGAATCAAGAAGACATAGCGATCGTAAATGTGTGTGCACTAAATGAAAGAGCTGCAAAACATGTGAAGGAAAAACTGAACTAATAAGAGAAATGTAGACAAATCTACAAATGTCATGAACTGAACTGTGTCCCTCCCAAATTCGTATGTTGAAGCCCAAACCTCCAATATGACTATATTTGGAGACGAGGCTTTTAGGAAGTAATTAAGTGTGGGGATCAGTCAGAATGGCGGGAAAAACTATACGGAAAGGAAAGGACGCAAACCTTCTGAAAGGTCAGAAGGTTCTGCAGAACCCTGGTGGGGGAGAATAGCTGAAGGCAGCTGTTCTATATTAGCATTTTCATAAGCCAATTGCAACAATAAGGTATCAGCGGCCTGGGCATGACTAATTTGTCTCTTAATTGTCTGGGTTAACCAATTGATAAATTCAACAAATGGCTCCTGAGGCCCTTATCGAAACATTTACAAAAGATCCCTGTTGAACTCTGCCTTCAGGAATTCGGTCCCAAGCCCTGCAGGCGCATAAGGACACTTGTGCATAGGCTTGGGGGACAAAACTGTTATTGCACATTGACATAGGGACCCCGCCCCTGGAGCATAGCAGCCTCGTTATGTTTTGCACAGCCAATTGATTCTGGTTGGTTTGTTGTTCACACAACTCATCATATTCTGCCCTCCAGTGTAGGTACTGACTGGCCTCTAAAGTTGTTTGAGCTAGCACTGACCAGTCCCATGGGGTCATATGGAAGTTATCTGCTATGGCCTCAATCAATCCTTTCATAAATGGGCTAGCAGCTCCGTTTTCTCTAATGCTTTTTCTTATTTCTTTATAAGTGTTAAAAGTAATGGGTTCACGTACCTGATTGCCTTGTGGATCTTGCATCACCAGGCAGGCCAAGAGCTCCCCTTCTAATGTCACTGGCCTCAGACAGGGTCCCATAACTGTAGTGTATCCCTTATCTTTTTTCCAATTTACTGGGGCAGGGGGCTCAGGGAAAATCTGTCTCCTCTGTGGCACCTTTACCCGGTAACAGCAGGGCTGAGGGAGGAGGAGGAGGAGGTGGTAAGGTAGATGATGGTTCTTCCTCCCTTTCCTTTTTAGGCTCTTCTGTGTAGAGCGGAGCCAAAGCAGCCCTAAGGCCCATAACGTTAAAGGTGTTACTGGGACCCGTTGCCCTTGTCCATGATGTCGTTTAAACTTTCTTCCCACTTGTTCCCAGAGCTCTAGGTCTAGTGTGCCGCCTTCTGGGAGAATGACAGTTTGCATTAGGTCCCTTAATTGGGCCTCCGAGACCAAGGCTCCACTTTAAGCAGCTGTTTCAATACTTTTATATACTGTTGCTGTTGAGTGGATAACTGTTGTCCCATGATGAAACCCTAGCTTGAAAATCCCCTCAAATTTGGAAATCCTGAGTGGACACCAATTACTTACTGCACAGTCACTTCACTTTCGTTCTCGAGGGTTCTGTGATGATCCATTACAGTGTTCCTCACATGGGGCACCACCTGCCAGGTCTGTCCCACAGACCCTGGCCGATGGATGAAACGAGTACTCAGATACAGGTGTGCAGTTTAAGAGCAGCTAGGTGACTGCTTGGCTCTAGTGGCTACAGAGCAGCCCCAAGAAGCTGGAGCTGCTTGCTTGCTTGCTTTTTTTGTTTTTTTTGACAGAGTCTCACACTTTGTCTCCTGGGCTGGAATGCAATGACGTGATCTCGGCTCACTGTAACCTCCACCTCCCAGGTTCAAGTGTTTCTTCCGCCTCAGCCTCCAAGTAGCTGGGATTACAGGCACGTGCCACCACCCCTGGCCAATTTTTTGTATTTTTGGTAGAGATGGGGTTTCACCGTGTTAGCCAGGATGGCCTCTATCTCCTGACCTCATGATTTGCCTGCCTCAGCCTCCCAAAGTGCTGGGACTACAGATGTGAGCCACCGCACCCAGCCCTGGAGCTGTTTGCTTTTATTCAGCGCACGCACAATGCCAAAAACTGGGAGCCAACACAACCTGCAGGTAATTAACATTTATTGTTCCCCTTTCAGAGAATGTCATTCTTGCAGATGATAAAAGGTCAGATCCATCCCAGCACTTTGGGAGGCCAAGACGGGCGGATCACGAGGTCAGGAGATCGAGACCATCCTGGCTAACATGGTGAAACCCCGTCTCTACTAAAAAATACAAAAAAACTAGCCAGGCGAGGTGGCAGGCGCCTGTAGTCCCAGCTACTTGGGAGGCTGAGGCAGGAGAATGGCGTAAACCCGGGAGGCGGAGCTTGCAGTGAGCTGAGATCCCGCCACTGCACTCCCTTATACCTACTCCTTGCCCTCTGCCTCAGGGTTATCTGTAACAGCTGCCTTCAGCTATTCTCCCCCAGGGCTCTGCAGAACCTTCTGACCTTTGAGAAGGTTTGCGTCCTTTCCCTAGTTTTTCCCACCACTCTGACAGATTCCCTTCACTTAAGGTTAAATGAAGTCATAAGGATAAGGTCCTTACCCGATAGGACTGGTGGCCTTATAGAAGAGAAAGAGCTCTCTCCCCCACACACATGCATATGCATTACAGAAAGGCCATGTGTTGACATAGAAGAAAGCAACCATCTACAAGCCATGAAAACGACCCTCACCAGCAATTGACCCTGCCAGACCTTCATCAGAGAGTTAGTTAGCAGCCTCCAGAATTGTGAGAAATCCATTTCTGTTGTCAAAACCACCCAGTTCATGGTATTTTGTTACAGCAGCCTAAGCACACTAATACAACAAACATAGTTGGAGATGTCAACACACCTCTCTCAGCAATCAATAGAACAACTAGACAGAAAATAAGCAAGGAGACAGAAAAATTCACCACCACCACCAACCAACAGGATCTCATTGACATTTATAGAACACTCTAGCCAACAACAGCAGAACATATGGTCATTTTAAGTGCCCATGGAACATACACTAAGACAGGCCATATCCTGGGCCACAAAACGAACCTCAACAAATTTAAAAGAATTAAAATCATACACTGGCCAGATGTGGTGGCTCACGCCTGTAATCCCAGAACTTTGGGAGGCCAAGGTGGGTGGATCATTTGAGGTCAGGAGTTTGACAGCAGCTTGGCCAACATGGTGAAACCCTATCTCTACTAAAAATACCAAAAAAATAGCTGGGTGTAGTGGCACACTCCTGTAATCCCAGCTACTCAGGAGCCTTAGGCAGGAGAATCGCTTGAACCTGGGAGGCAGCGGTTGCAGTGAGCCGAGATCGTGCCACTGTACTCCAGCCTGGGCAACAGAGTGAAACTCCATCTCAAAATAATAATAATAATAATAATAATAATAATATACAGTGTGTTCTTCGACCACAGTAGGGTCAAAGTAGAAATCGGTAGCAATTAAGATAGGAAAGTCTCTAAACACTTGGAAATAAACAACACACTTTTAAATAATCCATGGGTCAAAAAGTCAATCTCATGGGAAATAAAAATATACATTAAAATGAATGAAAATATTTCAGAATTTGCAGGACAAGGCAAAGCAGCACTGAGAGGGACATTTATAGCACTAAATGCAAACATTAGAAAAGAGAAAAAGCCTCAAATCAATAATCTAAGCTCCTCTCCCAAGAATCTTGAAAAAGAAGAGTAAATAAAAATAAACTCAAAACAAGCAGAAGGAAAAACTAAAGATAAAATAATAAATCAATGAAATAGAAAACAGAAAATAATTGAAAAAAATCAATGAGCTAGGCGTGGTGGCTGCCACCTGTAATCCCAGCACTTCGGGAGGCCAAGGTGGGTGGATTACTTGAGGTCAGGAGTTTGAGACCAGCCTGGCCAACATGGTGAGACCCCATCTCTACTAAAGATACAAAAATTAGCCAGATGTGGTGGTGCACACCTGTAATTCCAGCTACTTGGAAGGCTGAGGCAGGAGAATTGCTTGAACCCAGGAGGCAGAGGTTGCAGTGAGCGGAGATCGTGCCACTACACTCCAGCCTGGGGTGACAGAGCAAGACTCCATCTCAAAAAAAAAAAAGACAACAAGAAACAAAGAGCTGTTTTTTTGTTGTTTTTTATTTTTTTTGAGACAGAGTCTTACTCTGTCACCCAGGCTGGAGTGCAGTAGTGCAATCTTGGCTCACTGCAACCTCCGCCTCCCAGGTTGAAGCGATTCTCCTGCCTCAGCCTCCTGAGTCACTGGGATTACAGGTGCGTGCCACCACGCCCGACTAATTTTTTTTTGGTACTTTTAGTAGAGACAGGCTTTCACCACATTGGTCAGGCTAGTCTCGAACTCCTGACCTCGTGATCCACCTGCCTCTGCCTCCCAAAGTGCTGGGATTACAGGCATGAGCGACCGCACCCGACCAAGAGCTAGTTTTATATATCAATAAAATTTATATATTTAGATATTAGATAGCCAAACTGACCCAAAAAAAGAGAAAACATAGATGACCAGTATCAAAATCAAATGGGCTATCACTATTGACCCTGCAAACATCAAAAGAACAATTAGAGGCCAGGCGCGGTGGCTCGCGCCTGTAATCCCAGCACTTTCAGAGGCTGAGGCGGGCAGATCACAAGGTCAGGAGATTGAGACCATCCTGGCTAACACCATGAAACCAGGTGTAGTGGCGGGTGCCTGTAATCCCAGCTACTCAGGAGGCTGAGGCAGGAGAATGGCGTGAACCTGGGAAGTGGAGCTTGCAGTAAGCCGAGATTGCGCCACCGCACTCCAGCCTGGGTGACAGAGCGAGACTCTGTCTCAAAAAAAAAAAAAAAAAAAAAAGAATAATTAGACAATACTATGCAGAGTTCTTCATACATAAATGGGACAACTTAGACCAAATAGACCAATTCCTCAAAAAACATACTGTCACAACTCAGTGTGAACTCAAGCCTTACAAGTGTTGAATCTATAATTCTATTTTTTAAATCTCATTTTATATTTTGAGACAAGTTCTCACTTTGTTGCCCAGGCACTGCAGCCTCAACCTCCTGGGCTCAAGCTACCCTCCTACCTCAGCCTCCTGGATAGCAAGGACCACAGGCATGCACCACCATACCCAGCCAATTTTTAAATTTTTTGTAGAAACAGGTCTCACTATGTTGCACAGGCTAGTCTCAAACTCCTGGGCTCAAATGATCCTCCTGCCTTCGCCTCCCAAAGTGCTGAGATTACAGGCATGAGCCGCCATGCTGGCCTGAATCCATAATTTAAAAAACTACAAATCTCCAAGTTGAGATAATTTCACCAGAGTATTCCATCAAATGTTTAAAGAATTAAAACCAATTCCATGTAATCTGTTTTGGAAAATAGAAGGGAATGCTTCCTGATTCATTTATTCTATGAAGTTGACATAACCCTGATACCAAAACCAGACAAAGGAAATAGAAAAAAGAAAATTACAAACCAACACCCCTCAAGTATATAGGCACCAAAAAAATCCTTAACAAAATATTAGCAAATAGAATTTGTATGTGTGCATGTGTGTGTGTGGGTGTGTGTGTGTGTGTGTGTGTGTGTAGGATTATACATCATGACCAAGTAGAGTTTATTCCAGGGCTGTAAGGCTGGTCAATATTTGAAGCTCAATCAATGTAATCCAACATCTAGTCTAATAAACTAAAGAAGAACAAAAATATATCAATTGAGGCAGAAAAAAGTTTGACAAAATTCAACACCTATTTGATAAAAACTCTCAGAAAAATGGAAATAGAGGATGAACAATAGCTCCCCAAATGTATCCACATCCTAATCAACAGAACCTGTGAATATGTTACCTTATGTGAAATGGTACTTTGCAGATGTGATTAAATCAAAGATCTTGAGATCGAGGGTTTGCCCTGGATTATGTGGAAGAGCCTGATGTAGTCACAAGGGCTACGAAAAGAGAGGAGAAGTGATGATGTCAGCAAAGGTTGTAGTGATGTGCTCTGAACATGGAGGAAAGGGCTACAAGCCAAGGAATAAAGTGTGCCCTAAATCCAATTGCAAGTATTCTTATAAAAGGCAGAGGGAGATTTGGTATACACAGAAAAGAACCATATGATTTCCATGTAACCATGGAGGCAAAGATTGGCATAATGGGGCCACATGTCAAGGAATGTCAGCAGCTACCAGAAGCTGGAAGAGGCAAGAAACAGATTCTTCCACAGAGCATCCAGTGGACATACGGTCCTGCCAACACCTTGATTTTAGCCTGATGAAGCTGATTTATCGCCTCCAGAACTGTGAAATAATACATTACTGTTGTTTTAAGCTACCTAACTTGTGATGATTTGTTACAGAAGCCAAAGCAAACAATTATGTCCATCCCTAGAGCCCCAAGAAGGAATTCAACTCCGTACGTTAATTTTAGCCCATGAAACACGTTTCAGACTTCTCACATCCAGAACTATAAAAGAATAAATTTGCATTATCTTAAAGCACTAAATTAGTGGGGTGTGTGTGTGTGTGTGTATATATATATATATGTATTTTTTTTTTTTTTTTTTTGAGACGGAGTCTAGCTCTGTCACCCAGGCTGGAGTGCAGTGGCACAATCTCGGCTCACTGCAAGCTCCGCCTCCCGGGTTCATGCCATTCTCCTGCCTCAGCCTCCCGAGCAGCTGGGACTACAGGCACCCGCCACCGCGCCCAGCTAATTTTTTGTATTTTTAGTAGGGACGGGGTTTCACTGTGGTCTCGATCTCCTGACCTCATGATCCACCCGCCTTGGCCTCCCAAAGTGCTGGGATTACAGGCGTGAGCCACCGCGCCCGGCCAGTATATTGTTATAATAGCAATACAATAATTCAAACAGGAACTTCCTCAACTTGATAAAGAGCATCTACAGAAAACCTACAGCTAACATTATATTTAATGATGAAAGACTCAATGTTTTTCCTCCTAAGACTGGGAACAGGGAAAGGATGTCTACTCTCACTAGTCTTATTAAACAAAGTGCTGGAAGTTCTAGCCAGTGCAATAAGGCAAGAAAAAGAAATAAAAGACATTCATATCAGAAAGAAAGAAAATGGTGTCTATTTGCAGTTTATATGACCATCTATATAGAAAATTCCAAAGAAAAAAAAAACTACAGAAAAACAAGAATAAATTAGTTAAGCAAGGTCATAGGATACATGACAAACATATAAAAAGCAATTGTATTTCTATACTAGAAATGAATATGTGGAAATATGATTTAAAATAAAAAACCATTAAGGATAAATATGACATGATTACACTTATATGAGGTATCTAAAATGTCAAATTCATAAAAGCAGAAAGTAAGGTGGTGGTTGCCAGGTGTTGAGGGGAGAAGAAAATGGGGAATTATCCAATAGATGTAAAGTTTCAGTTACACAAAATTAGTAAGTTCTAGAGATCTGCTGTATAACAAAGTACCTACAGTTAATAATATGGTATTGTGAACTTTATGTTAAGAGGCTAAAACTTAAATGCTCTTAGCAAAAAACAAAGCAAAACAAAAAAACACACAGAAGTTTTTGGAAGTGACGGATGTGTTTGGTACTTTGTGGTGAAGGTATCATGGGTATATGCATATGTCCAAACTCATCAAGATGTATCCATTAAATATGGGCATTATTTGTGTATCCGTTATACTTCAACAAACCTTAATATTTAAAAATAAACACCATTTGCAATCACTCAAAAAATGAAATCCATACGTGTAAATCTAACAACATATATACTAGACTTGTACGTTAAAAACTATGCAATGTTGATAAAATATCTACATTGGTCACATAGGAATTTCAGATTTAGAAACCTTTTGAGGCTAAGAAGCCAAATCAAGGCAGATTTTAGATTTTACCTATAGTCTTAAGGTTCTTGGGCCTGCTAGGAAGTGATAGTTTTTACTCAATTATCAGGCTGGAGCCTGGGCACGGTGGCTCATGCCTGTAATCGCAGTACTTTAGGAGCTGAGGTGGGTGGATCATCTGAGGTCAGGAGTTCAAGATCAACCTGACCAACATGGTGCAACCTTGTCTCTACTAAAAATAAAAAAATTAGCCAGGCGTGGTGGCATGCCCCTGTAGTCCCAGCTACTCAGGAAGCTGAGAATCTGAGAGGCAGAGGTTGCAGTGAACTGAGATTGCGCCACTGCACTCCAGCCTGGGCAACAAGAGTGAAACTCCGTCTAAAAAACAAAAAACAACAAAAAAACAAAATGACAGCTGGGCATGGTGGCTCATGCCTGTAATCCCAGCACTTTGGGAGGCCAAGTCAGGCAGATCACTTGCAGCCAGGACTTCAAGGCCAGCCTGGCCAACATGGTGAAACCCCATCTCTACTAAAAATACAAAAACTAGTTGGGGGTGGTGGCAGGCACCTGTAATCCCAGCTACTCCGGAAGCTGAAGCATGAGAATCGCTTGAACCCAGGAGGTGGGGCGGAGGTTGCAGTGAGCCAAGATTGTGCCACTGAACTTCAGCCTGGGTGACAGAATGAGACTCCGTCTCAGGAAAAAAAAAAAAAAATATATATATATATATATAATTAAAATCAGAAATAAGAGTGGGGAAGTTATAACCAACTTTACAAAAACAAAAAGGATTGTAAGAGTATACTATGAACAATCCGTATGTAAAAAATTAGATAACCTAGATAAAATGGACAAAATCCTAGGCATATCAATTACCAAAATGGATTCAGGAAGAAAAAGAGAATCTAAATAGGTCTATAACAAGCAAGAGTTTAGTAATCAAAACTTCCCAACAAAGAAAAGTCCAGTACTACATGGCTTCACTGGTGAATTCTACCACTCACTTAAAGAATTAACACCAATCCTTCTCGAACTCTTCCTCCCCCAAAAAATAGAAGAGGCCAGCATTACTTTGATTCCAAAGCCAGACAGACACCGTAAGAAAACTACAGACTAATATCTCTTATGAATACAGATACAAAAATCCTCAACAAAGCACTAGCAAACTGAATCCAACAGCATATTAAAAGGATTACACACCATGATCAAATGGGACTTATCCCACGAATGCAGTATTGCTTCAATATAAGAAAATCAAACAACATATCATTAATAGACTGAAGGAAGAAAAGCATATGATCATCTCAATCGATGCAGAAAAAGCATTTGACAAAATCCAAGGCCAAGTGTGGTGCCTCATGCCTATAATCCCAACACTTTGGGAGGCCAGGATGGGAGGATCTTTTGGGCCCAGGAGTTTGAGACGAGCATGGGCCACATAGTGAGACTTCATCTCTGCAAAAAATACAAAAATGAACCAGGCATTATGGCACAAGCCTGCAGTCCCAGCTACTCAAAAGGCTGTGGCAGGAGGATCACTTGAGGCCAGGAGGTCAAGGCTACAGTAAGCCGTGATCATCCCACTGCACTCCAGCCCGGGTGACAGAGAGAGACCCTATGTTAAAAAAAAAAAAAAAAAAAAAAACCAAACAAAAAACTCAATACTGTTTCGTGATTAAAAAAAAAAAAATTAAGCAAACTAGATAGAAGGCAACTTCCTCAACATGATAAAAGGTATTTATGAAAAATCCACAGCTAACTGTATACTCAATGGTGAATGACTGAAAGCTTTCCCCCTAAGATCAGGATATAAGACAAGTGCTTTTATCACTGCTATTAGACATTGTACTGGAAGTTCTAGCCAGAGAAATTAAGCAAGAAAAATAAATAAAAGGGATCAAAATTAGGAAAAAAAGGATGCAAAACTATTCCTATTCTCAGATGACATGATCTCATACGTAGAAAATACTAAAGAATTCACACACAAAGAGTATTCGATATAGTAAACTCAGTAAAGTTGCAGGGTACAAGATCAACAAACAAATTGGTTTTATATCTATACACTGCCAATGCACAATATGAAAAGGAAATTAAGAGAACAATTATATTAACAATTACATCCAAATGAATAAAATACTTAGGAATAAATGTAACCAAGGAAGTGCAAGGCTTATACACTGAAAACTATAAAATGTTGCTGAAAGAAATAAAAGACCTAATGAAAGGAAAAGACATTCTGTGTTCATGGATGGGAGGACAAGATAGCAATACTCCCCAAATTTATATATATATATATATATTTATATATATATATATATATATCCTTATCAAAAATTCCAACTTCCTGTTTTACAGAAATGGATCCTAAAATTCATATGGAAATGCAAGTGACAGCCACATAATCTTGAAAAACAACCAAGCTACAGAACTTATATTTCCTAATTTCAAAACTTACAAAGCTTACAGTAATCAAAACAATGTGTTACTGTCATAAGGATAAACATATGATGAATGGAATAAAATAGAGTCCAGAAATAAACCCTTGCATATATGGTCAATCGATTTTTGACAACAGTCAAACACCAAGACCATTCATCAATGGGAAAAGGACAGTCTCTTCAATAAATAACTGCTATGAAAACTGGATGTCCAAATACAAAAGAATAAAGTTGGACCTGTTCCTTACACTATATACAAATACTAACTCAAAATGGTAGTTTCTCAATAAATTAAGCAAGGATTACCATAGAACTCAGCAATTCTATTCCTGGATATATGGGTAGACACTCAAAAACATAGAAGACAGGTGTTCACACAAAAACTTATATATGAGTTTTGTAAATAATGCCAAGTGTTCACTGTGGCATTGTTTACAAAAGCCAAAATGCTCAGCTCTATATGTTGAAAGGTACACATAGCCAGAGAAGGGAAAACTGAGGGCTTGCTGGCTTCTCAGCTAGTTGAGGGTTGAAGTCATACCCATGGACTGATGAGTGGATAAGCAAACTGTGGTATATTCATGCGACAGAATATTATTTAGCCATAAAAAGAATGAACATGCTAGAACACAAATGAATGTTGAAAAATGAGTGCAAGAAGTCAGTCACAAAAAGCTACATATGATTCAATTTATAGGAAATATTCAGAGTCAGAAAGCCCACTGAGACAGAAAGATTAATGATTGCCAGGGGCAAGGGAAGGGGGGAAAATGGGCAGTGACTGGTTGCTGGAATGGGATTTCCTTTGGTGGTGATGAAAATGTTCTAGAACTAGTTCATCATGATGGTTGTACAACATTCTGAATGTACTCAATGTCACTAATAGCTTTCATATTACGTGTATTTTCTCCACAATTTAAAATACAAATATACATTTTAAAAAATTCCCTCAAACCAGTGGGAAGGATTGAATGGAGCTATCTTTCCTTGTTTAGGGACAAGATCCCTGTCTGCTCCATGAGAAAACATAAGAAAATAAATTCAAATTTTCTAAGGTACTGATGAGTTCCAATTTTAATTGTGAAGTACAAACCAAGGTTCCATTGTCAGTTCAGGGTCTGCACCTGCTAACCGGACAATCTTCTTCCCAGGAATCCCTTCAGAGTACTTTTGCCTCTAAAATGATGAGGTTTCCAAAATGCGGACTTTTTAAAAATTCAAATTAATAGTTGCAAATCAGAGAATCCAACTGGGCAAGCCTCACTGTTTATTAAACACACCACTTTATCTGGACTTCCCCATCCTGAAGCTGTCTAGTTATAAGACTGGAAAAATGTGAATGATTCAGGCCCTCCAGCTTTTCTGGTCATAGTAAAAGTCACATTGTGTTGACCTAGCTCTGTCACCTACCTAGGATCGACCCTCTAAAAAAGGAAATCAATTAGAAGGAAACTTTGGGCCTAATGGAACTCAAATCCCCCTTCTGTTTTTCTTCCTAGATTAGGTATGTAACACTCAGCAACTTCCATCACCTGAAATGACGAGAACATTGTTTTTCTTCACCTTGCCTTGAGAACACATAACTGAATTTCCATTTTCTAAATCTGAATCAAACATTTTCTTCATTTCAGCATACTAGGTTGGAGGTGGTCTGCTACAGTCAGTCTGAAAATGAGTTGGTCTCTACACTCTCAGGAGACAAGCCCAAATCCTTCCGAGAACATCTCTCATTTGTGATGCCAACAAGAGCTTACAACCACAACTGCTCAGAATGGAGAAGCCAGAAGGATAGAGGCTGCTCCACCTCTGAATGCCCACATCACCTCTGTCTGGAAGAACCAGGTGTTCTAAGCTTAGAGATGAGGGAAAGGAGACTTACTGGGCTAAAGAACAGGACCAGAATAAACTTGACACAAGTCAGTCACAGACCTAACTGTCCAAGTCTGAACTCTGGAAAACTTGGGAGAGAGGTTCCATGATCTCTGAACTTGTCCTCAACAGAATGCTTGCTTGTAGCCAATATCCATTTTCATCCAGCCCCGGGTTTGCACACTGCTTCAGACCATGCAACAGAAGAGGAAACTGAGGCTCTTAGTATCCCTTGACTTCTTGTTGCATTCTTTGAAATTTGGTCCTAGAAATGAGCTAACTTCCCTAAACCATGTCCTCTCCTGAGGTGAACTGGACAAAACAAAGGCTTCCAAAGAAGCCCTTATATTCACAATTTGGATAATTCCAGAGTTTTAAGAGCTCCCCCAGAGTAATGCTTTACCCTTAAAGAAAATAACGCTAGCACCTGGTTGTCTTGGCTGCTCAGCTCTATATGTTGAAAGGTACACATAGCCAGAGAAGGGAAAACTGAGGGCTTGCTGGCTTCTCAGCTAGTTGAGGGCTAAAGTCATAGGGCTTGGCCTCAGCCTGCAGCACAGGAAAAATGGAGGATTTCTTGCACTTAAGAAGTTTATTAGTGAATGGGTTTGGGCCAGTTGGTGTTTACATGCTTGATCCCTACAGCCTTAGTGTATTGGCTGCAGGGCCTGGGATAGAAGCTCACTGTCTGCTGGTCACTGGTGATGTTACTCCAGGAAGATGATAGGCCTCCTCTTGGGTCCAAGGTACCAGGGCTCTGAGCCGATGCCATCAAACAGACTCCACTTTTGTTTCCAGTGCCTGGGTTGGGGAGATGAGGGTTTCTAGGATCTCAGTGTAGTAGGGACCAAACACCTGCTGATTGTGATGTGTCAAGTTGACGAACTTTTGGCCCAGTTCTGCCAGTTCTGCTTCAATGAGAGTAAGACCTCCAGGAAGGTCTAACAGAGACCGCTGCACACCAAGAACCAAACAGCATTTGAGAAACAAACGGATTCGCTGATCTGTGAGCAGAAAAATACAGTGATAAGGGAAAGAGCAAACAGACATCAGGGAGAAAATTCCCCCTGCGCTCTACTCACCCATGTTCTAAGTTAACAGATATGTACCAACCTGCCCACTTACCTATAGATAAGGAAATTTGTTTTGTTTGGAAAGGGGGCTGCTATCTTGCTCTCAAGGACAAATATAAAAACCTAGTGTGTTAGTAAATTTCAGACTATTCAAAAGATTGTTTAAGTAGCCATCAGTTAGATCCTAGTGAGTGTTTGACCTAACAGGAGGAACTTAGACTGATCCTTCAGATGGCTAAGGTTAGGAGCAAGCTGGCCAAGTTCATGGCCTCCACTCCAGCATGAGGGTACGGGATTCCCCACTATAGGAACATGTCTTCCAACTAAATTCAGCACTAGTTTCTTGTTGGGAGATGGGGGAATGTCAGATTTCTTGGGTGCAGTTAGAGAATGACCTGTAGGCCCAAGTGACTTAACCAGGTTGGCTGGATATATCCCACGCCTAGAAGTCATGAATTTCTGGGTGCAAATCATGCTGAGAACCACAGTTAGTCTTCAAACTGAAATGGATATGATTTCAACCAGCATTTTGAAAAAACTCAAGGCTAAACAATGACGTACCCAATTACCATGCTTCAAGTTGTTAAAGTTTGGGGTTCCACGGTCGGGATCTATCTCTTCCCTCACCATTCTCACTACCCCACAAGCATACTCACCAATAACACTGTGGACACAGTTCTCCTTCTTGGCAATGTTCTGGAGCTGTCCCATCAGAGATGCTGTATTGTCACTGCTCAGAGCAACAAGGCCCATATTCTTGAGGCTTTGATGGATTTCCTGAGATACCTGTTCACTCACAGTCAGTATAGCTTCCTCAGGCCTAGACCATGAAAGAAAGTAAGCTGGCACCTACCAGGTAACCCTGGCATAGGCCCAGGATCCAGCATGCTGTATACCAGATGCCAGGCCCACTTGAGGGAGAATGTCAGCCATCCTCTCCACCCCCAAACCCCAGCCCCTGGCAGGCTATAGGGCCCAGTGGGTAGGTACAATGTCCTCACTGTAACCCTCAAGACACCAGCTATTCTCTATATGTGGCCTTGTATTCTACTTCTTAGCAAACAAGGTAAATAATAAAATCAACTCTGGAAAAGTGTTTAGTTGTGCCCTTGGATCCGCTCAGCATTCTTTAGTCCCATGGACTTGATTTTTACATATACATGTTTAAGACTTTCTTAGGCATCTTCCAGAATCATCTGTCCCACCTCATCAATTATAACTACAACCTGGCCTTCTGATTCCTCTTTCTCCTTTGGTGTGATGGCTTGCACACAGTGGAATGTTTAATCAATATTGCTGACTGACTGACCAAGTCCTGGATATATGTGATGATACCAGCCCACTGTTAGCACTCAACTAGATAATGACCCTTTTGCAGCAAACTATCTTCCACACTACCCTTTTTGGAAGAAAGGTTTTTTGTGTTTTTTTCTGTTACAAGCCTTATGACCACTTATGGGAAGAAACCAACAATCTTTGTAGCTGGTTCCAAAGGACCTTTCTTTGGTTTGTGGTAGACAGTAAGCAATCGTTCATTACCTGCCTATGTTCTAAATACCACATATCACCTTCTGCTCTAAAAAATAACTATGCAGCTCACCTGGAGTGAAAGTCTTCCAACAGGGATTTGGTTATGCGTTTCAGTTTATCTACAAATTGGGGTGAGCCAAACAAAACACTGCCAGAGAAACTACTGGCCACCAGCAAGACTGAGGCCATGATGGTTAACTGATGCAACTGGGACTTCAACTCCTGCAGCCGGGTTCTGTCCATCAGCAAGGTCTGGGAACCAGGGAAGAATAGGCTGTCAGGGGAAGTCCCGATGGAAGCCCTGAATACAAAACAAGGCAATGCCCCCAGACATTCCTACCTCAGGGAACTCTTCATTTTCAGGGTCCCAGAGAAGGAGGTTCAGGAAGCCCTGACACAGCACCATTGTGGGGCTGAGGGGCTCTGAGTTGTTGGTTGCCTCGTTGGGAGAGGGGCCAGCCAGGCTGGAGGAGTCAGAAGTGTCTGGGCAAGTCGGAGGTGACATGGTAAGGTCTGCTGCTGCTTGGGTCAGCCATTTGGTGGTGTGATTAAGGAGACCTATGACAGGTAAGGGAGTGTGTAAGCATCTTTAGCATCTTCATCTCTGAGGCTTCAAGACCAAGGTTCTTTTCAAGATATACTCCTGGTCAATCAATAAATGCTCCCTTCCATCACCTAATAAGCAACTTTCTATTCCTAAAAAGAGACAGAGTACTCTCTAACATTATAAAAGTCAGACCCAAGGTAGTACCTTTCCCACTCCTGCCCTCACATTATATACATACTAGGCTGCTTATTGAGGAGTTCCTGGAATTTAGCCCGTTCATACTGAATGGAATGTTCCTGCAGGTGGGGTTGAAGGCTCTGGATAGTGTAGTTCACCATGTCCATTTTCATCAGGCCCAGAACCTGGAAGATTCCTCTGACACAAGGGGAAAGAGAATATTTATGCTATGAAATGGAACCTAGTAAGCTAGAAACCCACCCAAGGAGTCATTAAATCACTGTATTTTAGAGTAAGGAGGGGCCTTAAGACTAACTTAGTCTTACCTCCTACATTTTCAGAAGATGACATGTGGCCCAGAACCCAATACCCAGCGTGAGTCAGTGGCAGAATTGGGAACAGCTAAGTCTCTGGACCTTGAAGCCTTCAGTCTAGATCTCCTTCACTATGGTCATTCTGCTGTCTCTTAAAAAGGGTAGTCAGTGGAAAGAAATACACCAGCATGCTAACAATTCTCTTCAGGAAGTAGGATTATAGGTGATGCTATTTTTGACTCATTGGGCCAATTGTTTTTGTTTTTGTTTTTAACTTTCTGGGTCTCGGTTCCTAGAGCTGTGAAATAGGGATGACCACCCATCACTGTCTCCTCATAGTATGTGAACTGGAAGAAGAGAAAACCTGGGAAAGAGCCCGAGGGCCGGGTATGGTGGCTTATGCCTGTAATCCCAGTACTTTGGGAGGCTGGGAGGCTGAGGTGGGTGAATCACCTGTGGTCAGGAGTTCGACACCAGCTGGCCAACATGGCGAAACCTTGTCTCTACTAAAAATACAAAAGTCAGCCAGGTGTGGTGGTGCGCACCTGTAATCCCAGCTACTCAGGAGGCTGAGGCAGGAGAATCGCTTGAACCCAGGAGGCAGAGGTTGCAGTGAGCCAAGATCTCATCACTGCACCTGGGTGACAAGAGTGGAACTCCATCTCAAAAAAAAGAAAGAAAGAAAACCTAGGAAAGGGATATTTTAACTCCTTAAAAGAAAGAAGTATGTACTGTAGTGTCTTATGGTATTATATGGGGGGGGGGGGGGGTCCAATCAAGCCAGGATAACCAAAAGGCCCTGCAGGGCCATCTTTGGAAAAGAAGAGTGAATTGACCAGAGAGGAGAAAAAAGGTGTTAGTCAGGTCTTCAGCAGGGAAGAGCTGGTCAAGACAATGGCTATAATCTAGGTCTGGCCCAGCTTTTCCTGGCTCAGGGGCTAAAGCAGGTTTCTGGGGGCAGTACCAAGTTTCATACCTCAGTAGCCAAACAGGATCTGTAATGTTTTCTAGTTTCTGCACTGCTTCATCTCGAAGTGGTGCACACAGCAAAGCCATCATGTTGAGAACATACTTAGAGAGATAGAGGACTTTCAGAGCCCCATGTTCTGCCTCCTGCTTGAGCAAGTCCGTGTCCAGAGCTTCTTCAATCTCAGTTCTCAGGCGGTTCTGGCGTGGTAATAGCAGTGATAGCAAGATCTGCCCAGGAAAGAAAGTCAGAGGAGTTGATCTGTTTAGAGCCCCAAACTTTAACCAATGGGCAACCCCTTTAGCTAAAGGCATACCAGCCTATGTTGTTTAAGGATCAAGAAGTTGGGTCCCTAAATTTCCCATGGAATATTATTTATCTTTGTTTAGGGGCTAGTGATAATTCAAGGCTCAAGGGGATCAATTACAGGAATAGTATATCATTTTCTAGGCAGAATGAGATATAGAGATAAATAAAATCAAGGAGTGTGGTAAAAAGACATACAGGGTACAACAAATATAAAATACCCACCATCACATGGTGATGAGGTCTCTTAACTTTAAAAGGGAGGCAGTTTTTAGATTATTTTGCTTTAAAGGGCAAGGATGAAATAGGCATAGGAGCTGTTGCAAGTCACTGAAATAGCCTATTAACCCCCAAAATAAGTTCCTGGTAAACAGGGACTCATTTATCCCTGTGCCTCTGTAACACACAGGACATGGTGGGGGCCTAGGGGATAGGATTCAATGAATATTTAATTGAATAGAATATGGTGTTGTCATAGCAAGATCTCAACTGTTTACCTTCATGTTAAACAAATAAAATCAAAGTTGCTCCATACTATCTATTTTAATTGCCAAGCTCTGCCAGTTACCAATTTGGAGCCTCTCAGCTCCAAATCTACCCTTCAGTGCCTACTCTGCAAAAACGGAGCTGGGCCTTTGAATTATTTTTCCTTTCCTAGCTGGCACAATGTTAGATTTTGTCAAAAGAGGGTGCTAAAAAGAAACTGCAAGAGAAAAGGGCCTTCCTTCTTGGCTCTGGTACGCTCCTCTCAGCAAGTTCCTGCACTGTGGAAGCTTCTCTTTGTTCAAATTGACTGCATGGTTTCTGCCTCTTGATTGGACTCTGGTAAAAAGTTGGTACCATGAGTGAGGTTTGATGACCAGCAAGTTTCAAGTACTTTAGATGCCTTAAACACATGCAAACTTGAGGATAGCAGATGATCTCCACAAAAATTCAGGGGCCTGTCACCTCAGTAAAGTTTCTAGCGTTTCAGTGGTCAGGAGCTTTTCAAGTGATGCCCTCCAAGGTGAAGGACAAATTGCTGTACCTGAACCACCCACCATTAAAAAAAAGGCATAATACTTAGTAGGCCTTTTAGAATTTTTTTTTTCTTTTGAGACAGAGTCTCACTCTGTTGCTCAGGCTGGAGTCCAGTGGCATGATCATGGCCTCCAACTCCTGAGCCCAAGTGATCCTCCCACCTCAGCCTCCTGAGTAGCTAGGACTACAGGCACATGTCACCATATCCAGGTTAGTTTGTTTTCTTTCTTTCTTTCCTTTTTTTTTTTTTTTTTTTTTTGGTAGAGACAGGGTCTCGCTGTGTTGCCAGGCTGGCCTCAAATTCCTGGTCTCAAGCTATCCTCCTGCCTTGGCCTCTCAAAGTACTGGGATTACAGTCATAAGCCACTACACCTGGTCCTCCTTTTTGGATTCTTTTGAGACAGGGTCTAGCTCTGTTGCCCAGGCTGGAGTGTTGTAGCATGATCACAGCTCACTGCAGCCTCAACCTCCTGGGCTCAAATGATCCCCCCACCTCAACCTCCTAAGTAGCTGGGACTACACGTATGACCACTATGCCCAACTATTTAAAAAGATTATTTTTTTCTAGAGATGGAGGTCTGCTGTGTTGTCCCTGCTGGTCTTGAACTCCTAGGCTTAAGCAACTTATCATCCTTGGCCTCTCAAAGTGCTACAATTACAGGCCTGAGCCACCACAGCCAGCCCCTTTTTGGATTTTTAAGGCAACATGCACCACATCTGTGTTTGCTACTTTGACATTCATTTGAGTGATTTTGATTTATTTACAATCACTCAAGGTTACCCATTGTTGTGGGGGGGTAGGGGAGTGCTAACTAATTAGAGCAAGAGTAGGCTCTGCAGCAAGTTTAGACTTAGTACAAGCCACTCTACCATTTGGGCCTTATGATCCTGCAGATCCAATGACACTTTAAGTGTCCATAGCAAATAAGGGTGCTGTATAGAATGTCTTGCAAGCACCAATAAGAGAACCACACATGGACCTTTAGGAATTGGAAGCAAATCTATTCCTTCTTTACTGATAATTATTCACCTTTTGAGAAACAACTTCTTGGGCTTTGGTAGAAAGTAAACACCTTACTATAGAACACTGGGTAACCATGTGGACTAAGCTTCCCATCAGGAATTAGGTATTGTCTAACTTACATAGCTACAAGACTGGACATGCACAGCAGCAATCTATTATCAAATGAAAATGGCCTATAAGAGACCAAGCATATACTGGTAATAAGAACAGAGACACAGACCAAAAGAACAGAGAGCTGATAAATAAAACCTGGATATATGGTCAAATGATTTTCAACAACAATGCCAAGAACCAATGGGGAAAGGACAGTCTTTTCAACAAATGGTGCTGGGAAAAGAGGATATCCACATGCAAAAGAACAAAGTTGGACCTTTACCTTACCCCCATATAAAAATATTAATTCAAAATGGTAGTGGCTCACGTCTGTAATCCCAGCACTTTGGGAGGTCAAGGCAGGCAGATCACCCAAGGTCAGGAGTTTGAGACCAGCCTGGGCAAAATGGTGAAACCCCGTCTCTATTAAAAATACTAAAAATTAGCCAGGCGTGACAGTGCACACTTGTAATCCCAGCTACTACTCAGGAGGCTGAGGTGGGAGAATTGCTTGAACCTGGGAGGCAAAGATTGCAGTGAGCCAAGATCGCATCATTGCACTCCAGCCTGGGTGACAGAGCAAGACTCTGTATCAAAAAAATAAATAAATAAATAAACCTAAATGTAAGAGCTAAAACTACAAAACTCTTAGGAGAAAACATAGGTGTAAATATTCATGATCTAGGATTTGGCAGGATATGACACAAAAAGCATAAAATTCAATAAAAGACAACCCAATTTAAAAATGGACAAAGTACCTGAGTAAACATTTCTTTGAAGAAGACGTACAAATAGCCAACAAACACATGAATAGATGCTCAATATCACTAGCCATTAAGAGAAATGCAAGTCGATGAGATACTACTTCACACCCATTAGAATGGCCATTATAAAAAATGGAAAATAGCAAATGCCAGCGAGGATGTGGAGAAACTGGAACCCTGGTACATTGCTGGTAGGAATATAAAACGGTATGGCTACAACAGAAAACAGTTTGGCAGTTCCTCAAAGAGTTAAACAGAATTACCATAGGATCCGGCAATTCCACCTTTAGGTATATACCCAGAAAAATTAAAAGCAGGGACTCAAATATATACTTCTATACAACGTTTACGACAGCATTATTTACAATAGCCAAAAGGCATAAAGAACCCATAAAGAACCTAAATGTCCATCAACAGATGTATGGATAAACAAAATGTAATCCATCCATATAATATTATTCAGCCATAAAAACGATTTACATTCTGATATATGCTACAATATGGATGAACCTTTAAAACATTACACTAAGTTAAACAAGTCCAAAACTAAAAGGACAAATATTGTATTGCACTTATAAGTACCTACAGTAGTCAAATTCATAGAGACAGAAAGTACAGGTGCTAGCAGGAGAGGGGAAAGGGAAATTATTCTTTAATAAGTACAAAATTTCTGTTAGGGAAGATTGAAAGGTTCTGGAAATGGATAGTGGTGATGGTTATACACATTGTAAATTTACTTAATGCCAGTAAATTGTAACACTAAAAAATAGTAAATTTTGTTATGAATATTTTGCCACAACAAAAACAAATCCTAAAAAAAAATTAAATAAATTTTTTAAAAGCCCACAATATGGCCCATTACCCAGGGAGGATCAGCCAGCCATCTTATGGCAGATGATTTCACTGGACCTCTAACAGTTTAGAGACAGCGAGATTCATCCTTACTTGGATAGACACATATTCTGAATATGGAGAAGATTATACAAGGGTACATGAATTTGAGGAGTGACCAGTGATGGATACAATAACTATTTGGGCCATGTCTCCTCATTTGCGGGGGAGGAGGATAAATAATAAATAGCTATTTGTCTTGTAAGAGTTCTTTTCAGGAATTCAAATGTGTATAGAAGACTGCATGTGGAAGCCAACACATATGGAGTTGCCATATCCAGAATATGTGTGTACCAGCATCCACATAATCACAGAATGCCTTATCAGCTGTCCTGGGTCTTTGCATGCCCCATTGCATTGCTCAAGGAACTCATTTCATAGCAAAAGAAATGCAGTGAATTCATACCTACTAAATTAACTGGTCTGACCAAAAAGCTTTCACTGAGAATCAACTGGCCTAACGAAAAAGCAGAATGGCTTATTTTAGACTCAATTACAGCATTAGGTGAGCAACAATACCTGAAAGGAAGGGAACTGGTCTTATAGGATGCAATATATGCTTTGAATCAACGACTTTTTTTTTTTTTTTGAGACAAGGTTTTCTCTGTTGCTCAGGCTGGAGCACAGTGACACAGTCACAGCTCACTGCAACCCCTGCCTCCCAGGCTCAAGCAATCCTTCCGTGTCAATCTCCTGAGTAGCTGAGACTACAGGCATTAACCATACCTGGTTAATTTTTCTATTTTTTGTAGAGATGGGTTTCACCACATTGCCCAAGCTGGCCTCAAATTCCTAGACTCAAGCATTCTGCCCACCTCAGCCTCCCAGAGTGATAAGATTACAGGCGTAAGCCACTGTGCCCAGCTTCAAAGACCATTCCATGGTGCTGTACCCTAATGCCAGAATACATGGGTCCAGGAATCAAGCAGAAGTAGGACTGGTTCCTCTTACTGGTACACCTGATAACCCACTTGCAGGATTTTTGTTTCCCATCCTGCCAACTTTGAGGTCTGCTGATTTGTGTGAAATACTTGCATTGGTTCCAATGAAATAGAAGATGAAACTGTCACCTGGCCATTGGGGGCTCCTTATACCACTGAACCAAAAGGGTTAAAAAAGGAGTTACTGTACTGGCTGCAGTACTTGCTCCTGAGTACCAATGAGAAACTGGATTGTGGCCACACTATGGGGGTAAGAAAGACTATGCCTGAAACTCAGGAGGTTCTCTGAGTTGCCTCTTAGTACTTCCAAGCTCAGTATTAAAGGTTAATGGAAAACCACAGCAAACAAATAAAGCAAAATGTCTCAGACTCTTTGGCAATGAAGGTTTGGGTCACTGTACCAGATAAAGAACCCCAACCAGCTGAAGTTCTGGCCAAGGACAAGGGAAATACGGAATGAATGAACAGTGGAAGAAGGAAGCCATAGATAACAACTATAGCCTTGTGACCAGTTATGGAAACAAGGACTATAAAAATTATCTTTGCTTATTATATGTATGTTTATTTATATATGTCAACATTTTGTTCTTTCTTTCCATTGTTATTTTATATACAAGTTGTTAGAAGTTAATTTTATGATTTAGCCTTCAGGTAACAGAATATTCAGTGAAACTGACTGAATTTGAGGAGTGACCAGTGATGGATACAATAACTATTTGGGCCATGTCTCCTCATTTGCGGGGGAGGAGGATAAATAATAAATAGCTATTTGTCTTGTAAGAGTTCTTTTCAGGAATTCATATGTGTATAGAAGACTGCATGTGGAAGCTGAGTAGCCAAAGGGGTGGACTGTGCCATTTATTAATATATTGCCTCACAGATCCAAATCCATTGTTCTTTGCTCTGTGAAAATGGAGCTAAGTCCTTTCCATATCTTTCCTTTGCCAGATGGCACATTTTAAGCTTCATCAGCAGGTGTTAGTTTTCTGTGCTGTATAACATACTGCCATAATCCTAGCAACTTACAACAACACACATTTATTATCTCAGTTTCTGTGGGTCAGAAGTACAGATGCAGTTTAGCTGGGTCCTCTGTTCAGGGTCTCACAAGCCTGCAAGCAAAGTGTTAGCTGGGCTGCATTCTCATTTGGAAACATGACTGGGGAAGATTCTGTTTCCAAGCTCATTCAGATTGTTGGCAGAATTCATTTCCTCACAACTGTACACTTGGGGGCCCCAGCTTCTTACTGGCTATTGTCTGGATGCTAACCCTAAGTCCTAGAAGCCACCTGTAGTTCCTTGCTATGTGGCCCTCTCGATAGGCAGTTCACAACACAGCTGTTTGCTTCTTCAGGGCCAGCAGGAGAATCTCTCCCTCCAGTCTCCTAAGACAGAGTATTATGTGATGAAATGTAATCATGGGAGTTATATCCTATCACTTTTGCCATACTGCTTAGAAGTTGCAAATCTCATCCACTCAAGGGGAGAAGATTATACAAGGGTACAGAACATTGTGGGTCACCTTAAGGCATGTCTGCCACATACTAGAAAGACATTGCAAAGGCAAGAGCTTTTATTCCTGGTTCTGGTATGTTCACTCGGTAGGCTCCTGCAGTTTCTGGCTCCTGCAGCATGAATAGCTTCTCCAGTGCTTGGCTCCTGCAGTGCACTGTGGTCAGCAGCATGCACAGGCCAGCAACTTCTCATGGCATAGCTATGCCCTCTCAAATGAGGTCCTTGGTTGGCCTCTCTCAGCCCTAAGTGTATGATAGATGCTCTTTATATGTGATATTCAAGTATTCTTTAGTTTTCTTTACTCTTACTAGTCAAGCCCCCATTTCTCCAATTCCCTATTATAATAATTTTTATATTAAACCCTCCATGCCAAAATTACTGTGTGATTTCTGTCTATTGCTTAGTCTCTGACTGATTCATGGACCATGTTCAGTTAAGATTTGCTAGTCACTGACACTCCAATGAGCTGGAGATGTCTAGAAACTTTACATTTACAAATGGAAGGTCACTCACCTCTTTAATTTCTTTCAGAAGTTCAAGAGCACAACTGAAGTCAGGGGGAGTTGCTGATAGTTGCTCTTTAAGATGGTCCCAAAAGGCATTGTGCACTGTCTCCTTGACCTTGCCTTCCAGACTATAAGAGGGTTAAATGAGCAGATTACTCTCTCAACCCCAAAAACAGTTACAGTGTCATAACCTCCTAAACCCCAAACTGAATTTGGTATGGTAAAAGGCCATTATAAAAGGCCTTTCCTGGAAAGGCCAGGAACTATGTTGGAACTGCAGCAGAGTTGAACAAGCTAGGGTTAGATTTGTATTTCAAGGGTAATGGCAAAACCTCCCAGAAGGGCTCCTTGTGGTTCCAGAGCAGCCCTCCCTCTGCAGTAGAAAGAACCCTGAATGGAGAGAAGTCAGGCTGACTTTTAGCACTGACTGTGCATCTAGCCTAGATATGTAACTTGATTTCCATTTGTGTATACACATAGCATTGAGCTAAATGATCTTTCATTTTCTTATACTCCTGAAATCTAGGAAAGGGTATTCCTTCTTTGAAAATACCAAAGGTCCACAGATATTTCCAAATCAGCATATCTAAAACTAAATTCATTATCTTCCTCATCCAAACCTGCTCCTCTTGTATTCTCAATTTCAGTGGCACTACCATCTACATAGTAATGGAAGCTAGAAAGAAGTCTATTTTTTTCACCTTGAAAAAAACACAAGGAGCAAAGGAAATTTGTTTTATTTTATTTTTTGAGACAGGGTCTCACTCTGTTACTCAGGTTGGAATGCAATGGCAGAATCAAGGCTCACTGCAGCCTCAACCTCCCAGGTGCAAGCAAACCTCTTACCCCTGCCTCCTGAGTAGCTGGGACCACAGGCATGAGCCACCATGCCAGCTAATTTTCTTATTTTTACTTTTAGTAGAGATGGGGGTCCCGCTATGTTGCTCGGGCTGGTCTTGAACTCCAGGGCTCAAGCAATCCATCTGCCTCTGCCTTCCATAGTGCTGAGATTACAGACATGAACCACTGCACCCAGCCAAGGCAATTCAATTTAGAAATGAGAGTCTTTCAACAAATAATGTTGGAACAACTAGATATCTACATACAAAAAAAAAAGAATCTAAACACAAGCGTTAAACCCTTCACAAAAGTTAACTCAAAATGGATCACAGACCTACCTGCAAAATACAAAACTGTAAAACTTGTAGAAGATAACATAGGAGGAAATCTAAGTAACCCTCAGTTTGGTGATGACCTTTTAGATACAATGCCAAAAACATAATCCACAAAAGAAAAAATTGCTAACTTGTACTTCATTAAAATTAAAAACTTCGGCTCTGTGAAAGACACTGTTAACAAAAAAAAAAAAAAAAAAAAAAAAAACAAGCCACACACTAGGAAACAATGTTTGAAAAATACATATCTGACAAAGATACGTATCCAAAACATACAAAGAACTCTTAAAATGGAACAATAAGAAAATGAACAACCATTAAAAAATAGGCCAAAGACCTTAACAGACATCTCATCAAAGAGGATGTTCAGATGGCAAATAAGTATATGAGAGGACGCTCAACATCATTTGTCATTTGGGAGTTGCAAATTAAAACAACAAAAAGGAAAAAAAAAGGACACCGCTATATACCTATTAGAATGGCCAAAATCAGAAAACTGACACCACTAATTGCTGACCAGGATGTAGAGAAATAAGAACTCACATTCACTGCTGGTCAGATGTAAATGGTACAGCCAGTTTGGAAGGCAGCTGGGCAGTTTCTTACAAAACTGAATATGCTCTTACATATGATCTGGCTATCACGCTCCTGGGTATATACCAAAATGAATGAAAGCTTATGTTCACACAAAAACCTGCATGCAAATGTTAATAGCAGCTTTATTCATAAGTGCCAAAACTTACAAGAAACAAAAATGTCCTTCAACTGATAAACTGTCCATAAAATGGAATATTATTCAATGATAAAAAAATGATTTGGGAGGCTGAGGCAGGTGGATCACTTGAGATCAGGAGTTCAAGACCAGCCTTGCCAACATGGTAAAAACCCATCTCTACTAAAAATACAAAAATTAGCTGGGTGAAATGGTGTATGCCTGTAATCCCAGCTACTCAGGAGGCTGAGGCAGGAGAATCGCTTGAACCCAGTAGGCAGAGGTTGCAGTGAGCCAAGATTGTGCCACTGCACTCCAGCCTGTGCGACAGAGACTCCATCTCAAAACAAAAAGAAGGCTGGGCGCGGTGGCTCATGCCTATAATCCCAGCACTTTGGAAGGCCAAGGCAGGGGGATCACCTGAGGCCAGGAGTTGGAGACCAGCCTGGCCAACATGGCGAAACCCTGTCTCTACTAAAAATACAAATATTAGCAGGGGCGTGGTGGCACACGCCTATAATCCCAGCTACTCGGGAGGCTGAGGCAGGAGAATCACTTGAAACCGAGAGGCGGAGGTTGCAGTGAGCTGAGATTGTGCCACTGCACTCCAGCCTGGGTAACAGAGCAAAACTCCGTCTCAAAAACAAACAAACAAACAAACAAACAAACACACAACAAAAAAGAAAAGAAAAATGAGCCATCAAGCCACAAAAAAACATAAAGGAAACTTAAATGAAATTACTAAGTGAAACAACTAATCGGAACAGGGTCCATACTGTGTGATTCCAACAACACGACTTCCTGGAAAAGTCCTCCTGAGTGGCTGGGTTTACAGCTGGCTCGTTTTTTAAAATGTTTAGTAGAAACAGGGTTTTGCCATGTTGGCCAGGCTGGTCTCGAACTCCTAGCTGCAAGTGATCCACTCGCCTTGGCCTCCCAAAGTGCTGGGATTACAGGGATGAACCACCATGCCCGGCCCCTTCCTACCATCATCTCTTAAATTAACTAGTCTCCCTGCCTCTAGTTTTGTTCCTTTATAATCTGTTTTCCACACTGCCACCAATTCATTCTAAAAACAATGCTTTTTCTAAGATGCCATATTCAACATGAAGTAATGCTTATTTAAAGTCCTTTGGGGGCTCCCCCATCACCAGCAAGATAAATGTCTTATGTTACCTTATATCATACACTCTGCCCTCTCTTTCCAATGTATTTTCTTCCACCTTGTAACACCTTGTGCTCAGTCATTGCAAGCTGGTTGGAAAGAACATACCATGTTCTACCACCATTCTCTGCCTCTGACATGTTGTCACCACTACCTGGTGCAACCTTTCGCACCGAGACCACCTGGAAAGCACTTACTCAACATCCAAAACTCAAGTCTTCATAGGCCGAATCTTCCTCCATAGGCAAATCTTCCCTGATCCTCCATGGGTAGCTGAACACTCTCATTAAACTCTATAAATGTACAGCTACAAGTGAACTTATCAGTCTAATTAGTCATTTTCTATTATTCAACTGTCTCCCCTACAAAAGCTTCTTGACAGCAAAAACAGTGCCTTATCTGTATCTCTATCCCTAGCACCCAGCATTTTGCCTGTGACATAGTAAGGACTCAATAAATGCCTGGTAAATGAATATCTGAGAACGAAATTTCCCTTAGGAACCTACAATTGTAATTAAAATCATCCTATGAACCTAAGGTAAAGCCAACTGCCAATAATGACTAACCTCAAACAATTTCAGCCTTTTTCCCAACATAATCTTTTATATCACCATACCTGGAAACCCAGCTCTGAATACTACTATTTCTCTGGCTTCATTTCTCCCTCTCTCTTTTCTTCTACCTGCTATACCCCTCTATCCCTCCATGCACCTGCAACTCCCTCACCACCACCCTATCACAGACCTTATTCTCCCAGTTTCAGTTTTCTCTCCTCCCCCGTGAGCAATAAACATATCTAAATAGTGAGAGAGAAGCTGAGAGACCCGAGTTTGGTAAACACCTGTTCCCAGAGTTGTGCCTGGCATGGAAACTTGCTAACATCAGTCAAGAACAAATCAAAGGAGCATGAAGACCAGAGGAGCAACACGTGATGGAGAAAGGCCCTTTAGTAACAGATACCCCGCAGTGGCCCTCTGACAAAAGCATTTAAAGATGCAAATGAATCACAAGTTGTCATTATTTATTTGTCTTTTGGTGGAAAATTAGAACAATTTTATTTTTTAATTGTGTTTTCTTTTCTCAGCCTCATCTGTGATACAATATTTACAATTTGTTTTTTTAGAGACAGAGTCTTGCTCTGTTACCTGGGCTAGAGTGCAGTAGCACTAGCACAGCTTACTGTAGCCTTGACCTCCCAGGCTCAAGTAATCATCCCACCCCAGTCTCCTGCATAGCTAGGACTACAGCCATGCACCATCACAACTTGCTAATTTAAAAATATTTCTTTCTTTTTTTTCGTAGAGACGAGGTCTTACTATGTTGCCCAGGTTAGTCTTGAACTCTTGACTTCAAGTGATCCTCCCACCTCAGCCTCCCAAAGTGCTGGGATTACAGGCATGAGCCACTGTGCCTGACCAAGAATTGCTTAAAAATATAAAATTTGGGCCGGGTGTGGTGGCTCACGCCTGTAATCCCAGCACTTTGGGAGGCCAAGGCGGGTGGATCATGAGGTTAAGAGATTGAGACTATCCTGGCTAACATGGTGAAACCCCGCCTCTACTAAAAATACAAAAATTAATTGGGCATGGTGGCGCGCGCCTGTAGTCCCAGCTACTCGGGAAGCTGAGGCAAGAGAATTGCTTGAACCCAGGAGGCCGAGGTTGCAGTAAGCCGAGATCGCGCCACTGCACACTCCAACTTGGCAACAGAGCAAGATTCTGTCTCAGAAAAAAAAATCTGACACTAAAATTTACCCACTTAATTGTCAATAAACCAGCAGAGCCAATTCAATTCATACTTACTGAATGGTTCTTCTTTACCACAATGTCAATATAACTAAGAATAATAAAAATAAAGCCTGGTGTGGGTGTGGAAGCATTCTTTATCAACAGAGTTCAGATTTTGATAAATAAGCTGAGTTATGAAGCTGGGGGAAAAAAAATCCCGAGTCAAAACACCACTAACAGAAAATCTTCATCTGTGCCTGTTTAGTATGAAGCCACTTAAAAGGGTAGTTGATAGGAGCTATATGGTAGGCAGCTGACAAGATGGCCCCAAAGATCTCTGCTTCCTGATAGTCATCCCTTGGTATCCAAGAGGGATTGGTTCCAGGATCCCCCTCGGAAATTCACGGATGCTCAAGTCCCTGATACAAAATGGCATAGTATTGCATATAACCTATGCACATCCACGCATAAGCTTTTTTGTTTGTTTTGTTTTGTTTTGTTTTGAGACGAAGTCTGGCTCTGTCGCTAGGCTGGAGTGCAGTGGCGCGATCTTGGCTCACTGCAACCTCTGCCTCCTGGGTTCAATCTCCTGCCTCATCCTCCCGAATAGCTGGGACTAGAGGCTCGCACCACCACGCCCAGCTAATTTTTGTATTCTTACTAGAGACAGGGTTTCACCATGTTGGCCAGGATGGTCTCGATCTCTTGACCTCGTGATCCACCCGCCTTTGCCTCCCAAAGTGCTGGGATTACAGGCGTGAGCCACTGCGTCTGGCCCCATAAACTTTAAATCATCTCTAGATTACTTAAATATCTAATTCAACGTAAGTGGTTGTTATACGATATTGGTTTTTAATTTTGTATTATTTTGTATTATTTTTATTGTGTTATTTATTTCATTTTTCTAATTTTTTCTATATGCAGTTGGTTGAATCCACGGGATGCAGAGCCCACAGATATAAGGGCCAACTGCATTCACATCTTTGTGGAAGCCTCTCCCCTTGAGGGTGGGCAGGATCTAATGACTCATTTATAGCAAATGGAATGTAGCAGAAGGCGGCTCACGCCTGTAATCCCAGCACTTTGGGAGGCCCAGGCGGATCACCTGAGCTTGGGTGTTCGAGACCAGACTGACCAACATGGAGAAACCCCATCTCTACTAAAAATACAAAATTAGCCGGGCGTGATGGCACATGCCTGTAATCCCAGCTACTTAGGAGGCTGAGGCAGGATAATTGCTTGAACCCGGGAGGCAGAGGTTGCAGTGAGCGGAGATCGCGCCATTGCACCCCAGCCTGGGCAACAAGAGCAAAACTCCAACTCAAAAAAAAAGAATGTAGCAGCAGCAATGGGATGTCACTTCTGAGATTAGGTAACAAAGACTGGCTTCTGTCATGGGCACCATCTCTCACACACACTCTTGTTCTCTCCCTTGGAGGAAAGCCAGCTGCCATGTTTAGAGCTGCCCTATAGAAAAGCCCATGTGGCAAGAAATGGAGGGAGCCTCTGGCCAAGAGTCAGCAGACTGACTACAACCCATGAGAGACTATAAGCCCGAGGTATACAGTTAAACCATGCCTATAGCTCTCATCCACAGAAACTATGACATCATGAATATTATTGTGCTGGGCACAATGGCTCATGCCTGTAATTCCAGCACTTTGGGAAACTGAGGCAGGAGGACTGCTTGAGCCTAGGAGTTCAAGATAACCCTGGGCAACACAGTGAGACCCCATCTCTAAAAAAAAAAAAAAAATCAGAAAATGAGGTAGGAGGATCACTTGAGCACAGGAGGTGGAGCCTGCAGTGAGCCATGACCACACCACCGCATACCTGCATAGGTAACAGAGCGAGACCCTGCCTCCAAAAAAATAAAACCACCCAAAATGGAAAAATGAAATATTATTTTAAGCTGCTAAATTTTGGGGTAATTTGTTATGCAGCAACAGATTAAGTACTACAGGCTGCTTCCTCCAAGTTTGTCAGAGATCTGAAATCCACCCTATTTATTCCAACAAATGTTGCTTTGGTTACTTGTTGGCTAAGTAACATTTGCTTCTTGACTTTCTTTGGTACCAATAATTACAACTTAGTACTCTTCTGTTTAAGTTGTTGAGACCTCTCAAGTTTAAATACTGATTGTACCATTAAATAAAAATGCTTCAAGTCTGATCTGAAGCCATTAGTGCTAAGTACCTAAGCCAGGATGAGCAACATGAAGAAAGAAGAAGAGTCTATACCTGCTTGGAGGTAAAACCTTCTCTTCCATGTAGTAATCACAATTCATCCCAATCTTGTTGCTCAGCTTGGAAACTTCATTAACGGTTTCTGTCAGACCTGTGACAGAAAGAACTGATGGTGGACAACAATGAGTCCATGCAAGTCTGAATTTCTATTTTAGTCAGAGATTCACTCAATCTAGTAGGCCCCAAATTTAGATTAATTAAACTGGTCTTACACAGACTCACCCAATTATTCTAGTGATTTATGTTTTCTGCACTGTATGCCCCACGCCAGCGCTAGAAACTTTCAGAATAGTAGTCTCACACTGGGGGAAGGGAGGACAAATAGCTAGTTCATAAAAAAAGGAGGAAGTGAAACAGATGAAAAACTTTTCTCTTAAAAAGTGAAATCGTATTTATAGCAGCAAAGAAACAATAATTTGAAATTTGCAAAAATAAACATTTATCTTAGTATTAAGGTTCCACGTTCCTGTTCCTGCCTCTGATGCTACACATGATGAAAGCTAAACTCTCCCTACAGATAATACTCAGATGTTACTGAATAGTGCCAAAGTCATTTGGTCTTCTAAAGCGGTAGTTCTCAGATTTTAGGATTTCACAGACTAATAAAATTTCCAAAAATATTTTAAGCAACTGAAAACAACTTGCCAACTTTTTGTTTTGTCTAGTATGGACAGTGAAACAAGCAAATAAAAATCCCTCTACCACCACCAAAATCATAATTTCATCAAAGAAAAGATCGCTTAACCTCCAAAAAAAACCAGAAAGGAAATATTATCAAAATAAAAAGCAGTCCTTTAAATCGAATTAACTTTAGGAAAACTCATTACAATATCTTTATGATTTAATTTTACTAAATAGTGCTAAGAATTTTGTCACAGACCAGCATGGGCATTTGGCAACCACTGTTCTAAGTTTTTAGTGCAGAACTATAGTACAGCTGATAGCATTCACACATAATAGGTATATATGGTAGTTACAATGATTACTTGGTCGGTAAAATGAAGCTGTATACAATACATCATATTTTATCACTCTCTTTTGATGAAGCATCATGATTTTTCACAGAAAATTATTTGGCTCCAACATGTAGAGGAGATGTAGATGAACAAAGATTGGCCACAAGTTGATCATTGTTGAAGCTGGATGATGGATAAATGGGGGCTCATTATATTAGTGTGTAATACATAAATGTGTAATTTATGTGTTACTAATATATAAATGTGTAATTTTTCTATAGTAAAAAGATTTAAAAATGTAAAAAGGAAAAATAAGGTTACTGTAGAAAAGTTACATAGGAGAATGCCCCTGTTCTTAGATACATGATGAAATATTTAGAGGTAAAGTCATGACTTTCTATCTCACCCCAGTTAAAATGGCTTTTATCCAAAATGCAGGCAATAACAAATGCTGCTGAGGACGTGGAGGAAAGGGAACCCCTGTACACTGTTGGTGGGAATGTAAATCAGTACAACCACTATGGAGAATAGTTTGGTTTAGTTCCTCAAAAACCTAAAAATAGAGCGACCATATGATCCAGCAATCCCACTGCTGAGTATATACCCCAAAGAAAGGAAATCAATCTATCAAAGAGATATCTGCACTCCCATGTTTATTTCAGCACTATTCATGATAGCCAAGATTTGGAAGCAACCTGTGTCCATCAACAGACAAATGGTAGATATACACAATGGAGTGCTATTCAGCCAAAAACAAAAAATCAACACAAGATCCTGTTATCTGTAACAACGCAGATGGAATGGGAGGTCATTATGTTAAGCGAATTAAGCCAGGCACAGAAAGACAAACTTCACATGTTCTCACTTATTTGTAAGAGCTAAAAATTAAAACAGTTGAACTCATGTAGATAGAGAATAGAATGACAGAAAACCAGAGGCTGGGAAGGGTAGTTGGGTGGGGGTTTGGGGGGTTGCAGGGAAGCACGGAGGGTTAATGGGTACAAAAAATAGAATGAAGATGATCTAGTATTTGAGAGAACAGAATGACAATAGTCAACAATAATTTAGTTGCACATTTTAAAATACTTAAAAGAGTATAACTGGATTGTTTGTAACACAAAGGATAAATCCTTGAGATGATGTATACCACATTCACCCTGATGTGATTATTACACATTGTATGCCTGTATCAAAATATCCCATGTACCTGATAAATAGACATACCTACTATGTACCCACAAAAATTTTAAAATTAAAAGAAGTCAAGGCCAGGTGCTGTGGCTCTTGGCTATAATCCCAGCACTTTGGGAGGCTGAGGCAGGTGTATCACCTGAGGTCAGGAGTTGGAGACCAGCCTGGCTGACATGGTGAAGCCTTGTCTCTTCTAAAAATACAAAAATTAACTGGGCATACTGGTACATGCTTGTAATCCCAGCTACTCAGGAGGCTGAAGCAGCAGAATCACTTGAACCCAGAAGGGTTGCAGTGAGCCGAGATCGCATCACTGCCCTCCAGCCTGGGTGACAGAGACTCTGTCTCAAAAAACCAACAAAAAAGACCACCAACAACAACAAAAATTAAAAGAAGTCATGACGTTGTAATTTTACAAGGCAGGAGGGGGAAATACAGGGAGAGAGAAAAAGCAATATGGCAGAATATTAACAATGTGGGCATTCACTGTATTATTTTTCACTTTTCAGCAGACTTAGGATATTTAAAAATAAAAAGTTAAGGGGATTGTAGACCATTAGCAAAAATCCACTGAGTCCCTGCTTAGGTAAACATGAAGGTGAACTGGACCTTAAGTGGATGCTTGATTTAAGCGGACCCTTTATTTCTGCAGCCTCTCTGAAGTCTTTAGTTCCAGCCAAAATAGCAAAACACAATCAAATATGTAAATAGACTCACTGCTAATTCACGAATGCTAAATGAGAGCTAAGAGAAAATCTTCAGAAGGGGATGGAGCTACAGCAGCTTATTGAGGGACGGCGGGAAATAGACACAGAAACACTTTCCAACTACAACAGATCAAAGTGCATAGCCTGCCTTGATAAGACTGTTCTGTTGCTCAAAAGTTACATAACACTAAGCAATTCCAAAACAGCACTAAAATTCAGGAATGAAGAGAGCTCAAAGAGAAATCAGAGATAAAATTTAACCGAAATAGATTTTTAAAATCCACATCCCAAGGACAAAGACATTTTCAAGTAATATAACAACCAAGTCAACCTAATATACAAAATTTCAAATTTTTTAAAAAAGGAATTTTTCATTTTACTGAGAGTTGTTTTATATATGGACTCATTTAAATAGACACCTAAAAAACTTAAATTGTATGTACAAAAAAAATGGACTTTTCATCCTACATCAGGTTCTATGGCTGTTGAAAATGGCCCCAGTAAGCCTTCTGGTGCCATTCTGTTAACCAGCAGCGACCCCATGTGGCCACAAGAGAAACTAATTCAGCCTCAAAGCCTCAATCTGATTTTTCGCATTTCAATAGTCAAGAATTTTCTCTCGAGTTGTTGCACGCAGACAGCTCTTCAGTTTGATGACTAGTTACGTTCTCTGGAGATTAAGAGAAATACAGCATGAGTCCCACTGAGACTGGACCCACCAAAAAGCGCGGAGAAGACCTTGTGCCCCAATAAGAACACGAAAGAACATCCACTACAGAACCGAGCTAGAGACTGGGCCCAGGACACTACTACTTCTTGAGTCAGCAAAGCGCTGAGAAAACCCAATTCTCGTCTGGGATCATTTGGGTTCTTTAAAATCAACCCCAGATCTATCTGCCAATTCCCCCTACATATTCAAAGTACAATACAAAGGAGAGCTTTGAACCGACTCAGTCTCAAATCTTGTCAGATTCAAGTAATCACGCTTGGGTCACTTCTTTCTCTGAGACCAAAAACTCTTTGAAGACCTCTGCCCTCGGGCCTGTAAGTAAAGGCGGGTGGGGGAGAAACGGAGAAGGACAAACAAGAGAGGGACGGTGAAGAGAGAAAACTTGGGGGATGGGGGGGGTCTGCGGACCCCCCACACTAAACACCCCCCTAGAAGGCCACAGGGACCGCCGAGCTGTACCTACAGGGAGGGGGGTCCTCGGGGCCGCTCTTGTCTTCATGGGGGGGTCCTGAGGTTTCGGGCTTACAGGACCTGCCCTCTGAGTCGCCAAGGTCCTTCGGGGGCACACTCTTCTCGACGTCTGGCATTTTGCTGATGGTATCTGGGTGAGGGAGAAAGGCGTGTTGTTGGCGCTGGGGAAGGGGCCTCCCCAACTGCCAAGGGGGTCCCTGGGGGCGGCGGGAAGAGGGTAGCGGCCTGAGGGTCTTGGGGGTGCTGAGCGGCAGACAGGGGAAAAGGAGCGTGGAGGAGCGGAAGTGAGACAGAAGTGGAGCCCTGGGCGGCAACCAGGAAACTAAGGCCACCGAAGCCTGGCAGGGCGGGCCGCGTGGGAAGGCCTCTACCGCCGCAGCGAGGTGCCCCCCTCGCCCGAAACGCCGGCCCAGGCCAGTCTCCGGCTCCCAGGCCGTCACCTCCTGCTCACCTCCTCCTCCCCCGCCGCGGGAAGCCCACTGGCGTCCGCTCCGGGGGCCTCGCGGCCTAGCGGCCTGGACCGTACCACCGCGGCGGAGCGGCGGGTTGGGGCGGCGCGCGGTGCGAGAGGCCGGGGTTTGATAACAAACCGCCGCGGTCGCCGGGGCAACGGGGCCGGGCACGTGCGGCGCGCCAGGGCCGGAAGCGGCAGGCTGGTGCGTCGTTCCTGAGCTGGAAGCCAACCAGGCCTCGAGCTGGTCGCTGGGGCCGGTTCCTGCCGGTCAGCTCCCGCCCCTCGAGAAAGATGGCCTGGAACTGCTGAGACGAGGCGAGAGCATGCGTGGGGCTTTTCTTCAGGCTGTTCAGACAGCCGAGAAGCGGAGCCACACCCAGGAGGATTGTTTTCACAGCGTGTCCTCCGCCACCGCCACAGGGGCGCAGGGGCCACGCTCTTCCCTCCCATGTGGGAGAAGCGGAGGAGCCGCCAGCGCTGGGGCCAGGCTCTGCTCACTGGGGTCTCCGCCCGTGGCCGCCCTCCGCCTGCTGGGCTCCAGCCCTTGCCTTTCTTGACTCTGAATCTACTCTGTCGCCTTTGCAGTGATGTGAAGAACTGGAGTGCCCCTGCCTGAGAAAATGGAAAGGAAGCGTATCCACTTCACCTGCTCCCGTCCCTCTTTATTACGCTTGACTTCTTACCATAAAAGTGTACAGTAACAAAACAAAAAAGATGAAAGTATTACGGTAAGAATCCAGGTGCAGTGGCTGACACCTGAGTCGAGTGGATCTCCTGTGAGGAGTTCGAGTCCAGCCTGGCCAACATGGTGAAACCCTGACTCTACTGAAAATACAAAAATTAGCCGGCCGTGGTGGCGGGCGCCAGTATTCCCAGCTATTTGGGAGGCTGAGGCAGGGAATTGCTTGAACCCGGGAGGCAGAGGTTGCAGTGAGTGAGATCGCGCCACTGCACTCCAGCCTGGGCAACAGAGCGAGACTCTGTCTCCAAAAAAGAAAAAAAAAAAAGAAAAGAAAGAAACTCTGCCTTGAATGAGTTATCCTTAACTTTGCCTTGGCCGGGTGCAGTGGCTCACACTTGTAATCCTAGCACTTTGGGAGGCTGAGACAGGTGAATCACCTGAGGTCAAGGAGTTCGAGACCAGCCTGGCCAACATGGTGAAACCCCGTGTCTACTAAAAACGACAAAAAATTAGCTGGGTATGGTTGCAGACGCCTGTAATCCCAGCGATGCGGGAGGCCGAAGCAGGAGAATCGCTTGAATCTGGGAGGCAGTGGTTGCAGTGAGCGGAAATTGCACCACTGTGCTCCAGCCTGGGCAACAGAGTGAGACTCCATCTCAAAAAAACAAAACAAGGCCAGGCGCGGTGGCTCACGCCTGTAATCCCAGGGCATTGGGAGGCCAAGGCGGGTGGATCACCTGAGGTCAGCAGTTCGAGACCAGCCTGACCAACATGGAGAAACCCCATCTCTACTAAAAATACAAAATTAGCTGGGTGTGGTGGCTCATGCCTGTAATCCCAGCTACTCAGGAGACTGGGGCAGGAGAATCTCTTGAACCCGGGAGGCAGAGGTTGTGATGAGCCGAAATCATGCCATTGCACTCCAGACTGGGCAACAAGAGTGAAACTCCATCTCAAAAACAAAAACAAAAAAAGACAACCTTTGCCTTGTTAGTGTGGAGTGTGGATGTGTGGATGTTTCTTGCACAACTCTTGGATTTGGAGGGGTAAATTATAAAGACGCCCAAGAGCATTTGTGCTTTAAAAAAGTCCATTCCACCTTGAGGCCCAGGCAGATACTAGGGGAGTGGCCTAGCCAAGTTACTGTTTATCCAGAGCATCTCAGACTCATCCCTACCAAACCCACCCCTTCCTCCTTGCTCTCTCCTGCTGTTTCCCTCAGGGATGCCAACTGTGAAGCAGGCCAGCCTTCACCCTAAACTCACCAGAAGTGGGAGGAAGTTGCATAGTGACTTCAGCAAAGAGTTCAATGAAATATGATGCTTCCTTATTACATAGGGAGATATTTAGGCTGGGTTACTGATTTCTCTTTAAAAATGCAAATTGGGAATTCCATCTGGCATTTTTATTTCTGGGAGAAAGTTTCCAGAATAATACCAGTTCGTTTCCCCCACAAAAATTGCATTGCTGTAAAACTGCCTACTGATGTCTGAAATTCCTCTAACAATTCTTTCATATATGTTAAATTGTCTGTTTAAGTATTCTCTTAATATCCAAATTGTCTGGGAAGGTCAGTGGGAAGAAATAGCAGTCCAGGAGCACATGGTAGTGGGTGTGGGGGAGGGGACTGAAGCCAGAAGAGGAGAGAGAGGAGGTAGCAGAGAAAGACAAAATTAGTTTTCCCAGGGTCAGCCCAGGTACAGCATTTCATGATCTTTATCGTTAACAGTCATCAGAACCAACCAAGCAAAAGTTAGAGGTTGAGGGGAGTAGAAAGATGAAGTAAGAGATATGCACTTCTTCCCTTTGGGGTCTTAGTTAATAACTGATTTCTGTGTAATGATTTACAGAATGCTTTTACATCGCAGATCTATATGCTCTGCACACGATACCATTCAGTAGGCAAGGCAGGTGTCATATTGTACTGTTTGAAAGGTGAACAAGTTGGGGATCAAAGAGATTTCAGAGAGTAACCAAAAGTCACACAGTAAGCAAGGTCTTGCCTCTTGATTAGATACTTTTTCTTAATTCACACCACCTCCTTGACTCTGGTATCTATATGTACACAATAAAATATAACATATAATGGCATGGGAAGTGCCAGGGCTGGGGCTTGTAAGTACTTCAGTAAGTACCTCAGTGCTACCTGAGGACTGAGAAAGGGTGAAAGATCTTGCTGGTGTTTGGGTCAGTTCAAGCCTAGCCTTTAGCCAGGGTCCTCAGTAAGATTCTGTAACTTGGCCGGGCTCGGTGGCTCACACCTGTAATCCTAGCACTTTAGGAGGCTGAGGTGGGCAGATCACCTGAGGTCAGGAGCTCAAGACCAGCCTGGCCAACATGGTGAAACTCCATCTCTATTAAAAGACAAGAATTAGCTGGGCATGGTGGTGGGCGCCTGTAATCCAAGCTACTCAGGAGACTGAGGCAGAAGAATCGCTTAAACCCAGGAGGTGGATGTTTCAGTGAGCTGAGATCGTGCCACTGCACTCCAGCCTGGGCAGCTGAACGAGATTCCGTCTAAAACAAAACAAAACAAAACAAAAAAACGCTCCTGGAAGGGAAGGCAGGTGGGGATCACTTGAGGCCAAGAGTTTGAGGCCAGGAGTTTGAGACTAGCTTCAACAACACAGCAAGACCCTGTAAAAAAAATAAAATAAAATAAAAATTAAAAACTAAAAATAAATTTAAAAAAAGATTCTCTAACTCATTTGGTCTTTGGCTTATGTTAGGCCTGGCTCTCCCTCAACCTCAGGACCCTCTTTAAACTCTTCTAATGGGTGAAACTGAAGTTTCTACGTATGTCCATTATTTAGCAGGAATGCCCATCCTGGATAACTTCACACCTTTGCCCTATTAAAGTGCACATACCTCAAATGACCCATAATGCGAGTATTTCCAAGCAACCCAGGAACAGAAGAAAAGCCCTGTTTCCTCTTACACTGAAGTATGACCAAAGCTGTCCAGCCCAGGGTTCCCTTTTTCTACCAAGATGTTGTATGACTTTCTCTTCTATTCATAATATATCCATTTGTTTTAATACTAAAGTCTATTTCCCTCAATTTTTTTTTTTTTTTTTTGAGATAGGGGCTCACTTTGTCGCCCAGGCTGGAGTACAGTGGCACAATCTCAGCTCACTGCAGCCTCGACCTCCTGGGTTCAAGCAGTCCTCCTGCCTCAGTCTTCCAAGTAGCCGGGACTACAGGTGTGTGCCACCACACCCAGTTAATTTTTGCATTTTTTGTTGAGACGGGGTTTCATCATGTTGCCTAGGCTGGTCTCAAACTCCTGAGCTCAAGCAATCTGCCCACCTGGGCCTCCCAAAGTGCTGGAATTACAGGCATGAGCCACTGCACCTGGCCCCTCCCTCAAATCTTTGAGTAGAATTCTTGTTCCAGAAGAAGGGCTTCCTGTACTTGTTGGTACATCTCTGTATATCCCTATGGGTGCCTACAACCCAGTTTGAGAAGCAGCTCATGGTAATTTCAGGCCTGCAACTAGAATTTTCCTGTTCCTTAACCATGTTCTCACATATGAGAGCTTTAACTCAAGCCCAGTAGTGTGATCTATTCTTATTATTAAATACTATTCTGTGTACACTATCCCTCAAAAGCACATTATGTAGGAAGTCAGTCCTATCCACAAAGACATTCTGAAAGAGGAGTGTATAAAGACGAAGATACAAGCGAAATACTTGGAGGTGGCTGTAAGAGGTACAGAATCACAGAATTTAAGAGGAATCCTGGATACAAATCTGCTAACTAAAACAAAACAAAAATGAAAAACCCCTCACTTTACAAAGAAATATTTTAGGCTCAGTGAGGTTAAATGACTTGGCTAAGGTCACCACCAGTTTATGGAAAATTCAGGACTAGAACCCATATCACCATCTGTTTACTCTGTAATGTATAGAGGTATGCAAGAGTAAAAGCTAATGCTGTAAATAAATATTTACATTTCCTAAAGAAAAATGTAAATGATAGAGCATGGAATGGAGAAAGTAAGGGATGAAGTTAAATAAAGGCCAAGATGCAAGTACAGTCGAGTATACTGGAAGATAAACAGTCAACTAAAGTGGTAGGGACACATAAATACAGGGTGGGACATTTAAATGGAACCATTTGGAGTCATGTAAACTGGGACTGACTTCATTATAGCCTCCCTTATGGTACAGAACCGCACGTCCAAACTATTTGCTTTAGTCTTTTGACAAATGTGTTTTCTCCACAGAACCCAAGAGTAGGAGAAGGGTTGAGAGGATCTGGGGGCAGTCTGGAGGTGGTCCTTTGAAGCTGAATGTGAAGTGTGATGGATGGGGAAACCATTACAAATCTTTAAGGGAGGAGGCTCAAAGCGGAAGACAAAGAAGATTCTGGGAGCAATGTTTACTGCCTCCTTTTCTAGCCACATCTCACTCCGTTATCAACACCTCACAGGCTCTGCTGTTCCGACCTCAGGGTCTTTGCATATGCTGTTCCTTCTACCTAGCATGCTTCTCCTTGGTCTAAAAGCCCCTTTTGCCTCCCTGACTCTCATCCTTCAGAACTAGCTTACAAGGCCTAACTTCCTCAGAGGACCTTCCATGGCCCTCCATTAGCTTCTCTCAACACCCTACATGTTTTCTCCATAGCACTCATCACATTTTGTAATCACGTGTTTGTTGGCATACTTAACATTTATTGAGATGTGACTCTCCCATGAGACTAAGCTTTCTGGGAGCAGGGACTGTGTGCATTTTATTAACTGCTGTGCCTGGGACATAGTAGGCGTCCAATCAATAATTATGGAATGAATGAACAGGGGAGACTGCATTGTAAGGGGAGTGACAGAATGGGCCACTGCTCCCCTCACACACCCAAGAGGTCAAGCAAAGTGTCTCTCTTTGGATGCAGTCTTGGTTACCAGAGTCCGTCTTTCTCTTTTTGTCTCATAAACATATAGACATGTTTTCTCTCTTTCTGTGTCTCCTCTGTCCTTAGCTTCCTGAGAGAGCCTTTTAAACCAGCAAAGACAATGTCTGAGAGAAAAAGACTTTTGAGGCCCCGTGACACTGGAGTGCCTCCCACCCCCAATCAGAAGGTGGCAGCAGGGGGCAGTGGCACCATGGGAGTAACTTAGAGCCTGGCTCCTAGATGAAAGAGTTTCTCTCTCTCTCTGCAGAGCAATCCAGGGTCAGCAGCAGCCGAAAGCCACAAAAACTGACTTTAAAAGTCCTCCTAAGAGCTGCATCTTTTGAGTCCCCAAAACAATCACGCCTTGTGCCCCAGGACACGGCGCGAGTTACACACTTAAAGCAGTTTCCACAGAACCGCATTCAGTTGGTTTTAAACTCTGGGGAAAGCTGGCAGCCTCTTTGTGGGTTTTTTAAAAAACTAGTTAGAGGGACAATTAAACCTTTATGGGCCCCAGAATGTACCTATGCAGACATAAATAAGGATCATTCTTCATCACTGGAGAATCCACTTTCTGGCAACAGATATATTTTTCTGCCATTGCAGGACAGAGTTGAGCTCACGTCTCAGAACCTTTATGATTAAATGGGCAGGTGATGGGGGTTAGCATGAGCAGCGTTAGAACTTTGACCCTAAATTTGGCACAGGCCCTTTCTCAAAATGGATATATCACAGGCCTTGTGCTTAGCTGGTCTTAAATAAATCACATAAACTCCCAAAGCCTTTCCAGAAAGCCGCCAGGATTTTAGGCCAAGAAAACTCATCTTGCTCTCTCTTTGTGTTACTTCGGGCCAAAATGCTCCATTTGTCAAAGAATCCTGACTCTTTTATTCCCACTCTTACAACACAATACAATGTATTCATATATTTACAGTGCAGTGCCCTTCAATGGTCCAGATGATTTTTTTAATCCAATAATATCATTAAATGCACCAGGGGGCTCTCTTCTGAAAGAACTTTTGAGTAAACTCTTTTGTTAAGGGATGCAATCTTTCATAAGGCAAATCATCAGTCTCCAATTTGTTTTCCAAATCTGAGATTTTCTTAAACCAGGGTCCACTTTAGACCTTGGCTTGTGCATTTTCTTTTATTTTTCTGACTTTGGTTAAGACAAGCTTTTCCTGACTAGACATTGTTGGGTAGGGATGAAGGAACCTCAAACACTTGAGAAGTAAATCAGTTTCAGTCATTTGTGTCATCCATAATTCTTTAGAACCACCAGCTTAAAGCAAAGTATAATGATCTCCTGACAAAGAACCCAGCCCCACAGATTTGAGGGCCAGTCTATTTGAAGTCCATCTCAAAAGAAATGTGGGGGAGGGTGTTTGGGACATTATTGTAGTTTTTTTGTTTTGTTTTGTTTGTGGCCAAGTACATAGCATAATATTTATCATTTTAACCATTTGTAAGTGTGTACAATTCAGTGGCATTAAATAAATTAAATTCACAATGGTATGTAATCATCACCACTATCTATACCCAAAACTTTTTCATCATCCCCAACAAAAACTCTGTAACCATTAAACAATAATTCCCCGTCCCTTGCTCCCTTCAGACCCTGGTAACCTCTATTTTACTTTCTGTCTCTATAAAGAGAGAACAGTTTTATACTCCAGTTTTTCTCTGGGACTTTTTTTCTTCCCACAACAGTGTGGCAGGGGAATGGGGAAAGTCGTGGCCATCCTTTTTCACCTTGTAGGCCCTTCCCAGTGCCTCCTCTCCACTCCCCTTTCCTTCACCGACAGCGTCTCTAAGATGAAGCTGGAGCTCATTTGAAAGGTTTAAACTTGCAGAGGGGCTGCAGTCCCCAGCGGGAACAAAAGGAGGTCACTGGGTCTGAGTCTCTGTTACAAGCTCAGGAATGGCAGGAATTTTCTGACTTCAATAGTCTGAGGAAGTGGAACACGATGAGCTAGATGGTTGTTTTGGTGTCTGAAGCCTATGTGGCCCCCCGTTTAGCACCAATCAGTTGCAGAGTTACTCACCTGAGATCTGTCAGGGCTAAGAGAGATGGGATTGCAGTAAGAGGCACAGAGAGCTCCCTTGGGCACCCTCAAATTCCAGGCTGTGGAATTTCTCATTGAAAAACACTGGCTAAGCCACTCACAACCTCTGCAGAATTTACATCTCTTGTACCCATTTGTGGCCGACAGAGGCAGACTCAGAATGACTCATATCCTTCAGTTTGGGTTTCACTTTGCTCATAATGCTTGGAAACTCTCAAAGGAGCTAACCTCCCCCACTTCCCCCACCCTCACACAACTCAGGATAAACAAGAGATTCAGTTTATGAAAAATCTGATTTTTGGTTGTTTCAAGAAATACTTGGGCACCCCCAGTCATCCCTCCCCGACTTCTAGGACTGTGAGCCTGCTGAGGGGGCCCTTAGGACAACCATGGCATGGTGATTCAATGGCTCAGAGAAACTGCAAACCATGGGGTGGTGGAAGGATAGTCACCTCGAAGGCAGGAGGCATGGATTTCTTCTGCTGCCCACTTGCTAGTGACCCTGGGCAAGTCACGTCACAGCTCTGGCCTCATTTCCCTTATGTTGAGTGGAAGTACCCTGCAACTCTGAGAATTTGGGGGTGAGGGGGTGGGGGAGCAAGGCTTTCTAATGTCTGGAATTCTTAAAACAGGGAACAAAGCCTTTTGTTTCCCATAGGTGCTGACCTTAATGGAAAGAATGGTTGTAAGAAGGAGGAGGAGATTTGGGGAAAGAGGAGAGTGGATGGGTGTTTTTAGGATAGATTGAGAATTAAGTTATGGCTGTGTCTTTCTGAGGAATTGTTCAGCAGGCATCTGGAAATAAGCACCTGGAGTTAAGAAGAGGGACTGGGACTGACAACAGGAAGAGTCAGGAGTCATGGTTAATAAATGAAATGGTAATAATACAAGACACACCTATCGAGTGCTTACCATGTGCCAGGACCTTGGGGAGCCCTTCACATAGACGTGTTCCTATCATACACACAACAACCCTATGACAAATATGCTGTTTTTACACCATTTTACAGATGAGGAGAACTTAAATATCCCCCCAAGGCCATAGAACGAGTAAGTGGTAAGCCAGGGGCTTGAACCCAGGGAGTCTGACTTTTCTATCACCTTCTGAAGCTACAGTGGTGGAGAAGCATGGGAGAAAAGAAATACTAGTGGACAGAATCTTGACAAATACCTGTAACAAAGTACTCCTATACTTGATCAACTGCAACCTAAAATCAGATTCTGAGAAGATGAAGGTGTGGGTCAGAAACAGAGAACTATCCACTTCTATCTAGCGATTCTGGCAATTGGGATGGCTCTGCACAAGTTAAATAGTAATGACACCCAAAATATATCGAGCACTCATTATGTGCTAGGCACTGTACTAAAAGGACTTCACGTATAGTATCTCATTTAGTCGTCTTACAAATCCTGCATAAAAGCCATTATAGTGCCCATTTAACAGGAGAGGAAACTGAAGCTTTCAAGAACTTAAGGGACTTAGCCAGCTGGGAACTCAAAGCCAAGCTGTGTGCTTCCAAAGACAGCTCAAGATTTGCCTCCCGAAAGCAGTCTTTCCTGGCCTCTCACAGCAGACATGGAGTGAAACCTCTTGACATTCCTGATTTGTTTCGTGTTAAGATACTCCCTGGTTTGCAGTTAAAGCCAATATTTGAAGTCAGTACTTCTGGAAGTTGCTAAAGGGTTATCAGCTGTCTTGAACTACTGTTTAAGTTTATTACGTGCACCTTCGAGTTAATTTAAGCCAACTAGAATAAGCAGTATCTAATTTTTGGTCCCCCGAGGCACGCCCAGCTGATTCCCACCACACCCAGTTCCATGGAGAAGCTTGATTGGTCCACAGGTCCCACCTCCCTTACAGTGATTGGGTCAAATAAAAGCACGTGACACAAGTCAGGTCAACGAGGCGTAAGGAGAGGTCAGCTAGCGGCTTCCGGTAGCGTCCCTCTTCCTTGTACTTCGTCAGGCGTTTTTTGGGAAGTGAGAGTCCTTCCTGCTCTGGACTTTGTCCTGCTGCGGTGGGAGGCCGCCTGACTACCGGCTTCACTAAGCGGAGAGAGGCAGGGAGCCCACTGAAGCCCATCCTGCCCGAGATTCCCCAGCATCCAACCAGTACATCTTGTTGAAGCTAGCTTGTTTTGGGATGCTTGCCGCTCCCCACCCGCGCTGGAATGTGAGCACCATGAGGGCACGCACCCTGTCCGTCTCCACTGCTGCATCCCCAGTCCTTATACATAGCTGGGCACCGAGAGATACCTTATAATATAGCTGAATGATGAATGAGTGAAGTCATGAATGAACCTAATATAAGCTCAGAGCGGGGCAGGGTGGGTAGTTGGCTGAAAAACACTTTGAAAATAATCTAATCTACATCTCTCTTTTCTACTCTATAGTAAGAAAAGAAACAGGAGCTCAGTGTTAGAACACAGTTATCCTAACTAGGGCACTCTCTAGTGCCATAATGAGGATCTTTGGTCACTGTAACGCAAGCATCCCAGAGGGGCTCTGATGCCACGCCCGGTTCAAGTTGGAGAACAGGACACCCAGGAGGATCCAACTAAATAAAACTTCAGCGTCAGTTGATGATAGAAATAGAGGGTTGGTAAGAAAGAAGAAAGATACAAGATTTTGTATTTAGAATTTTTTTTTTTTTTTTTGAGACGGAGTCTTGCTCTGTCACCCAGGCTGGAGTGCAGTGGTGCGATCTCAGTTCACTGCAAGCTCCACCTCCCAGATTCACGCCATTCTCCTTCCTCAGCCTCCCAAGTAGCTGGGACCACAGGCGCCCGCCACCATGCCCTGCTAATTTTTCGTATTTTTAGTAGAGACAGGTTTTCACCGTGTTAGCCAGGATGGTCTCCATCCCCTGACCTCGTGATCCACCCACCTCGGCCTCCCAAAGTGCTGGGATTACAAGCGTGAGTCACCGCGCCCGGACTCTTTTTTTTTCTTTTTAAAGAACATACAATTTTTGTACTAGTTGATTAATGTTTAATGCTGGCTGTTTTGATGAATAAAGTTTAGGAAATGTATGATTATGATTGCAAGGCTTTTAGCATATAGAGCTGCATCTGCATCCCACTTTGGACGTAGGGGTCAGACTATGCAAAGCTTTGTTTGCTGGGAATGCACCTCTCTAAACGTTCAAAATTGCAGAATGAAAGTTATGAAGCACTGGCAGACTTCACAACTCCCTTACATTCCATTCCATAGTCTGTCTATGCTTTTTACCAAATATTTCGTTTCTTTTTCTGAATTTCAGATATCCACATTCCACAGAGAATTTTTTTTTAAATCAACTTTATTGAAGTATAATTTTCATAAATGTGCCAACTTTAAGTGTACCTTTTGATGAGTTTTACAAATACATATATTCGTGAAAACACCACCACAGTCGAACAGAATATTTCCATCATCCCCAAAGGTTTCCTTGTCCCCATTTGCAGTCAATATCTGTCTCCTTATCCCAGGGCCCAGGCAACCACTGATCCTCTTTACCTGTTCTAAAACTTCATATAAATAGAACTGTACAATATGTATTTGGCAGGTAGAGCTGCCAAAAAATACCACAGACTGGGTGGTGTAAGCAATGGAAATTTATTTTTTTACAGTTTTAAAGACTGGAAGTCCAAGATGAAGATGTCGGCAGGTTTGGTTTCTCCTGAGGCCTCTCTTTGGCTTGCAGATGGCTGTCTTCTGGCTGTGTCCTCACATGGCCTTTTCTCGGGACACACACATCTTTGGTGTCTCTTCCTCTTTTTATAAGGACACTAGTCCTATTGGGTTAGAGCCCCAGTTCAATAGGTCCCTATCGGATTTGACTTATTGGCCCTTTGACTTCATTTAACTTTAATTACCTCTTTAAAGGCCCCATCTCTAAATACAGTCATGTTGTAGGAAAGGATTTCAACTTATGAATTTTGCGAGGGACACAATCAGTTCATAACAGTAGTCTTTTGTGTCTGACTTCTATGACTCAGCGTGTCTATGTGATTTATGCATGCCATGACATCTATCAGTAGCTTGTTCCTTTTAATTGCTGAGTAGAAGTCCATTGTATGAATATATCACAGTTTATTTATCCTTTTATCTATTGATGGACTTTGGGCTGTTTCCAGTTTTTTACTATTATGAATAAAACTGTTAACATTCTAGTATATCTTTTTGTGGACATATATCTTAGTTTATCTTGGGTAAATATCCAGGAGTAGGATTACTGGATTATATTGTGTTTAATTTTATAAGAAACTGTCAAACATTTCTCCAAAGTGGGTGTACCATTTTATATTTCCACCAGCAGTGTATGAAAGTTTCAGTTGTTCCACATCCTTACCAATGCTTGGGACTGTCAATTTGAAAAAAAGTCATTCTAGTAAGTAATGGTTCCTTGTCGTGGTTTTAACTTGCATTTCCCTGATGACCAATTGTTGAGCATCTCTTCATGTACTTATTTATCAACCAAATGTCTCATTTGGTGGTGTCTGTGCAAGTCTTTTGCACTTTTTCTTTCTTTTTAAAAAATACTTTAGGCCAGGTGTGGTGGCGCATGCCTGTAATCCCAGCACTTTGGGAGGCTCAGATAGGAGGATCGCTTGAGCCCAGTAGTTTGAGACCAGCCTGGGCAACATTGCAAGACCTCATCTCTATGAAAAATATATATTTTTTTAAAATAATTTAAAAGGACTTTATTTTTTTAAGAGCAGTTTTAGGTTTACAGCAAAACTGAGAGGAAGATACAGATTTCTCATCTACTCCCTGCCCCAACATGTGTAGATCTCCCCCATTATCAATATCCCCTATGAGTGTGGTGCAAATTGTTGCTGTTGATGAACCAACACTGACACATCACAATCACCCAAAGTATATCGTTTACATCAGGATTCTCTCTTGGTGTTGTACATTCTGTGAGTTTAGACAAATGTATAATGATGTGTGTCCATCATTATTGTGTCTTACAGAGTTTTCACTGTCCTAAAAATCCTCTGTGCTCTGCCTATTCATCACCGTTCCCCACCCCATGTTTAAATTGGCATTGGCAAACTTTTTTTTTTTTTTAATTTTCTATATATATTTTTTGAGGTGGAGTCTTGCTCTGTCACCCAGGCTGGAGTGCAGTGGTGCGATCTCGGCTCACTGCAGCCCCTGTCTCCCGGGTTCAAGTGATTCTCCTGCCTCAGCCTCCCAAGTAGCTGGGATTACAGGCACCTGCCACCATGCCCAGCTAATTTTTGTATTTTTAGTAGAGACGGGGTCTCACCATGTTGGCCAGGCTGGTCTCAAACTCCTGACTTCAAATCATCCACCCACCTTGGCCTCTCAAAGTGCTGAGATTATAAGCATGAGCCACCGCACCCGGCCGGGCAAAGTTGTTTATAATATTCCCTTACAATATCCTCCTATTACTTGTAAAATCTGTCATTAAGTCACTTCTCTTATTTCTGATATTCTTAATTTGTGTTTTTTTTCTCTTTTTTCCTGATCCATGCCTAGAAGTTGATCAATATGATCTTTTCAAATAACTAGCTTCTGGTGTCATTGATTTTTCTCCATTGTTTTTCAGTATTGTTTCATTAATTTCTGTTTTGATCTTCATTATTTCCTTTCCTCCGCTTACTTAGGGTTTCATTTGCTCTTCTTTTTCTCATTTCTTAAGGTAGAGGCTGAAGTTATTGACTTGAAACCTTTTAAGTGCTGATTTAGTGGCACCCACAAATTTGGGTATGTTGGGTTTCCATTTTCATTCCATTCAAAATACATTCTGATCCCTCCTGCCTTTTTGACTGATAGGTTATTAAGAAGTGCCTTATCTAGTTTCCAAATATTTGGAGATTTTCTAAGACTCTATTATTCACTATTTATAATTTAATTCCATTGTGGTGAGATAACTTTTTTATTATGACTTGAATCCTTTCAAATGTTTGAGACTTGTTTTATGGCCCAGAATATGGCCTATTTTGTTAAATGTTCCTTGTGCATGTGAAAAGAATGTGCATTTTGCTGTTGCTGGATGGAGTGTTCTATAAGTGTCAACTAGGTCAAGTTGATTGATGGGGTTATTCAAATCCTCTATATACTTGCTTATTTTCTACCCAATTATCTATTGGTTATTAAGAGGGAGTAGTGAAATCTCTGATTATAATTATGGTTTTTCTATTTGTCTTTGCAGCTCTATCCATTTTTGCTTCATGTATTTTGAAACTCTGTTACTAGGTGCATAAACTTTTAGAATTTTGATGTATTGACTTATAATTATGAAATGATCTTTACACTTGGTAATATTCTTTGATCTAAAATCTTCATCTGATACTCATATAGCCATTCTATCTTTTGATTAATGTTAGCTTGGCATATCTTTTTCCAACCTCCTTTTACATTTTAACATATTGTGTCTATATTGTGTTTCTTATAAGCATTATATAATGTCTTGCTTTTTAATCCAATCTGACAATCTCTGCCTATTAATTAGAACATTTAGACCACTTGCTTTTGTTTCTCACCTCAAAGAAACATGCGGGTTATTCTGTTTTAATTGTGGTAAAATATATATAACATAAAATTTATCATCTTAACCATTTTAAGTATTCAGTACAGTAATGTTAAGTATATTCACACTGTTTTGCAACCAATCTCTAGAACTTTTTCATCTTGCAAAATTGAGACTCTTTGCCCATTAAACAACAACTCCCCATTTCCCTGCTCCCCACCTCTTGGCAGCCACCATTCTACTTTCTACTTTCTGCTCTCGATACCTCGTATAAGTGGAATCCTACAGTATAGACCATTTACTTATCATGTGATTATTGACAGGTTAAGTTTAAGCTTATCAGCTTCTTTTTGTTCTATATTTGTTCCATTTCTTTTTTGTTTCTTTGTTTTCTCTTTTTCTCCCTTCTTTTGGATTTTTTAAAAATAATTTCACTTTATTTTCTTTGTTGGGTTAGTAGCTGTAATTCTTTGTTTTGTTATTTTAATGGTTGCTTCAGGGTTTATGGCTTGTATATCTTATCACAGTCTGCCTTCACCACTTTACATATAAGAATTTTAATATACTTCCATTTCTCCTCTCCTGACCTTTCTGCTTTCATTATCATACTTTTTACTTATTCATATGTTATAAACCACACAATATGTCATATTTTTTATTTAAGCAGTCAACTATCATTGAAAGTGATAGTCAATTATCATTGAAAGTGATGCAGTCAATTATCATTTTATAAATCTTACATATTTGCCCATGTATTTACCTTTATTCCTTTGGGTAGATCTATGTTTCAATCTGGTATTATTTTCCTTCTGCTTCAAGAATTTTCTTTAACATTTCTTGTGTGTTTGTTTGAGACAGGCTCACTCTGTTACCCAGGCTGGAGTGCAGTGACGTGATCACGGCTCACTGCAGCCTTCACCTCTTGGGCTCAGGCAATCTTCCTGCCTCAGCCTCCTGAGTAGCTGGGACTACAGGTATGTGCCACCACACCCAGCTAATTTTTTTATTTTTTGTAGTGATGGGGTCTAATCTTGTGGCCCAAGCTGTTCTTGAACTCCTGGGCTCAAAAGATCCTTCCATTTCAGCCTCCCAAAGTGTTGGGATTGCAGGTGTGAGCTACCGCGCCCAGCCTAACATTTTTTATAGTACAGTTTTGCCAGTGATGAATTTTTTCAACTTTTGCATATCTGAAAAGGTTTCTATTATAGCTTCATTTTTGAAGATATTTCTGCTGATATAGGATTCAGATTGACAGATATTTTTCTTTCAGCACTTAAATCTTGCTGCACTGTTTTCTCACTTGCCCTGTTTCCAGCGGGAAATCTGCTGCTATCCTTATATTTGTACCTTTATATGTAATATGTCTTTTTTCTCTGGCTGCTTCTAAGATTTTCTTTTTATTACATATATTGAACAATTTGATTATATATGCACTGGTGTAATTTTCTTCAGACTTATTGTGCTGGGACTCATTGAGCTTCTTGAATTTGTGGGTTTATAGTTTTCATAAAATAGAAATTTTTTGAGTGTTACTTCTTCAAATAATTTTTCTGTACTCCCTGTTTTTCACGGACTCCAATTACAGGTATATGAGCCTGCTTGAAGTTGTCCTGTAGCTCACTGTGCTCTTTTAACTTTTTAAGCTTCTTTATTCTCTGTATGTTTAATTTGAAATAGCTTCTATTGTTGTGTCTTTCTAATAATAAAATTTTCCTCTGCTACATCTAGTCTGCTATCAACCTTAGCCAATGCAATTTTCATCTTACTCATTGTAGTTTTCATGTTACTAATTGTAGTTTTCATCTCAAAAGTTCATTTTGCATCGTTGAAATATTATGCATGTTTTTGAACATATGGAATACAGCCATAATAATTGTTTTAACATACTCATCTGTTAATTCTAACATCTTTGTCAGTTTTGGGTCAATTTTATTATTTTATTTTTATTTATTATTATTTTTTGAGACAGAGTCTCACTCTGTCCCCGCTGGAGTATAGTGGCGCGATGTCAGCTCACTGCAACCTCTACCTCCCGAGTTCAAGCAATTCTCTTGCCTCAACCTCCCTAGTAGCTGGGACTACAGGCACGTGCCACCATTCCTGGCTAATTTTTCGTAATTTTAGTAGAGACAGGGTTTTACCATGTTAGCCAGGATGGTCTCGATCTCCTGACTTCGTGATCCGCCCACCTCGGCCTCCCAAAGTGCTGGGATGAGAGGTGTGAGTCACTGCGCCTGGTTAGTTCTGGGTCAATTTTAATTGATTGATCTTTCTTCTCATTATGGGTTATATTTTGCATGCCTGGTATTCTTTCATTAGATGCCTAATGTGAATTTTACCTCTTGAGTACAGGATATTTTGGTATTTCTACAATATTCTTGAGCTTTGTTGTAGGATTGTTATAGGATTAGATTAGGTTACTGGGCAGCAGTTTGATTCTTTTGGTCTGTCTTTTAAGAGTTATTGGGTGGGAGCCAGGCAAGGTGGATCATGCCTATAATCCCATCACTTTGAACACTGGGAGGACGAGGCGGGAGGATCACTTGAGCCCAGGGGTTCAAGACTAGCCTGGGTAACATAGTGAGACTCCATCTCTATTAAAAAATATAAAAATCAGCCAGGCAAGGTGGTATGGGCCTATAGTCTTAGCTACTCGGGAGCCTGAGGTGAGATGATTGCTTGAGCCCAGGAGGTTGAGGCTGCAGCGAGCCAAGATTGTGCCACTACACTCCAGGCTGGATGACAGAGTGAGACCCTGTTTCCAAAAAAATTAAAAAGGGTTATTAGGTGGGACCAAAGCAGTGTTTTGTATTGGGGTAATTATTCCTCAATACCAAGGCAATACCCTTTTGAGTATTTTACCCATGCCTCACGAATTAGGAAGTTTTCCAGTCTGGCTGGTGGAAACACTCTTCCCACCTCTGTGTGAACACGTAACATTGCCCTCTCATCCTCTTAGAAGGTTCTCTCCCTAGCTTTGGGTAGTTTTCCCACCCTATGGGTCAATAATGCCAGATACTTGGGGGAGACCCTCTGTACAACTCCAGGCCACTGTGTCGCTCTCTCCTGTCTAGTATTCTGTCCTGAAAACTCTGGCTACCTTGGTATCCTTGGACTCTTAGCTCTGTCTCTTCAGCTCAGAATTGGCGGAGATGTGCCTGGTTTTCTCTCCCTCTACCACAGCCTGGAAGCCTTCATAAAGCAGTAAGCTGTGGGGGAGTTGTGGGGCTTCCCTTGTTTTTCCATCTCTCAGTAAATGTCCTTTCTTGCCTGAAACAGTCTTGAAAACCAACTTACCTTCTTTCCTTCCTTCCTTCTTCCTTCCCTCTTTCTTCCCCCTTCCTTCCCTCTTTCTTCCCATTCCTTCCCTCTCTCATCTCCCTCATTCTTTCCTTATCTCCCTCCCTCACTTCTTCCTTTCCTCCATCCTTCTTTCTTTCATTTCAGGAAGGAAAGGAAATCCAGTCACTATTGCTCCATCTTGGCCGGGAGCAAAAGTCCTTTCTGTTCAAATTCTTTTTTATCCTTTGTAACAACTATAATAGTGCTGGGCACATGGTTGGTTCATTAATTGAATGCTTCTTGAGTGCATTCATCTTTTAAGTAATAATATCCAAGTAAAAATTTGTTTAGAAATTCAATTGTAGGGCCAGGTGCGGTGGCTCACGCCTATAATTCCAGCACTTTGGGAGGCTGAGGTGGGTGGATCATTTGAGGTCAGGAGTTCAAGATCAGCCTGGCCAACATGGTGAAACCCCATCTCTATTAAAAATGCAAAAATTAGCCAGGCATGATGGCGGGTACCTGTAGTCCCAGCTACTTGGGAGGCTGAGGCAGGAGAATTGCTTGAATGCGGAAGGCAGAGGTTGCAGTGAACCAAGATCATGCTACTGCACTCCAGCCTGGGTGACAGAGCGAGACTCCATCTCAAAAACCAAACACACACACACAAAAACAAAACAAAACAAAACAAAAAAGAATGATTGAATGGGTAGGATACTTTTTTTTTTTTTTAAATAAGCGTCTCCCTCTGTTACCTAGGCTGGAGTACAATGATGTGATCTTGGCTCACTGCAACCTCTGCCTCCCGGGTTCAAGCAGTTCTGCCTTATCCTCCAGAGTAACTGGGACTACAGGTGCCTACCACCATGCCTGGCTAATTTTTAATAGAGACAAGGTTTCACTGTGTTGACCAGGCTGGTCTCGAACTCCTGACTTCAAGAGATCTGCCCGCCTCAGCCTCCCAGAGTGCTGGGATTATAGGCGTGAGCCACCACACCTGACCTAGAACACTTTTTGTTTCACCAAACAATGTAATTTTATTTCAATAACATCTCTATCTGATGTTCCTCTTTCCATTTTATAAATTGAAGCTCTAGTTCTAATAGACTAATGTCTCTTCTGGTCTCTTTACAGTGTGCTCTGTTAGCCCTCACTTTGTAACATTTTTCGTCAGATGAAGTTAAGACAAATGAATATTTCTTCCTCTACAAGACAGGCTGACATTCTGATTTGGAAATCTTCATTGAAGAAATTTGGCTTATATTCTTGGAAACTTCAGGCTTGCATAACACTTTGACTTCTAGCTTAATTCTTGTGGAATCTTGAGGTTCAGGCCCTTCTCGTCAAGTTCTTTCTGTGGCCCAGCCAAACCTGGCGCATCCTTCCAGCCCAGCTTAAGCCTTCCTTCCTCTGTGATGCCTACTGCCACAGTGATCTTGTCCTTCTACCTGCTCCTCAGAACTTCATTGTCTTTTCCACTCACCTGGTGCCTAATCGACTGTACTGCCTTGTCATACCCTCTGTATTTAGTCAGAGCATCTGTTTCAACCAGCTTGTAACCACCTTCAGACGGGAGGCCCACAGTGCCTAAAACAGTAATAATAATAATAATAGTAATAACCAGCATTTATTGAGTACTTACCATATGCCAGGCCCTATTCTAAGAGCTTGTTATGGATGACTTCAGTTAACTTTCACCCATTCAAAGGGGATAATGCTGTTACAATCCCACTTTCCAGATAAGGAAGCAGAAGACCAGGGGAGTTGGGTCAGTTAGCAGAGCCAGGATTTAAACTCAAGCACTCTGAGAGCAGAGCCTGAGCCACCCTCAACCCCTACACTCTGCCGTGGCACTGGGGGTTCAGTAGTTGCTCAATATAGCTTTGTTGAATGAATGAAAACATGGAGGCTTGTCCTGTGCAGGAGAGAAACCTCCAGAGGAGGCCCTGTTCTGTTACACTTACAGCTTTGCTGTGTGCCATCACTACTTGCACATCATTGCTGTTGTTTCAGGAGCAAGATCCTGTGTGGTCCAGGAGGGAAAAGAGGTTAGGAATTGAGATGCCCACACCCCTCTCCTGCCTTCCTCCCTTGCAGGTTGGGCAGCGAACAAGTTGGGGCAGCTCTTCTTCCTACCACCCCTTGCTCTCAGAGCTAGCCAGCAACCTGGAGCAGGGAGAGGTAGAAAGGAAGGCATGGGGGGCAGCGACAGCTTCAGGATCACTCGTTCCTGGGGCCCTTGCCTTCTGAGGCTCAGTCAACCGGATGTTCCTTTAGCTTGCCGGAATTTGGCCAGATTTACAGAGATAAGATCAATCTGACCCTTAATTCCTTAAATGTAATTTATGGGCTTGCCTCCTGTGTGCCACAACACGTCTGGCTATCCAAAATCTGGTAATTATTTATGTAAACACAGGATCCTGCCTTTGTGGATTATAATTGGACTTGAACAGCAAGAAGCAGGGACTTACACAGTTGGGGCTGCACTGAAACCCTTCTTTTGAAAATACTCACCTGAGCCTTTGAAATCTTCCCTGTGGCTCATGGATGGCTTTAACCAGATCAAAAAAACATTCTTTTCTCCTCCTCCTGCAGGCCTGGGCAAATTTGTTCCCAAACACCACCAGATTTTCTAGGTCCTTTCAGAGGATGGGCTGAAGATACCCCATCATCTGAACTGGACTGAGAGGACAGGTGCCCTGGGAGGGAGCCTCCATGGATCTCCTCATGGTCTGTTGGGACATGAATTTTTATACCCCCTCTAAGAAGAAACAGGATTAGGAATTTTATGCTGTTTGGAAAAGAGGAGAGGTGGCTGGCACAAGAGAAAGATCTTTGTTTTTTATTCATGCTGTGAGTTTCCCAGGAGCCTTTGCTGTACATACACACACAAGAGCCAGGAGGATTAGAGGAAAGAAAATGAGTTGATTGAACCAGATGGTTCAGGAAGCACTCCCAGGAGGCTGCTGGGATGGATGAATCCGCGTCTTTAAATAACATTAATTTCAGAAAGGCCCAAATTGTTTCCTAAATTACTACACTGAACTTTTACCTTTCATCTGTTTTTATGGCACCTCTCTGGTTGAAGGCAGGAGCTACTGCTTTCTGACAAACCAGCTTTGGAGAAATCCGTCATCCTTGGTGAAGCTGGTAAGGAATTGTTTTCTTGGAGGAAAAAGAAATCCTTAAGAATCCAAGTGCTTTGAAAAACAGATTTAGGCAGAAACAAGCACCCCTGGGTGATCTGAACAAGCTACCAAGTTCTAATGCCAGCTGAGACACTCATTTCCTCAGTGGCTGGGGGCAAACCACTTAACCTCAGTTTCCCCATCTGTAAAATGGGGTTAATAATGCTTATCTGCTGCAGGAGTGCTGTGAGGTTTTAATTGGGTAATGGCTGTGGAGCCCTTTGATGTAGTAAGTTTTATTAACTTGTAAGGGGTTCCCTGAGGCCAGAAAAAGCAGTTAAACCCAGGAGAGAGAAGAAAGGCACTGAAAGGAAAGCAAAGCTCAGCTAAGTGTTTCACCTCCAGCTCCAATTTCAGAAGTGTGGAGTCCAGCTGCTCCACTGTGAGTGGAAAGCAGTGACTGGGGCTGGGGACTGTCTGAATAGCATCGGGGGAGGGAAAGCTTCAGGGTCATCTCAGAGGGAGCTTGGCTTTCAGATTGTGAAGGGTAAAAGTAAGCAAGTAGTCTTGCTTGATCAAACCAGGATCATTCTCTGGCCCCACTGAGGTTCTTTGCTAAGAACCTTCTCCAGTAAGAGAATTACTTTGCTATTAATCCAAGGTCCTTGTAATTGAATTTAGAAACCCCTAGCCTCTGGCCTCCTGTTTCCCAACAATTAAAAAGAGAACTGGCCTCTAGCCAGGGTTGCTGACCAGAGAAGAGTTGGAAGGACAGCACCAACCAAAGGTTAGAAAACTGGGGAGTTTTCCAAGCTCCACCATTCACAGCTAGGCAGACCAACCTAGACTGCTCGGCCAGCTCTGTGCTTCAGTTTCCCACTCCATAAAATTGATTGCCATTAAAGCCCAAATAATTAAGATTTGGAACGTGAAATGCACTAAAATGATAAAGAACAAACCCCTACTCGCCTTTCAGTAAGTTAAAAAAAATCAATTATTTGAATAATTTTACTCCAAGCCAACTCATTCAGCATGAGAGACCCCATGCTCCTCTTCCTCCTGTCTAACTTTTGTTGGGTGCCCACCACACAGCCACGGTCATTCAGCATCAGCTACATGAACACAACCTAGGAGGGTAATCAACTTGTCCTGGTTTGCCTAGACTATCCTCGTTTTAGCTCTGAAAATCTCATGTTCCAGGAGCCCCTCCTAATCGCAAGCAAACTGGGATGGTTGATCACCCTAACATGTCCTTGGGCTGGTTGGAAAGTGCTGGCTACAGTTCCTGTCAAGCAGTTATTGACCTACCACGGGCATATCTTAGGAAAAGGGGCGCAGTGGTGTGGCAGAGGTGAAGGAGTCCTATGATCCAGGCTGTCATTCCTGGCTCTGCCTCTCTCTACTGACTTCAGATCAGACCCGTGGCCTCAGTTTCCTCACCTGCAAAGGGAGGTGGTGTGACATGATGCCTTTTCACCTTTCCTCCAGGAGACATGGCTGCAAAGACACGCCCATCAACTTGCCCAGCCCCAGGGGGGATGCTGTGTGCTTTGCAATGAGTGGCAAAACACACAGCGTGGGGACACACTGGGGACCAAAGTCCATCCCTGCTTGTGGGATTCAGCTCCTTGGTGTCCACTGATTCCTTTAATGCTCTTTCTTTGTGAGAAGGAAGCACATGGGTGGGAATGTGTCAGCCCTCAACTAACCAGCTGAGTGTTGTACATATCTCTTTAGATCACTTTCCTTCCTAAAATGAGCACATTATATCCCTGAGATCTGAAACTTGACTTTTCCAAGACTGTGTTCAAGTTTGGCAAAATGAGCACTGAGTCCAAAAATTAAAGCAATTTAAAAGACCCACTGTTTCCCTTATCATAATTTAGGCTACACATTTTTAGTATGGTTTTCTATTCCTGTGTTTTATTTTACAATATAAAGGAAAATACCTGCTGTAAAGGAAGTAAAATTCTATAAATTATACATATGTTTTGTCTTCATTGTCCAGATTCTCCAGCCAGCCTATTGCTTGGATATACCCTTTGTTCAATCCATGTAGACCGAGGAGATAATCAGGGTTGGGATTGTTTTGATGGAGGTGGCTTTCTTTTTGGGGATTGATTCTTTTAAAAATGCCCTTGATAGGCGCTTATCTTAATGAAAACAGTCTTCTCGTGACAGACCGGAACCTGGCTTTTATAGCATTAAAAAAAGTAATTTACATTAAGAAGAAATGGGAAACAGTGATTGAATCAAAGCCACCCTGAGCAGCTTCCCCCTGCTCTGCCCCATCTGAAAACAGCCCTGTTTCCATTTCACCGCTGAGCTCAGCCTGCCTGCTCCAGACGTCCAGACCTCGCACTCTATAAATTGTCTCTGCCCTTGCCCCGGAGTTGCTGACTATATGTATTTTTGGGCCCGGCATTAATTCCCTCATCCTTGGCTGGTGACATTAAGATTTGTAACTGATAGAATGTGTTTTTAATGTATTTCCTGCAGGTTACTATTAAAGAAATCTAATTCTTCTGAACTTGCAAAAGGTTCTGCTGCCATTAAAAAAAAAAAAAAAAGTATTACGGGAAGAATTTCCCCGAAGCCTCCAGATGGACTGGGCAGCCAGAGGGGTCTGGGGCTCCGGAATTCTCTGCTTAGCTCTGCCACTCACTCTTCCTCCTCCTGCCCAGTCTGTTCTCTCTCTGCACCTTAGTATTCCTGGGTATGAAATGAGGATAAATATTTGTCTATGAGATGAGGGTGTTGTAAGGATTAATTGGTTGGTGCTTCGGGAAGCCTTTGAAGATGAAAGACGCTCTCTGCAGATGCTAAGTAAACTCATAACGTGTCTGGTTTTAATGAGCCAGGTGAAGCCAGTGGGGATGGCTGGAGATTAACTGTGCCTAGTCCAGAGCCTGCCTGCATGGGCTGGATTGAAAACGGGCAGGAGCTCCCCGCTGGTCCCCTGCGTTTGATCTCATCACTGTTTCCCCTGACTCCTGGCACAGAGCCTGGCACATTGGTTCTCTAGAACTATATGCAGAAGGTAGTGAGTTAGAATTTAACCTAGCCTCTCATGTCGCAGAGAGCAGGGCTCCAGACTTCCTAAATCATGCTTATTGCCTCTCATTCTAGCATATGGCTTGGGCAAGTTACTTAACCTCTGAATCTCAGTACCTCATTTGCCAGTGGGGATAGTCAGAGTCCCCATCTTGAAGGTCTGTGGTGAGGATTTGTCATAAACATGGCTAACAGCAATTAAGCATTTCCTCTATGTCATACACAGGTTCTAAGCATTTTATGCTCATGAACTCACTAAACTCTCACACACCAATCCCACCAGGGAGGGACTGTTATCCCCATTCTACAAATGGTAGAACTGAGGCACAGAGAGATTACTTGGTAGCTTACCCGAGGCCTGAGATCTTCAGGGTTAGCCAGACCACTGCTCACAACATGGAATACTGCCTGTTATGCTTAACAGAGTGCTGGACACATCATGAGTGCACAACAAACAAGTTGCTTGAGGGGTTCTCAGACTGCCTGATTTGCCCAGCCAGGAATATAGGAGCTAGGAGAGAAGGGACCAGAATAGACACAGACAGGGGCCCCAAGCTAGGGGAAGTCACCAGGTCCATGTGCAACAAGCCAACGTGTAGGTTTCAGAAAAGTGTAAGTCTGGGCCTGCTCAGGGTGACCATGTTTGGGACCCATGATACTTTGTCAAAAAATTTTCCTACCAAATCATGGTACCTCAAAGACAATCTGAGCTATGAGGTTTGAATGCTGACCTATGGGAACTCCTGGGACTGTGCCATGGCTTACGGTGGAGGATCGTGCTGTATGCAGTGTTGCTATTCCAGGCAATCAACAAACCAAGGATCAGAATGAATCAACATACATTAAGACTCTGGCCCAAGCAGTCCTCTGCATCCACCTGAGGAGCCAGAAGGGAGACTGAGACCCACAGAATGATTTCATACTCCAGTACTGTGACATCACGACCCAGGCTCTGACATAGGAAGGGAACCAGCTGAAACGTGGGTTGGGGAAGCCTCTGGTCGGAACAGAAATATCTTCAGTAACTGCTGCTGGTGATAGGAGGGGAAATGGAATTTTGTTTAAATATTATGTTGTTTTGAAAAGTCTGACTAATGTGAAAGTCCCTATTTAAAAAGGAGTTGACTCTACATTGAAATTGGTTGGTGTTTCCACACCCACATGTTGACTAAGGCCTTGAAAAACAAACTTCCTGGTAGATCCTGATGCAAATCACCTGGGAGCAAATGCTTCAAGGTACAATCTGTGAGCTGTGAGCAGACAGGCCCAGCCAAGAAAAATCCTGGGGCTGTGCTTATGAAAAGGCAAACAGATCCCAAAAGAAGGCCCAAACCCTAACTGGCTTTGGGCACCGGCCCTCCAGGAAAGAACACACAGATTGGAAGGAGGCCCTAGCACACATCTCTGGGACCCCAGTGAGCCCCCATTTCAGAGCCCCTCTCAGAAACACAGAGAATGGGGGAAGAGGGAGGGCCACATGGAGCCTTCTCTTACTGAGCATAAATGTGTGTCATTCACTGAATCTTTAGCACATCCCCATGAAGCATGTGCATATTACTATCACAATGTCCATTTTCCTGATGTAGAAATAGGCTTAGGGAGTTTTAAGCAGTGTGACCTATGTCCTAGTTTGCCCCAAAGAGTTTTGATTTATGCTGTTGTCTCAGCATAACTGGTAATAGCCTTTCCCTTCATTCTCATAAGGGCCCCGTTTGGACATTCTAAGTTAAGTGACTTGCCCAAATTCACCCCACTAGTGAGTGGCAGAATTGGAATTCAAATCCTGGTTTTCCTCTGCTCAGAAAGCAGACCCCAGGGCAATTTCTCCTCATTCACAATAACAAAGGTGGTTCAGGGGCATGATTTCCAAAGTCTCAGCAGCCCTTTGGGAGCTGGGTGCCTGCTTTCCTCCTCTCTTTCACTGAGGGCCTCTCCAAGCCTGTCTGATTGTCTCTCTGTGCAGGAAGGAGCCTACTGGTGGCGTCAGTGCTCAGCAGACAAACCACACATGTTCACCAGCACCCCACCTTGCTATGTTTGTTTTGTCTGCTGAGCACGTTTCTACCAGCTCCTCCACAATAAAAATGCAAGATAGGGCTTCCCCATTTGGGCCACCAGCCCAGCTCCCGAGCCCTAACCTAGGCCAGCACCACTTCACCTGACTGAGAAGACCCCTTTCCTTGGAAGACTGCCCTGGGGCCGGTCCTCAGCTGTCCGGACTTCCACGGCCTCTGTTTCTCTAACACTTGCCTTGAGACCCAGTGAGGATTTGTCTGTGTCCCAAGTTCCTCTACAACTATTTATTTTTCAGGACCACAGAACTGATCCAATCCAAGCTCATTTTTCTGGTGAAGAAACTCAGGTCCAGAGACATCAAATGACTTGCCCAAGAGCACACAGCTGAAAGTTGAAGGCAAAAGACCAGGTCTCCTGACTCTGAGGCTAGTTTCAAGCTGTATTAGTTCCCACTTTGGCCTGAGACCACTTAGTACGGGGAGACCTCCAGTAATACACCTGGAGAAGGCCTTTACGTGATGATGTTTGGATGCCAGAGACCAAGATTTGTCTGCGTGAAACGTCCCTCAGCCCAATTGCTAATATCTCAGGATCAGCAGCAGGGCCTTCATTCAACCACCCACTGAATCCACACGCCTACCTCCCTGCCAGGTGGTTATGCACAAACACCTCCAAGTAAAATAAATCACTTCTCCTGAGATGGCCCTCTGTCTTCAGACAACTGGCTGCTAGAGATCCCTTCTGATTATTGAGTAGGAGATGCTTTTCTTTCACCCAGTCCAGGGCAAGTCTGGAGCCCCTTCTTCACACCCTTAAAGTTGAAGATTCATAACTACCGCTCTTTTGATTGTTCCTCACGTGATGTTGTCTTGCAATATGCATTTGGAGTGCAAACTAGATGGTCAGACCTGAGACTGAAGCCTACCTCTGCCTTTTATCTGCTGTGTAGCTTTGGGCAAATGACTTAACCTCTCTGAACTTCAGTTTACTCATCAGAAATATGATGAGATCATGCTTAGTGTTTACTTCATTGGGTTTTGTGAGGATCACAAAATGATGAGATTATCTACATTACTGGCTAGCTCCAGGATCTAGCACAGTAAGCACCTATAAAGGGGAATAATTAATATTCTTACTTTTTAAAATATATAGACAGCCTCTGTCACCCAGGCTGGAGTGCAGTGGTGTGATCATGGCTCACTGCAGCCTCACCTTCTCAGGTTCAACAAAGCAGAGGCTCTCACCTCAGCTTCCTGAGTAGATGGGACCACAGGCATATGCCACCATGCCTGGCTAATATTGTTTTTTTGTGGAGATGGGTCTCCCTGTATTGCCCAGGCTGATCTCAAACTCCTGGGCTCAAGTGATCCTCCCTTCTTAGCCTCTGAAGTGCTGGGATTACAGGTGTGAGCCATCACACCAGGCCAATAGTCTCCCTTTTCCTCAACTTCATACTGTATTTCTCTAAATGCAGCACCGAAGTTTTTGTTTCTCTGGAAGCCATATCACATGACCAACTTTTATCATGAACTAAAACTTGTGTCCCTTTTTCACATACACAACTGCTAACACATTTCACCCCTAACGTGTCCTCTCACAATTTTGTTTTGCTTCATTCTCCCCCTCGAGCTTGCAGCTCCCTGAACTCTTTTCATCCTTTTAGAGGCTGCCTATCTTTCTGGCCCATCAAGACTCTCTTCTGGATTGGAGATGGGGAGACCAGGGGAAGACGATAACCATGTGAAAACCACAGAGACTTAGCCGTGTGAGGCTCCTGCCTGCATCTTTCTGCTTTCCCCCCTTGTGAGTCCTTAAAAGCCTGCCCGGCTGTGCAATGAGGTGACCCCTTCGAGCCTGCCTGGCTGGGTTGACGTTCCGCAAGCAATTGTCTGCAGAGGAGCTCTTATGCTCCTTTTGAAGTTCAGTGGAGTGAAGTGTAATCTAAGTGAGCTGGAACACATTTTGATAAAACAGCTTCTATGGCCAGGGCCTCCTTTAGGCAAAGCCATCAACATGGGAATCGGAGCCGGGCTCAGCTGAGCTTTCCAGTCTGAGTTCCCCAGGCCTTCCACTGGCTTTTGATCACAGGACATTAGGATTTTGGTGCTCAGAGGGATAGCTCAGTGTAACCCCCTTATACACAGATGAGGAAACTGAGGCCCAGGGAGGGGAAGTAACTTGCCTGAGGTCACATAGCTGGTGAGGCGCAGAACCAGTGCTGGGACACTTGTCCACACTGGCTAGACCCTCCCTGTGCTATACAGAATGGCAGGTGGACAGGGAGGAAAAAGATAAAAAGGACAATGCAAACATGGAAGGGTCAAGTTTCCTCCCTGGAGGACGCCTGGCAGGCCTTGGTGTCCACACACAGGCCAGGCTGGCTGAGGAGGGGAGGATAACAGCATAAGTCTAATGAGTCCTCACAACTTTTTCAAAGCACGTTTGCATTTTTGTTCTCAACTGAGTCCCATAACACCAGGAGGAACTCATCAGGGCTGGTGTCTTGCTGATGGGACGTCTACCAGAAAGGTGAATTGACCTGCCTAAGGTCTCAAAGAGCAGGTGGGATGCTTCCATGGGAGTGTTTTGCCCTGGAAAATGGCTTTAAAATCACTTGGGTAATATATGGGAAGTAACAGAATCAATTTTGTTCTTCATCCATTAATTCTTCCTTCCTGTCCATCCATCCACCACTATTCCACCACCACTACCATCCACCATCCACCTTCCTTCCTCCACTCCTTCCTACCATCCACACCACCACCATCCTTCCTTTATCCCTTTTCCTCCTTCCCTACCACTACCACACCACCATTGTTATCCACCATCACCACCACTCCTGCTCCACAACCACCACCACCATCCACCACCACCACCATCACAACCATCATCACCATCACAACCATTACCATCACCGTCACCAGGACAACTATTGTTCTTACCCACCCTCAGGACTGATCCAGCCAGCAAGGCTTACCCTTCCTCCCTTCCCCTGGGAGAAAGGAAAGTTGCTCTATCAAAAGGTGGCCTCATTACTGAACTTCTTGCCCAGACTTTTAATCCACTGATCAGAGGACCTTAAGAGTACCCTATGGAAACTCTGGATCCATGGTGGCTCCCCATAGTAGGGGAGGTCAGGCTGACATCCTGAGGTGCCCAGCCTGTGTTCTGGCTCTCTAGATACCCCTCTGAGCTTCCAGAGCCCCTGAGAAACGGAAGCCATCCTGTCTTACATGTTGCCCCATCCTTGTTCTCCAGGGAGGCTTCTCAAGAGTAGAGGGCTGGAGAAGAGCTTTCCCTACTCCTGAATGCCAGCAGGTCCCCCAGAACAAGACACACAGCCAGTCCCCCACCACCTGAGGAGTGAGTGGGGGCAGGAAGGCAGTGGGGACATGATCTTTCTCTTCAGCGTGGGAATCTCTGTGTGCTGCTCTCTGGCAGCAGATGGTTCTTCCTAACTATGTCTGACTCAGGCTGATGTTAGAATGAGTTGGCCTTCCTAGGAATTGATGGGGTGAAGAGAGACAGGGCCTGCTGGAGGCCCCACAGGACCCTTTCCATAGATAGAAGCAGAACCTTCACAGTTCATCTTTTTGTGTGTTCTGTATTTGAATTATTCTTAGCTTCATTCTAGTATCTTAGCTTTTTGAGGACAAAATTCAAGGACATTTTCTCTCTGCGAAAATCTTCATGGCAATGATCAGCTGACTTTTCATTATGTATGCATAAATGGATGGATCAGTTCTGAGCTGGTCCCTCGTTTTGCTGCATCCTAGCATCTCTCCCTCCACCCCTCCATCCTCAAGTGAGCACCATGTTTCAGACCTCATGCGGATCAGCAAAGGTACAGACACAGAAGACAGAATCCCTCCCTCAAGGAACTCTCTCACAGTAAACATTACACCTCAGACCATGTGGTGGGTGCCACCAGAGGATGGTACAGGTGTGTGGAGGGAGCAAGAGGAGAGGGACCTGGTCTGAGAAGGTTATAGTCAGGGAAGGCTTCCTGGAGCAGGGGATGTCTGAGCAGAATCCTGCTGCAGGGCTCTGAGCCAGCAGGTATGGGGGGTAGGGATTTGGAAGGATATTAAAGGCATCCCAGGCCACAGGGTCACCTAAGCCAAGATGCAGAGTCACCAAAGAACAGACAAGCCCGGGCCACTAGGGGATGAACAAACGGAACATGGGGTGTGAAGGGGTAGAGACAGTGTTGGGTGGAGATGGGAGCAAGGCTTCATGTGACAGCTCATCCTGACGGCAGCAGCATCCTTAGTGGAGGCTCATGTTTGTTCAGTCTCTCAATCAAAGGAACAGCCTGGTAGGGGTGGGCGGGGGGTGGCGGTCTTTCAAGCCTAGGGCTGAATCCAGGCTCTGTCTCTTGGGAGCTGTATGACGTGGACAAGGCACTTAACCTCTCTGAGCGTTGGCCTCCTCTTCTGAAAACACAGGGATAATGGTCCCGCCTTTGGAGAGTTATTTGGAGAATTCACAAAAGCCCCCAGCACAGTGTCTAAAACTTAGGAGGGGCTCCATAGAGGCCAGTTAGTCATTCCTTCCTTTATTCATTCTGGTTCTCCCTGCTGCTTGTGTCAGACTCTACAGTCAGGTAAGGAAGCAAAAAAACTCATTATGTTAATTAGGACATAGGTTTGGCTGCTGTGACAAAGGCCAAAGTAGCATTGGCGCCAACGAGACAGCAGGTTATTATTCTCTCACACAGCAGCTTGAGTTTGAGCAACAGGCTGGATATGGTAGCTCCACAAGGTTGGGCACCACAGTTCCTTCCCTGTAGGTGCTCTGCCACCTTAACACCCAGCTTCTATCTCAGGGCCTAAGATGGCTGCCCCAGTTCCTGCCATTGCCTTCACATTGCAGCCAGTGGGAAGGAGAGACAGGAAGCAGAGGGCTTAATCTTCCCATTAAAGGCCTGACCTGGCATTTGTACACGTCAACCGCAGTGTTCCAAGTCACATGCGATTGGCCAGAACTTGGTGCCACGGCTATAGCTGGCTGCAAAGGAGGTTGGGAAATGTATCTCTAACTCAGTGATGCTCAACTGAGGAGACTGTTTTTTTTGTTTTTTTTTTGAGACAGAGTCTCACTCTGTTGCCCAGGCTGGAGTGCAGTGGTGCAATCTCCACTCACTGCAACCTCTGCCTCCCAGTTTCAAGAGATTCTTCTGCCTCAGCCTCCCGAGTAACTGGGACTACAGGCATGCGCCACCATGTCCAGCTAATTTTGTATTTTTAGTAGAGATGGAGTTTCACCATGTTGGCCAGGCCGGTCTCGAACTCCTGGACTCAAGTGATCCACCCCCCACCCGTCTTGGCCTCTCATAATGCCTGGATTACAGGTGTGAGCCACGTGCCTGGCCTGAGGCATTTTTTGGTCACAACTGGGAGAGTGGTTGGTGGTAGGTAGAGCCCAGGGATGCTGCTAAACATTCTACAATGCACAAGACAGCCCCCCACAAGAAAGAATTATCCAGCCCAAGATATTAAGAGTGCCGAGGCTGAGGAACCCTACTCTAACTGGGCAGCCAGAACTTCTATTACAAAATGAAGGAGAGAAATGGTACAGGGGATAACCAGCAATTTCTGCCATAGTTACATACACTAATGGTTACATGACTGAAGAGGATTAAAATGATGTATTTTCCCAGGGGTATCTCTCTCCAGCAGGGATAAAAACTTTAACTCAATGGAGCTTCATGGACTATCAAGAATTAGCCTGCAAGACAGCGAGGATTGCGGGTGGCCAGTCCTGAAATCTCACCCTGTGGGTGGGCCCACCAGAGCCACCAGGGAGGCCAGAACCCACAAAGCCTCCCAGGGAGACAGTGCTCCCCAGGCAGGGTTCAAAGCCTGGCCTTGCAGCAGTTCACCTTCCAAAAGGTTCTCCTTGCAATAACTTGGGACTTTTTGAAACACATTTCTGATTGGTTCTGTTTTCCAAGGAGGTGAAATCTGGGCTGGCCACAAAGGAGGGTGAGAGATAAGGGGGCCTTAATTTTCAGGAAAAATACAACAGTAAAATTTTGGGGGTGCTCACTTGTCAACAGTAAATTACTTGTCTTAAATCTCTGCATGAGAAACGCCAACACAGAGGAGTAAGGATTTTAATATATTTTGTAAAACTATCCCTATTCAGCTTGACTTTCTCAATATCTATGGTTATTGGGCACCTACAACATTTCAGAAACTGTCCTTAGCACTTTATAGATGTTACCTCCTTCAACCTCTCTATTAACCCCACAAAAAAGCTGTAACTGTTATTGCCCTTATACAAAGAATCAGAGAAATGAAGCAATATGCCCGAGGCCACACAGCTAGTAAGATGCAATGAGACAAGTTTTGGCCTCAGGAATGTCTGGCCCTAAAGCTCATTTTCTTCCCACAACCACCTCTTTATCTGCCAGGATGGCCACAGGGGATCTAACCTATTGTTAAATGTCTACCCATCCTGGGAAGGAGGTTCACCCTATCTCCGTTAAGTAAACAAACCTCAGTCTCAGTCGGTGGATAAATGCTGCAAAGAATGAAGTCACTCATCCTGTAATTGCCAGCTGGGAAACCTGAGCACAGAGTGGTCAAGTGGCTTGTTCAAAGCCACACAGCAAGTGAGAAAGTAACTCAAAAGCCCTGTCCCTCCGCTCTAACAAATAAACAAACAGCTATGGTGCCAGTCTCCACCACCCTGCAGGTCTTGCCAGGAAAGCTGAGCTGTTCATCTGGGGAAGAGGTCCATGAGGGAAGAGACGCTAGATTTTCACAGCGGTGGGACTCCTAGGGGCTGCACAGAGGAAACCAGCCAGGAAGAACGGTTGTTTTTGTCAGCGGGAAGTAAATAGCAGTGACTCAAAGACACACGTGCTCTGGATCCATTGAGCAGCCAGGGCCCATTTTTAGATAGATGCTCTTTTGAGCCATAACCACACCCAGTGCCACAAGCCGGCATTTGTCAACAGGAAGCCCATCCCTGTGATGCATCTTCTCTCCCTCCTGCTCTCTGCCAGGGGTGATTGCTGGGGGCCAGTGGGAACCAGAAACAAGGGGCTAAGCCACCAGACTGAAGGAGCCAAGCCCAGGGAATGACCTTCATGCCTCTGAGGAAGGCAGTTGTGTCCAGCAGCCAGACCTCAGATTTTCCCAGGCCAGGTCTACCACGAAGGGGCCTGAAATAGCTCTGAGGTTCTATGCCCATGAGGCAAGGAGGGCAGGGGCAGGGACTGCGGGCAGTGGGAATAGCACAGTGCCACTTTGTTGGGGAGGTGAGAAGCTCTGCCTCCACCAGACTGTGGCACCTGCCAGAGACATAGCTGAGCAGAGATGCTGGCCCATAGTTGGGCTCAGCTGAAAAAGAAAGTCATTTGTCAGGCTATGAAAAATGGTACCATGAACCTGAAACTAATCCCAAGAAAAACAATCAGACAATCCGAGCAGAGGGACGTTCTCAACTAACAGCCTGGACTCAAAAAGTCAGTGTCATAGCAGCATTATTCACAGTAGTCAAAAAGTAGAAACAACCCAAAGGTCTATCAACAGATGTATGGATAAACATAAAATAATATTCCACTGTATGGATATGCATAGAGTGTAAAATTATTCAGCCACAAAAAAGAATAAAGTTCTGATTCATGTTACAACATGGATGAACCTTGAAAACATTATGCTACGTGAAAAAGCAAGTCGCTAAAGGCCACATATTGTATGATTCCATTTATATGAAATGTTCAGAATATGCAAATCCATAGAAACAAGTAGGTAAGTGGTTGCTATGGGCTTGGGGAATGGAAAGTGACTGATAATGGGCATGGGGTTTCTTTTGAGCATAAAAACTTTCTGAAATTATTTAGTGGTGATAGTTCCACAACTTTGTGAATATGTTTTTTAAAAACCACTGAATTATACACTTTAGAGGAAGGAATTTTATGGAATGTGGATTATATCTAAATTTAAAAATTTTTTAAAGACATTACAACTAAATACAATGTGTAGTCCTTAATTGGACTCTATACTGAAAAAGAAAAAAAAAAGGCTATAAAGAATATTATTGAGGCTGGGTGCGGTGGCTCACACCTGTAATCCCAGCACTTTGGGAGGCTGAGGCAGATGGATCACTTGAAGTCAGGTGTTTGAGACCAGCTTGGCCAACATGGTGAAGCCCTGTTTCTACTAAAAATGCCAAAAAAGTAGCCAGGCGTAGTAGTGCGCGCCTGTAGTCCCAGCTATTTGGGAGGCTGAGGCAGGAGAATTGCTTGAACCCCGGAGGTGGAGGTTGCAGTGAGCCGAGATCATGCCAGTGCACTCCAGCCTGGGCAACAGAGTTAGATTCGAGACAGTTAGAGACATTTGAAAATAAACAGTGTATTAGATGATAGGATCAGTGATGATAGTGCTCAGGTCATATAGGGCAGTGTCTCTGTTCTTGGTAGATATATACTGAAATATTTAGAGTGAAATGTCATGATGTCTGCCACATACTCTCAAATGGTTCAGCATTTACATCTATGACAAGGTTAAATAACTTGCCCAAGTTATTTAGCAAAATAATAACCAATTTCTTAACTTTGTCCTTTCTCATAACTGAGAAACTGTTATTATTTTGTGCCGTGCTGTAGAGGCCGGGTGCAGAGGCTCAAGCTTGTAATGCCAGTACTTTGGGAGGCCGAGGCGGGTGGATCACGAGGTCAGGAGTTCCAGACCAACCTGGCCAGCATGGTGAAACCCTGTCTCTACTAAAAATACAAAAATTAGCCGAGCGTGATGGCATGTGCCTGTAATCCCAGCTACTCGGGAGGCTGAGGTAGAGAATTGCTTGAACACGGGAGGCAGAGGTCGTAGTGAGCCGAGATCACACCACTGCATTCCAGCCTGGGCGACAGAGTGAGACTCAGTTCAAAAAAAAAAAAGGGGGGCATGGGCTGTAAAGCCAGACTGCCTGGAAAAACATGCATCTCTACCCCTTACCAGCTGTGTGACCTAGGGCAAATTACTTAACCTCTCTGTGCCCCATTCTTCTCCCTTCAAAGATGGGGATGATGATGATGATGATAACAATAGCAGTATCTACTTCCTGGTGTTACATGAGTTAAAATGTAAAGCCCTTTGGGCAAGGCCTGGCACACTGAAAGTGATCTAAATGTGTTTAGGGAAAACATCTGAAACCAGGCCGATCTCTAGCAGAGACCAGAACTTCATGCTTCTTCCTCCCTAGAGAGATCATGGAATCTCATAGGATACCAGGATAGAGAGCACTTCCAAAAGGACCAAACTACTGGAGGAAGAATGATAGGCAAACAGGTTAGAGAAAGGGAAAGCCAGCCACAAGGGGCAGGACCTCAAAAATCAAGTCTAGTGGGGCGGGGAGAGAGCAGATGTTGCATAGGTAGAGGCTGACAATGGGGTGCCCTAAACCGAAGGAGGGGAGACAGGCTTAGGAGCTCCCATGTTCTAGCTCAGGAAATTGGGCCCCAGAGAGGGGAGTAATAGGATCTGGGGCTCACAACTCATTGTGGCAGAGCTGGGGAAGTACTGGCAAGACTCCTGGTCCCATGCTGTACCCTGACAGGAATCCTCAGGATGTGGCTTCTGTTGCTATAGAAATTAAAAACACCTGGATACTTAAATGATGGGCATTATTAAAATGTTCTTTGAGGGATTACCATTGCTTTCAGTACTTTATCTCTTTCCCACACCATCTCTTGCCCCATAAATGGAAAGCCGTTATTGAAAGGAGACATATTACCTACTATTTATTGTTTCTTACAAGGCTGAGTGCCATGCTAGGAAATTTACAAAAACCAGTCAGGTAGGTTCTATTCCTATTCCCATTTTGCAGATTAGAAAAAATGAGACTTAAAAAGAATAAGGAGTTTGACCAAGGCTACAGCTAGTAACAGGACAATATTTATACTAGGTCCTTCTGGCTGCAGAGGTTGTACAGTTTATGCTGTACCAGTGGTTTCCAGAGTGGGTGCTTGTGACCCAGAAGCTGAGTGGGAAGTAACATTAGAATGTCTATATTTTATTTATCCCTTCTAAATCCCTATGTTTTTAAGAAATTTTTATTTTATTTTTTTTAGAGGTAGGGTCTCACTATATTGCCCAGGCTGGAGTATAGCAGCTATTCACAGGTGCAATCATAGCCCACTGTAGCCTTGAACTCCTGGGCTCAAGCAGTCCTCCTGCCTCAGCCTCCCGAGTTGCTGGGATTACAAGTGTGTGCCATCCTGCCTGACTAAATCCCTATTTTTTATGTAGGTCTTATAATGTACCCAAAACATTAGCCCACTAGTTCATGTGTATGCAGACTCTACAGGGTGGCCACACAACAGCCCACCCCAGTCCCACTTTCCTTGTTGCCTAACATTTACCCAGACTCCTTTGTGGCCAGTGAAGCCATGTGACCAACATAGCCAATGAGACATCAGGGCACATTCATCATGGGACAGACATTTTGCTTCCTAGGAAGGGGACAAGTGTCAGAGCATGACCGGCTGGCACTGCTGCCACCCCCATTTTCCTGCTGAAAAGGCAGGTGCAATATTAACATGTGATTTTGAAGGGACAGACTTAAGAACAAAAGTCCACACACTAAGGATGGAGGAACTTCAGAAAGCTGGAGAGAGAGAGAGCCCAGTCCTTAATGATATCCTTGATCTGATGAAATGACCTCAGACGATCCTCTCCTTGATCTCTTTTTAGGTACCAGTAAAAGTCTTCAGAAATCTAACGATTACTGCCTGGGCTTTCAGTTGTTTGCAGTTTCATGCATCCGGACTGACTAATAGGAAGGAGTCTATAAATGTGCATCTCTTAGGGATGTATGCCCAGATTTTTTTACTGGGATGGAGTCATGTGATAGGGCTCACAAAACTATGAACTCTACCATTTTCTGCTGTGCTCTGGGGTATCGGGGGCTGACGAATAGGCCCGAAATGATGAACTCTGTCTCAATCTCTGGAATGTTGGGGGAGTGACAGGGGGATTGGAAGTGTGGGTTTGTAAACTGGCTCTCAGAAGAATCCAATCTGTGCAAACTGCTAAGTGCTTGGAATTCTCTTATTTTCCCCCAATAGTTTTGCTCGGCTATAGAAACTCACAGAAGAAAGTGTGCCCTATGTCAATTCTCATTCTCCAGAACTCTCAGCAGGTTTAAGGGACCTAGAAAGGTGCTTTCCTGGGATAGCCCTTATGACCCGAGTCCAGCAGGTAGAAACTATGACAGCTGAGAACTATGAGGAGAGGGCCCTTTGCATTCCATGCAGGTGAGTAGAAGGGGAACAGAAGACTGTGTGTCACCAGAAACAAGGTCCCTGCCTCTGGAGAGATTAAACTGGGCTGCAAACGACAGAACAATCATATTGCAGTGGCTTAAACTAGATAGAAGTTTACTCTGTCATGTAAAAGAAGTCTGAGTGTAAGGAATCTGGACTGATATGATGGCTTTCTGGTCATCTGAGACTCTGCCCCATCTATATTTCTGCTGTACCATCCTAGTGGCTTTTATCTTCAAAGTATTGTCCAAGACAGTTGCTGAGCTCCAGCTCCTACATCTGAATTCTAGGCAATGAGGAAAGGTAAAAAGGGTCCATCCTTTCTACCCCTTTAAGAAGTTTTCCTGAGGTCTCTGCTTACATATTACTGACAGCAAGTAAGTCTGGGAATTTTTCTTTTGCCTGGGTACAATGCTGCCTTGAATATAATTGAGGTTCTGTTGCTAAGGAAGAAGTGGATTTGGAGTGGCAACTAGCACCTTCTGCCCTGGTCTCCAAAAGCAAGAGGCATCTCGGGTCAGAAGAGAAAAGATGGGACCAGAAATCAAAGGACATGCTCTAAGCTTGCTGATGAGTCTGTGTCTTTGAGTGGGTCTCAGAACCTCACTGAGCCTCAGCCTCAAACAGAGTGCTATGGGAGAGTCAAATGAAACGATGCTGTGGAAGGGCTTCCTAAACCATTAAGCACTTTTCCCATGTAACGAATTACTGTTTTTGCTACTGCTGTCATGAATAGTAAGAGTAGCTGGCTGTGCTCTGCAGGGAGAAAGGCAGAGGAGCCTGGAGGAAGAAGGAGGATGGCATTTACTGGGACGTAAAAAAAGGGAGGAGATGCTGCTGCTTTAGCTGTGCATGAGGAACACCTCTGCAACAGGGGTCTATTCCCCCAGCGCCACACGCCCACATCATGTAAACACCTACAGTCTGGCAAAGGCCTGTGCTGCCTGCTTCAGTCCTCAGGGCCCCAGACAGGCAGGCAAACAAACCCAACACTGTGGGGGAAGCCCAAACACCCTGGGGAGAGGGGAAAGGCTCCAGGAGCAGAAACCAAGGCCTGGGTCCCCACAGGGCCAAAATAACCTGCTGATTGAGTCAATCAGAAAACACGTTGGTCAAGCCGGTGGGAGAGAAACTGAAACCCCAGCCAGATCTATTATTTAGCAGTTTGCCACCAAGCAAAACTAAAAATTATCCCCTGCCCCCGACCCCAACCACGGGGTTGTTTGGTGTCAGGCCTCACCTTGGGTCAGCCCAGGCCAAGTCAATGTTTCAGACTGGCTTTCTCCACAGCATCCAGGAGGGTGTCTGGGAGGCAGACTCCTGACGTCAGGGGAAGGAGCAACTTCTCCTCTAGGCCTCCAGGCCCCATGTCCTTGACAGCAGCACCTCCAAGGGGCTGCAAACAGCCCATTTCTGAATGAAAGTAGTGAGAGGGATCAGTGACAGCCCAGGGGTGCATTTGAAGACCTTTTATGACACAGTCCACCAACAAATATGCTGAATGCCTACTCCCTGTCTGCAAGCCCAGGGTGATGGTAGGTTTCTGTTCCAGGGACTGTGAGCTTGGGATCAGGGCCTCTCTTGATGCCAGTGTACCCCATTCCCCCTATGCCCCCCAGTGTGAGCTGTAGAAAGTCTGCTATTTGGAGTCCAAAAACTAATTGGTTACAGCTCATGGAGTCCTGGGGAGGGGGGAGTATGAATTACAAGCAGTGTAGAGAATAAGTCTTGTTTCACAGTCCCTTTGGCTTGGCACAGGTTAAGTGTATATAAATCAGGGTTCTGTAGCTTTACTTTCTAGTTTGCCATTCCCTTCACTCAAGACTCAAACCAGAACTTAAAAAAAAGAAAATGTTTTCTGGAAGTAAACATGTACAGAAAAGAACACACATTAGTGTAAAGCAGCTGGAGAATTTCCCCAAAGTGCACACACCCAGGTCACAGCATCTAAATCAGGAAGCAGAACGTTGCCAATGCCAGAAGCCCCTTAGTGCCCCTTTCCAATAATTATTCCCCAAGGGTAACCCTGTCCTGACCTCTAGCACCATAGATTAGTTTTGTCTGTTTTTGAACTTTGTATAAATGGAAGCATACAGGATGCCTTTTGTGTGTCTGGCTTCTTTCACTCAACATTAAGATTCACTCAGCTTGTTGTGTATGGTTGTCATTTACTCTCACAACCACATAACACTCCAGAAGGCACTTCATCCATTCTGCTATAGATGGATGTCTGGGCTGTTTCCATTTGGGAGCTACCACAAAAGTGCTGCCAAAAGCAGAACTTTCTTTTCACAATCAGATTCTATAGTCTTCCTTGAAAATGTTTTATTGTAGTGAAATATGTATAATATATATTCCGCCATTTTAACCATCTTTAAAGTATACAATTCGGTGATTACATTCACAGTGTGTGCAGCCATCACCATAAACTATTTCCAAAACTCTTTCATCATCCCAAACAGAAACTCTATATCCATTAAGTAATGACTCCCCATTTCTTGGTAACCTCTAATCTACTTTCTTTCTTTCTTTTTTTTTTTTTTTTTGAGACGGAGTCTCGCTCTGTCGCCCAGGCTGGAGTGCAGTGGCCGGATCTCAGCTCACTGCAAGCTCTGCCTCCCGGGTTTACACCATTCTCCTGCCTCAGCCTCCGGAGTAGCTGGGACTACAGGCGCCCGCCACCTCTCCCAGCTAGTTTTTTGTATTTTTTTAGTAGAGACGGGGTTTCGCCGTGTTAGCCAGGATGGTCTCGATCTCCTGACCTCATGATCCACCCATCTCGGCCTCCCAAAGTGCTGGGATTACAGGCTTGAGCCACCGCGCCCGGCCTCTACTTTCTATTTCTATGAATTCACCTATTCTAGATACTTTATATAAGTGGAATCATACCATGTATGTACTTTTGTGTCTTCTTTCACTTAGCATAATGTTTTGAAGGTTCATCTGTGTGTTACTATGGATCAGAACTTAATGCCTTTTTATGGCTGAAAAACATTCCATTGTATGGAAGTACCACATTTTATTTATCCATTCATCTACTGATGAATATCTGGGTTGTGTCTACCTTTTAGCTGTTGTGAATAATGCTGCAGTAAGCACTGTTGTATGCTTATCTGTTTGACCCACAGACTTCTACTGAGGACTTGCTGTCATGATCTGAGATAGGTACTCACCCAACCACTAGTAGAGTGTCATGTGAATGAAGCGGAATTATTATCCCCAGGCTACAGATGAGGAAACGGAGGCTTGGAGAAGCCAAGGAACTTTCCCAGAGTCATGGGACTGATCTAAGAGGCTGAGGCCATGGCTCAAATCGAGACCTTTTGACCTCAAGTCCCTTATTCTTTCCATTACTCCCGTTTCTCTCTTGCAACCCTGGTCATGGAGGAAGTTAGAAGATTTTGGTTTACGACCTAGTTCTTGCTTTAGTTCCATGTAGAAAAATCTTTCCCTTAGAGCCACTAAACCTGGACTTGGACTTTCTGGAAGCATTTTCCCCTCTCCTGGCAAACAGCCCAGGACTAGGTAACAAGAGACGCCTCTTGGCCCTCTTGATTCAGCCCTTAAACTAGTGCTCTAATTTGGTTGTTGTTTTTTTTAAGCTACAAAGTTATGCCATACTTCTGCCCTCCTGCCACCAGCCTCCTGAGTGGCCCAGAGCTCAGGCTACATTTCTTAGTTTCTCTCTTGGTAGGAAAAAAACAACAGAATTTCTGAGACCTAATTGGATTTTTACTCAGGGACACAGAGAGAACCACTGGACCCAAAGCATCCTCTTTCTCTGCCCTGTCACAGTGTTTTGCTGAAAGACACCTACTGTGTGCTGGGTGGCCTGCAGCTTTGCTCTGGGAAGTGTGATACAGTCCCTGCCCTCAGGGCCTCCCTGTAGGGCTGAGGAGGCTGGACACAGCTGTGGAAGCCTAATGATCAAGCCCAGCAAGCAAGGGGGATTCTAACGGTACAAGAAGGCTGCACAGGGTTCTCCAGGGAGGGTGTGGCTGTGGAGCCCAGAGTTCAGGATGATGTTCCCTGGCAACTTCTGCCGAAGGCCCTTGTCATTCACCATGCAAATGTTTCTTGAGCGCTCCTAACGTGCCAGGCTCCTTCCTGGGCCCCAAGGAGGGAGCCCCAAACACAGACAAATCCCAAGACCTGCTGGAGCTGTTCTTGGGCTCTAAAGTGAGGCAAAACTGTGCACAAATCCGGGGACACTCTGGGCACTGAGCACCGGACCCCGTGCAGGCGGTAGTCGCCTCTGCGCGGAGTAGGAGCTTTGTGGGCCTCCCACTCAGCATCAGGAGAATCAGGGCCCACGTGGCGGCCAGGGCTCTGAGACGCAGCCACGGGCGCCCAGCCGAGGTCCCCAGCCCCACCCCCAGCCTCGCTGTCCCGCTGTCCCCGTGCCGCGCCGCCTCCCCAGGCTGACAATGCGCCTTTCAGGAGCCTCCGCCCCCGCTGGAAAACCCCCGCGCGGTCGGTCTCCCGGGCGGCGGGCGTCTGCTTTCCTCGAGGTGAGGGATTCCTCGCCCCCGATGAGGTGCAGCTGCAACGCGCCCGCAGGCGCCGGCCAAGCCGGGCCTGTCTGTGACTCACCGCCCGGAGTGCGAGTCTCTGGCCCGGGGACCCCAGGGGACCCTGGGGGCCCGCACCTCCTCCCCAGCTCGGGTCCAACATACTTTTAACAGTTGCATAAATACATACATTCCATATCTCATATATATACATATATATACATATATGTGTGTGTGTGTATATATATATTTTCAGACAGTCTCATTCTGTCGCCAGGCTGGAGCGCAGTGGCATATCTCGGCTCACTGCAACCTCCGCCTCCCGGGTTCAAGCAATTCTCCTACCTCAGCCTCCCAAGTAGCTGGGACTACAGGCGCAGGGCACCACGCCCGGCTAATTCTTGTATTTTTAGTAGAGGCAGGGTTTCACCATGTTGGCCAGGATGGTCTCGATCTCTTAACCATATCACTCATATTTTTAAAGTCTGTTCTCTTTTCTTTTCCTTTTCTTTTTTCTTGACTTTTCTTGCCCTCCATCTCCAGGTAACCCATACTAAGACCCTAGAATGAACCTTTCTTTTTCTCCATGTTCATATAAACATATGCGAACATCTCTCTATACATTTACATACACACAAAGGTATATAAATGGGATCTTGAGAGACATTTTTCTATATCTTTTCTTGTCCATTAATACCTCATAGGAACTGGTATGGTTGCATAGCAGTCTTTTCTTTAAAAATTATTTACATACAAATCACCCATTTTAAGTTTATAGTTGCATGAATTTGGGTAATTGTACTTAATGAACAGTTCCCTCACCCTAAACAGTTCTTCTGCCTCTTTGCAGCAGATCCTCTCTCCTCACCCCCATGGTGTGGATAATTTATTCAACTACCCCCTTCTGACAGGCATCCACTGTGTTTCCAGTTTTTTGCTACTATGAGCAACAGTGTGATAGAAGTCCTTGTCACATATCTTTGTGTGCCCAGAAGTTGGATTGCTAGGCTGAATTGTCCCTGGATTTAATTTTAGAAAATATTTCAGATTGCTTTTGCAGAAGGTCTAACACTTCATGTCCATGTCCCAGCCAACAATGAATGAGGGTGCTTTTTCCCCCCACACCCCAGCGGCAAATAGGTGGCACAGCCCTTGGTGATTTCTCAGTCCTCTGAAACCACCCTGAGGTATCTGATTGTTACTTTAATTTGTATTTCCCTGACCCCTTAATAAACTTGAGCAAATTTTCATCTCTTTGCTGGCCATGGGCTTTGCTTTTCCGGGAACCACATCCTCTTGATACATCTTTACATGCTTTAAGCATAGAGATTCCCACTCACCCAGAATGGCTGGGGAAGGAGGTGCTTGGAGTTTATGGAAAGATCTAGATAATAGAGAGTTCTTTCATCTGTTACACCCAATTATGAGCTTTCAAAAGATGAGACTATAAGCAGTTATATGTATAGTAACAGTATAGAGAATAGAGTGGGCTTTGGGGTTACGTACAAGTTGTGTGCTATTGGATAAGTTATCTAACCTCTCTGAGCCTCAGTTTGCTCATCTGTGAAATAAAGTTAATGATGATTGTGCCACCTGTCTCTTTACAGTTGTGGAAGAGCTTAGCAGTAATTTATATAAATAACCTGAGACATCATAGATGGCCAATAAACGAAGTCAGGTATGATATGCATGGTTTAGGCTTTCCTCTGTGGTTAAACAGGCCTTTTAGAGACCTAGGGTTAGCTTGAATGTCAGTTCACATTGCATGGGTCTGGGTGAAACCGGGATGATTTAAGTTTCCTGTGGATCCAGTGATCAGATTCACAGAAACTCGGGCTTCACAATCTTGGCACTATTCATATTTTGAGCGGGATAATTTTTTGTTGTGGGTGTTTAGCCTCAGAGGATGTTTAGTGGCACCCCTATTCTCCACCCACTAGATGTCAATAGCAGACAGACAGACAGACCCACAAACATACACACACACACACCGGTCATAATGATTAAAAAGTGTCTTCCCTGCGGCTGTCCTTGAAATGTCCATCCTGGACACAGGGGAGAATGGGGAATGCTGAACCTACTAGGTGCCTTCCCCATATGTAGGAGCTGCCATGTCTGCCCTCAAAGGTCCAATAGTCTAAGTGTCCTCAGGCTGAACACTTTGGACTTGTCATTGACTAATTGTTGATTCTTACTTCTCCAGCCAGTCAGCCACCACGACCTGTTGATTTTCTGCATTTAGAACCTCCTGCACCCACCACCATCTTTTTCTCTGCATCATTCTCAGCATGGCACATAACCGGGGGCTTGGCAAGGGTGGGCAGGATGCATAGATGTTGGGAACTATTGTCAGGGATGCCCAGCTGGGCCAGGAGACACCACCAGGGGCAGACCCTGGGGGTGGTAACAGTTTTTTTTTAATCAGTTAGGACTCTTGTTTACCCTTTGTACCCAGCACTAACCCTGTGCCTGACACATAGTAAGCACTCAAAAATAATCTGGGGGTTTGATTAATCAATTGATTAATTAACTTGATACACACACACACACACACACACACACGCATAGAGATGGCCTCTCTTTTTGCCATCCATTCACATACATATTACCTTTCATTACAGAGACACCAGGTTACAAAGAAAACCCTCAAGAGTTTGCTGTTGACTTGAGCAGTGTCACTTGTAAGAAGGACAAAATATGTATGTGGTCAGCTCGAATCCCAGGACTGCAACTGGAAATAAACTAACCCCTTGTTAAAATCGCACAGGAAACCTGAAGGGAGGTGGGGGAGACGGGTGGCAGGAAAAATGCCTGAGATCTTACACAACTTGTGCAAACAGAATGACAGGGCTAGGCAGCCCCAGGAGTCCAGGAATTAATAGCCCTGCCGAGGCTCCGGAGATGGAGCTATTTAAAGTCAAGAAATGTCATTTCCACCCACAGAGGCTGCCCCATTTGCATTATCTGGAGCCTCTTCAGCCCTGGTGTTCTGGCAGCCTCCTGGCCTGACCTCCCAGTTGCAGGACCACGGGGCTCAAGGCCAACTTGTCATCACTGCTCTGTTGGGAGGTTGAGGGGGGGCTGACCTTAGCCTCTCCCGGTTCCTCCTCTTCTTCCTCTCTGCTCAGGTCCAGGACAAGCTGAGTGGATGCTCAGGGCCCAGCTTACCCCTCTGCAAAGGCAACTGAGAGCACTAAGGCTGCTGTCCACATATGGGGGCCAGCCAGCCCAGCAGGGTTGGTCTGGGGTAGTGGGTGGGGAGAGATGGAGTGTGCAGACATACACCCTTTCCCACCAGAATCATATTCTTGTCCTGCTATATGACCTCAGGCCATTTGCTTACCCTCTCTGGACCCTCATTTCCTTACCTGGACTGGGAAATGAGAGTCTTCCTCTCCTTACCCTATTTCTGGGGGAGGCCACAGGAGATCAGAGAAGCGATGTCTTTTGAACCTTTAGGAAGAAAAGCACCATAGAAATCCAGGTATTACCTGCAGCTCCTCCTCCCCTCCCTTCCAGGCAAGGTAATCCAGGAATGCTTCCTCCGGAGGCAAAAAGGCAGGAAGCTGGCGTTTGAAGTGTCAGTGGGCTGTAGACTGTGTGATGGAGTCATCCAGCCCCATGCTCCTGGGAGCCCAGGCTCACATTCTTGCCAGGCACCTAAGGCGAGAACTCCCTCACATCCTGTCTGCTCTGATCTTATGTATCTGCTCTGGCTGATGTTGCTGCAGCTTTGGGGAGGTGGGGGCTTAGAAGCCCAAACAATGTGCCAAAACCAAGTCTGCCCTGCAGGTGTCTAATGCCTGGGGATTGCTGGGCTTTTTTTCTGAAGCTGCGGCCTGGCCAGGAGAAAGCACGGTGGCACTAAATGAGTTTCCAAGAGAGGTGTAATGAAATGCCAGGGACACCCCAGTCAGAAGTCTTCCTGAACTCATTGCTGCTACCACCCAAGGGGTAAAAGGGAGCTAGGAAATGTCTTTTTTTTTCTTTCTTTAGGAAACAGCAATGGAAATGCAGCCTTCTACTCTCTTAAGCCCCCTTCTCTTGTCCTATCTTAGAACTTGCCTGAAAGCTATGGATATTTTCCTCATTTAATTTTTTAATTGAATTCTATTCAATTAAACTTGCCTATTCTAGGCACACTAAAAGATATATATCAGAATAGTCTAGATTATGCTGCAGCAAAAACCCCAATATCTCAGTGGCTTGACACACACTTCTGCTTCTGCTACTTACTGCTTCTCACTTCTGCTACATGTCCTTTGTGGATAAACAGGGGACTCTGACCACTGAAATCACTTAGGGACCCAGGCTGGTGGAACAGCCACCATCTGAAGCAGTCAGAAGCAAAAGAGATGCCGGGCACAGTGGCTCATGCCTGTAATCCCAGCACTTTGGGAAGTCAAGGCAGGAGGATCACTTGAGGCCAAGTTCAAGACCAGTTTAGGCAACATAGCAAGAACCTGTCTCTAAAAAAATTTTTTTTAATTAGCTGGGTGTGGTGGTGTGCACCTGTAGTCTAGGCTACTCAGGAAGCTGAGGCAAGAGGATCACTTGAGCCCAGGACTTGGAGGCTGCAGTGAGCTGTAATTGTGCCACTGTACTCCAGTCTGCTGACAGGGTAAGACCCTCTCGCAAAAAAGAAAAAAAAAAAAAAAGAAAGAAAGAAAAGAAGAAAGGAATCTAGACGGTCTCAAAAAGGCAGTTAATACTCTAGCTCACAAGTCATTGACCAGAACTAGTCACAGGGCCTCTCCCAACCACAGAAAACCTGAAATTACTATCCTACCAGGCGCTTGGAAGGGGAAGGACCCAGAAATGCTTGGTAAACAACAGTAATGATGACCACAGAATAAAGAATTATATTACAGACACCATGTACCTACCAACCTAGGAAATAACACTTTGCCAATACCAGGGAATCCCGCTGTGCACCTGACTCAATCCCATCTCTCTGCTCCCCCCACTGAGGTGACCATTCTCCTGAATGTGATATTTGCCACTCCCTGTGTTTCTCTGTTTTTTACTATTTTTCCATATTTACAATATGTAATATTGTCTTGCATGTATTTAAAGACCATACAAGTGGTATCATACTGTATATATTCACCTGCAACTTTCTATTCTAATCTACTGTGTATTTCTGAGAGCCACCCAGGTTGATGAGTGAAGCTGTGATTGGTTCTGTGCTGTATACAGTCCATTGTGTGACTACCACAAGGTCCAGTCTCCACGTCAGTTGCTTCCAGCTTTTCATGATTACATACAGCACTGCCATGAACATTCTTATGCACCTACAAAGGACAGCTTCTTCAGAGTAAAGACTTAGGAAGGTATCTTCCTATTGATGACATATTGCCAAATAGCTCTCTAAAATGGTTTTACCAAGTCATTCCACATCCTCACCATCACTTGGTTCTATTTGATGAGTGGGACATTCCCCAAAGGTTTTAATAAAGTTGGACTCTTTTTTCCTTTTGATACAGGGTCTCACTCTGTCACCCAGACTGGAGTGCAGTGGTGCAATCACAGCTCACTGCAACCTCTGCCCCCAGGCTCAAGTGATCCTCCCACCTCAACCTCCCAAGTAACTAAGACTACAGGTGTGTGCTACCATGCTCTGCTAGTTTTTTTGTGTTTTTTTTTGTGTAGAAACAGGGTTTCATCATGTTGCCCAGACTGATCTTGAACTCCTGGGCTCAAGCGATCCTCCCACCTCAGCCTCCCAAAGTGCTAGGATTACTGGTGTGAGCCACTGTGCCTGGCCTAAATTGAATTCATTAAGTCAGTTCACATATGTTTATCAAACACCACCTACATGCCAAGCACACAACTAGAAGCTGAGGGTAATGAAGGGGGATAGGACTCAGTCTTTGCCCTCAGTGAGCTTGCAGTCTGGTGGGCAATCACCCCATTCTCTTACCTACAGGAAACCACTGTCTTCTTTTTAAAGGACATGCTCATAAACTCATGACAAGACAAAGAAGCCAGGTGCTTGGGCAGAAGGGCCTAGCATCTGAGGGCCCAAACACCTTGAGCCAAGCTCAGACAGGATTGTTAGAACCTTGCCTTAAAGGTGGTGGCCCCTCAGGCTTCTGGAACAGGGTAGCTGGAAGGCTCAGGGCAACAGTCATGGTCTGGTGAATCACCTTTGGGTAGTAGTGCCCCTGCATTCAGAAGGCCAACAAGAAGCCTTCAGTTCTCTAGGTAAGCAGTTGGCAAGACTAGGCCAGGGGCAGGTGTATGAAGGAACTGTAATCACAGCAGTATTAGTGTTGCCAATAATCATATTAAAGCAATCCTGCAAGACAGGCAGGGTGAGGAATCAAGTGTGTCTCCTGGGATTTGGGCCTGAGCCACCAGGTAGGAGGATCAGGTCAGAGGCAAGGCCAGTGAATGGAGAGCTCTATTTCTGTCTGGTTGTTTGAGGAGCCACGTCAAGTCAGCAGTTGAGAATAAAAGCTAAAATGGCTCTTGGCTATAGCTCTGGGTATAGCTTAACTAAGAAAATCAATCCAGAAATGCACATTGAACCCACGTATCAGCAGGATGTGACTCCAGAGTCTCTAAGGGATATGAAAACATTTTTAAAAAACCACCTTAATCAAGTTGTAATTCACATACAATAAAATGCAATCACTTAAAGCAGCAGTCTCCGACTCTTTTGGCACCAGGGACCGGTTTTGTGGAAGACAGTTTTTCCATGGACCAGGAATGGGGTGAGGGTGGTTTCAGGATGAAATTGTTCCACCTCAGATCATCAGGCATTAGACTCTCACAAGGAGCATGCAACCTGGATCCCTTGCATGTGCAGTTCACAATAAGGTTTGAGTGCCTGTGAATATCTAATGCTGCCACTGATCTGACAGGAGGTGGAGCACAGGTGGTAATGCTCACCTGCCCGCTGCTCACCTCCTGCTGTGCACCCCAGTTCCTAACAGGCTACAGACAGGTACTGGTCTGGGGGTTGGGTACCCCAGACTTAAAGTGTCCAGTTTGATGAGTTTCCATAAATGCATACCCTTGTGTAAACACCACTATGATCAAGATACGGAACATTGATAAGAATATTTTTGGCCGGGTGCGGTGGCTCAAGCCTGTAATCCCAGCACTTTGGGAGGCCGAGACGGGCGGATCACGAGGTCAGGAGATCGAGACCATCCTGGCTAACACGGTGAAACCCCGTCTCTACTAAAAAAATACAAAAAACTAGCCGGGCGAGGTGGCGGGCACCTGTAGTCTCAGCTACTCGGGAGGCTGAGGCAGGAGAATGGCGTAAACCCGGGAGGCGGAGCTTGCAGTGAGCTGAGATCCGGCCACTGCACTCCAGTCTGGGCGACAGAGCGAGACTCCATCTCAAAAAAAAAAAAGAATATTTTTGAGATCCCTGCCACTTCTTTCAAGGAGTCCTTCATTTGCTATAAGATACATAAGAAATATAGTCAACTCTACAATGCAGGAAAGCATAAGTTTCAATAATTAGCACAGGCTATGAGGGCCAGGGTCTGGAGGGGGCAGCCTCTTGGGAAGTACCTGGTCCTAATGCCAATATACTTGTGACAGGAAGCGCTCTATCACCCATAGAGAGCCAAGGCAGAGGCAGGCCAGGCACCACAAGACCTGCTTCTCCCAAAATATTTCATTGGCCTGAAATGCCACCATGAGTCACCCCTTTGGTTTAAAACATTTGGTAGTCCCTCTGGAATAGCCATAGTAAAATGTACATAAATGACCCACAAGACAACCTTTGAAGTGTGTGGCAATTTTACCTCCACTGACATGTGCAGGTAAAATTGGTTATTGGATTCTGCTACCTCAGGAGAGGAGAGGGCAGCTGCCGGGCTCCTCTCATCTCCTTATTTTTTTAAAAACCCCGTGAGAGAGTGATTTCCTTCTTTTAGGACGTCTCAAATCACTACCTGGAGGCAAGCCCCATTTGAAAGCTTGTAACATCCATTCTAACCCAGAAAGAAGGAGGATTTTGTGAGGGGAATGAGTTCAGCAGGGATGTGGGAGAGGCCCAGCACGGGGGTAGGGGGAATACCCAAAGTCCGTGGCCACCAGGGGCATTGGGGCACTGAAGGTGAGGACTATAGGTGTTTCCCCCTGGAAAAGAAAAGACTGCGGAGGTAGGAGATTGCCGCCCTCGAATATCTGAAGGTTGGTCGTGAGGTAAGAGGACTGGAATAGTTTGATGTGACCTAGTTGGGAGTAGGGTGGGGAAAGTCAGAGGGTAGTAGGTTTTAGCTCAACGTGGGAAAGAACTTTCTTATAGTCAGAGTTACAGGTGAGGGAATGGGTTGCCCCAGGAAGTGGTAAGATCCCTGTCACTAGAGGCATGTAAGCTGAACCCAGACATCCCTTAGCAAGAATTCAAGCTCTTAGGTCCCTTCCATCACTGAAATTCTCTAATTTGTTGATAATCTCATAGGTAGCCCTTAAGAAGCCTCAAACCAACAAATATTAGTTGAGCAATTGCTTTGTACAAGGCAGGATAGGACTTGGAGGCCAAGGAACAAAAGTCATGGCCTCTGGCCTCTGTCTAGCTGGGCAGGTGGTATAGGGGCAGGGTGTGTTTAGAATCACAGAAAGGATAGAAAACACAAACTTTTAGATTTCAGAAGGAGGAGATTCTGCCAAGCCCTAGAGTAATCCAGCGAGGCTCCCAAGAGGAGGCAAGATCGGGGAACAAGCCCTGGGAGAGTCTTCAGAATTCAGACAGGTAGAAAGAAAGCGGAGGGTCCGGCGACGGGGGAGGTAGGAAATGATGAGGTGCCAAGCTGGCCAGAAGGATGGAACATGAGGGAATAAACAGGAGTATTGGAGAGCGAGTTGAGGAGGCTGAGAGAAGATGCAGAGGAAACAGCCCTGGGAGGACCAGGAGGAGCACGGGGGAGTCCACAGAGGACAGGCAAGGCCCAGAGTGTGGCCTGGGGCCAGGGCATCACTGGGGTGCCACGGGTGTGTGGAGCGGATTTCTCTCGCACCCCCAAATGTGCTGCAGACCACCAGGCACAGTGCCCCAAGAATGCCTCTCACTCCCTTCCCTCAGCTCCGCCATTGCCTTCGTCCCCCTCAGGGCAGTGAGCGCTGGAGAAAGACAGGAAAACCCACAAAAATCTTCCAAATAAGACAAATATGTAGTGCAGACAAAGGCCGCGCTGGGTGGGATGAGGTTTCAGTTGCTCCCCAGTGGGGCGGACCCGTCAAAGTGGCTTGTGGCCACAGAAAAAATGCGTCATCTCCTGCTCTGGGTGCGGGCTCGTTGTCTCAGCTACCCCCAAAGACAGCCCAGGCTGGGGGTTCCCATGGCCAGGGAACTGGGTCCTCCAGGTCACCCACATGGCCCTGCTCACCCTTCAGCAGGGCATCCAGGCCTTCCCGGGGAACTGGGAGACCCACTTTGGGGTGTTGGTGGGGCTGTTTTAAGCCGTCCCCCTGCTGCAGTTCCTGGCCTTCCTGGTGTGTGGTGAGTGCCCAGGGCATGGCTGGGGTGGGAGGCACGTGTACAGCCCCTCATAACCTCATGAGAGTGTGAGGGGCCGGGGGTCAAGTGGTGTTTGCAATGGACAAGTCAGGTGCTGCCAGAAGCACTTCATTAGGGACAGGGGTACAGGGGGTGATGGGAGGAGACGGGGAGGGGGGGCAGGCGCTTTCCTCTGCTGGCTGTCTCCCCAGTCCCCTCCCCACTCCTACACCCCTCCAGGCTCCCAGGCCCCTAGGGTTCATTCCATTTCTGCTCCAGTTCCATGCCTGTTAATGGCCATTGTTCTGTGGAGAAAGACAAAAATGTTTTCAGTTTAGAGGCATTGTTTCGGACTTTCTCTCTGTGGGCCAAGGGCCTGGATGGGAGGCCTCTATTGGCAGAGTGGCCCCAGGCAAGGAGAGGTTGGTTGCACTGGGAGGTGGGGGTGGGGCAATGGGGGAGGAGGGCTGAATGAGAGGCTGAGTGGAGTCCTCTGTCCATCTGTGCTGGGTGTGCATAGGGACAGCCCCTGAGAGAGGTCAGCCCCCTCCTGTCTTTGGCTCCCTCCTGGCCCCCAGTCCCATCCCAGCTATTTTGGCACAGGCGTAATTTTCTCTTTAGGCTCCCTGACTTTGGATGGGTGAGCAGCTTTCTCTCTGTGGGCCTCAATTTCCTCATCTGTAAAATGAGAGGCTTCCAAGACTTCCTGGTTCTGTGCCTCTGGACTCAACAGCTCAGTCACATCAACAGCCCCTTCTTTGCTCCAAGACTCCAGTGTTCAGAACTGGCCTAGAATTGGGGCAGTGGCTGAGTTGGTGGCCACCTAGGCAGCAGGCTTTGGGTGGGAAAGTACCTGCCCCTGGCACCATAAATGTCTTTGACTTACTTTGTGGTCTGGAATTCCATCACTAGAGATTCACTCTTTGGGGGCCTGTTTCAAATGCCATTTTCAATAAGTGGGGAGACAATTGCGAATACCTTCCAACACTGACTGAGAATAATCCTTTGCTTATATATTTTTCTTCATAATGTTGAAATCATTTTCAGCTATATGATCTCATTTGAGGCTGCAACAACCCAGGGATTAGCTGACCATTGAAAGGTTAAGATCCCACAGGCGGTGACTCAAGATAAGATCTCGGACACAGTTGGCCTCCTTCTAGGAATTACCTGTAGTTTAACAGAGGAATATCTTGAGGATAAAAATAATCACAAAGCAATGCCTCTCTGGTGGCAGAAATTTCAAGCCCTGGGACACCAGGCAGGCAAAGCTGGCTGGGGTGGCTTGGAATGAGGATGCGGTGCCCAGTGGGTTTGTGCTCACTCAGCCCAGAGCAAGGCTGAGCCTGCTTATTGCCTGCTCCTGCCCACTGTTGTCAAATCAAGTGACCAGCCCTCAAGGGCTCACTAGACCCCTGGTGGGGACAAATTGGTGTGGACAGGTATCTGGGTTCATAGGAAACACCCAGAGAATGATTCCAGGAAGTCAATAATGACATTTAAAGCAGTCAACCAGGCACCGTGGCTCACGCCTGTAATCCCAGCACTTTGGGAAGCCGAGGCAGGTGGATCATGAGGTCAGAAGTTCGAGACTAGCCTGACCAACATGGTGAAATCCGTCTTTACTAAAAATACAAAAATAAGCCAGATGTGGGGGCAGGTGCCTGTAATTCCAGCTACTCAGGAGGCTGAGGCAGGAGAATTGCTTAAACCCGGGAGGCGGAGGCTGCAGTGAGCTAAGATCATGCCATCACACTCCACCCTGGGTGAAAGAGCAAGACTCCGTCTCAAGGAAAAACAGAAACAAAAACAGAGTAAGGAAGAGTTTAAGTGCTACGGTGAGGGAATGGCGAAGTCAGGGAGGGTGGGGCTGGATAACAACTAGTGTGGAACGTGGAAGGCTAAGGAAGGGAGCCATGGGAAGCCATGGAAAGAAAGGGGTGGAGAAGTGGTGGTCTTCTACAGGGAGGGCCACCCAGGTAAAAAACTTATGCCTTGTGAGGGTTGGATGAGGGCATTTGAAACTGGCCTGGAGTAATTGGAGATCAATCCTGGAACAGACTCTGTGTCTACAATGAAAAAGAATGACCATTTATTAGGGCTTCTAGATTTAGGTGTTTTCTGTTCATTATTTTTTGAGACTTGAACTATCCTAGAGGTAGATTTTATCATTCATAGTTTACAGAGAATTCAGAAAGGGCATAAAATCTGCCTAAAGTCATACAGCTACAAAGTGGCCACACTAGAAGTCAAACCCGAGTCAGCCAGCTCCAAAGCCTGCTTTCCCGCCACTTCGGCAAAGTGATATCTATCTGCTCACATTGCCTCCTCTTTCCCCATGACAGTGTTCTTGAGGCGCAATGAGCATCCTTGCTATTTCCTGCACAGGCAATTCTTTACCAGTTTTTGTCTGTTTGTTCGCTTGTTTGTTTCTTTTGAGACCGAGTCTCGCTCTGTTGCCCAGGCTGGAGTGCAGTAGCATGATCTCGACTCACTGCAATCTCTGCCTCCCAGGTTCAAGCAATTCTTCTGCCTCAGCCTCCCCAGTAACTGGGATTACAGGCACACACAGCCATGCTCAGTGAATTTTTTGTATTTTAGTAGAGATGGGGTTTCCCTGTGTTGCCCAGGCTGGTCTCGAACTCCTGAGCTCTGGCAATCTACCCACCTCAGCCTCCCAAAGTACTGGATTACAGGTGTGAGCCACCTCACCCAGTCCTTTAACCAGTTATTTTTTATTCATCATGTAGTGAGCAATAAGGGTTCTTCTTGTGCCCCAGCTTGGTAAGATGACCACAAGAAGAAAATATCTCTACACAGCAGTTTTTCTATAAAGGGCCATATATAGTAAATATTTGGGGTTTTACAGGCCATATTATCTTGTTGTAACTACTCAACTATGGGAAAAGTAGCCATTAGATTATATAAGTGAATGGATGTGACTGTGTTCCAATAAAACTTTATTTATTAAAATAGGAGTCAGGCCAGATTTGACCCTTGATCCATAGTTTGCTGTTTGAGAAGGCGAGATTTACAGAGATGGAAGAGTTAAGTAACGGGGCACGAGTTAAGCAATTGAATGAGTGTCATGAACCAAGAGTACAGCCTCCCAGATATCCTGGGAATACCCAAGAGGTGGTGAGTGTACCAAGAGCTTATGGCATTTTGCATGTTGGAGAAGCAGGAGAGGTGAAAAAGGAAAGACTGGGGTTTGATTGTGGGGGCTGGGCTTTAAATACCAGGCTGAGTACTACTGGGAGCAGAGATAATGTTCTCCCTACTGGGATATCATGAAGGTGACATTCATATGTGAGACTTAAACTCATAAGTACACCCCAGAGCTAAGCTGTAGCAGAGATAAGCCAGGCTTTGGGTTCCAGGGAATTTCCTGTAAATTAGTTTACATTTCCAGGTAAATATGGAGTGCAATCACACTCCAGCATTTTGAGGCTATTTTCTTATGTTCATGTATTATAGACAGAGAAAATGGCTGATGTAATATCGTTTCCATAATTTTTTTGAGTATTTCTTTTTGTGAATGCTAAAAGTTTATTTGAAAAAAAGGTCTCTCAATTTGTTGGATATAATATTTATTAAAGTTGATTAATTGTGTCACTCAAATCCTCTATTATTTTCATTATGACTTTTGCCTACTTGATCCACAGATTTCTCAGACAGCTGTATTAAAACTTTCATCCATAGCCATAGATGTGTTCATTTCTCCTTTGTTTGTATCAGTGTTTGCTTTATATATTTTGAAGCTGGGTTGTTAGGTGCCTAAAGAATAATGGAAATTGTATGTGTTTGGAAGATTGTAATTTTTACCAATATATCTCCTTCTTTGTTTGTTTGTATCTTTTTTTTTTTTTTTTTTTTAAGGCTGGAGTGCAGTGGTGCAATCTCAGCTCACTGCAACCTCTGCTTCCCAACCTCAAGCGATCCTTCCACCTCAGCCTTCCAAGTAGCTGGGACTACAGGCGTGTATTTTTAGGAGAGATGGGTCTCACCATGTTGGCCAGGCTGGTCTTGAACTCCTGACCTCAAGTGATCTGCCCACCTCAGCCTCCTAAAGTGCTGGGATTACAGGCGTGAACCACCATGCCCAGCCTTTCTTTGTTTCTTTTAATGCTTTTTGTCTTTGGATTTCATTTTGTCTGATACTAACGTACTTCCTTTCTTTTTGTTATTATTTGCTTGATATATTTCCCCCATCTGTTCATATTCAAAATGATCTTGTCAGTTTCAATACATCTCTGTAAAAAGCATATGTATGGAAGGATTTTGCTCTTTAATGGGGAATTTTCTCTTTTCTCATGTATTATTAATGATATTTTTAGACTTATCCTGTCATTTTATTTTATGCTTCCTCTTTACCTTGTTTTCTTATTTTTTTCCTCTCTTTCCCTGCTTTTTGTTAGACTGATCAAGTTTTCTTTGCCCCCTTCCCCATCTTTTTAACTTGCTCTATTGATCTAGAAGTTGATTTTCCAATTCTCCATCTTCTGCTGATTACCTTCAAATATGAATCCTATTTTTTTTTTCTTCCATACCCTCTGAGGCAGATGAATCCTTTAACTTCTAGTTTTCTATAAATGACTAGAGCTGATCAGGAACTTTTTCTCCCATAGCATTATTTAACTTTCCTCCTCCTCCCCCACCTGCCACCTCCCAAGTTGAGATCATCTGGGTAGATTATTGCTCCAAATTGTTGTTTTTAAAATGTTTACATTATGCCTCAATAATTACTCAGACTTCACTAAAAGTTTTACTAGTTTCTTTGTTCACCACAGTTTCGGCATCCCACGTCTTCCTCTTTCCTGAATTCACTATTTTTCTACTGAAGCACCTCCTCTGGAAATTCTTTAAGGAATACGAGGGTGGCAAACTTTCTTCTTGTAAAACAAAAAAAAAAATCTTAATTTTTTCCTCCCACTTGAATACTTCATTTCCCTTCAGGGCCTTGAAGATAATATTTCATTGTCTTTTAACATCCAGTCTGATGCCAATTTAATATTATTCTATTGAAGACCTGCTTTTCTTCTCTCCAGAAGCTTCTTGGATTTTTTTCTTTATTTTTGTTGTTATGAAGTTTTACTATAATATGTCTAGGTGTGAGTCTTTCTCCCTGGGAAAGGTCAAGCTAATGATTAACTTCTTTCTTCAGCAATTGGGAAATTTTCTTTTGTTAGTTCTTTAATTATTTTCCCACTTCTATTCTCTGAAGTTCTAGCTTTCTGTAATGCCTATCCCACAGATGGTTCTTAATTTTTTCTCTCAGACTTTCCATCTTTTTGTCTTTTTTACTGTGCTTAAGGAGACTTTCTCAGGTCAGTCTTCCTGATCATTAAACCTATCTAGACCATCTACTGAGTTCTGAATTTCAATGATCAATTTTTAAATTTCTTAGACTCCTGATTCTTTTAAAGGGATTTAATATTATTTTGCATCTCTTGAAGATAACAATTATACCTCAACTAAACTGGTTTCTGTTTTTGTTTGCTCTATTATCTCTATTACTTTGGGCATTAACTCTTCCATATGTTTAGAACTATGCTATCCAATATAGGAGAGCCTTGCTGCTTAAATTTAATTAAAACTAAATTAAAAATTCAGTTCCTCAGTTGCAGATGCCACACTTCAAGTGCTCAATAGCCACATGTGGTATGTGGCTACATATTGGACAGCTCAAATATAGAACATTTCCATCATTACAGAAAGTTCTATTGGACAATGTTGGCTTAGAGCTACTCCTTGTCATGGTTATATTTTTCATTAAATTTTTGGTGATTATTGATGTTCTGCTCATCCTTAATTTGCCAGCTTTCTGTTCACTGTAGCCTGTCTCTGCTACAGGGAGTGGGAAAGAGGTAAGTGACCTGCAGACAGCCTTTCTCCTGGCTCAGTGCTCCCTATTCCTCTCCCAGAGTGTCAATAGCTACTCGGAGTATTGCTCACCTCTCTAGCCCAGCACTTTGGGGCAAATCCACTGCTGCTAGCTGTTGAACACTGGTGTTCAGGAATACCCCTGGAACCTCCTCTGGTTTCTTTGAGTCTGTTGACTCAGGTTTGGAGACCCCCAAACCACTCTTTTCTCCATAGCAGTCTTCTCCTGCATGTTTTAGCTGTGGTTTCCTCCAGTTTTACTTCTTTATAGCTTTTTTTTTTTTTTTTCCCTGAGACAGAATCTCACTCTGTCACCCAGGCTGGAGTGCAGTGGCACGATCTTGACTAATCGCAACCTCCACCTCCTGCGTTCAAGCGATTCTCCTGCCTCAGCCTCCTGAGTAGCTGGGATTACAGGTGCATGCCACTACGCCTGGCTAATTTTTTTTTGTATTTTTAGTAGAGATGGGCTTTCGCCATGTTGGCCAGGCTGGTCTTGAACTCCTGACCTCAAGTGATCTGCCCACCTTGGCCTCCCAAAGTTCTGGGATTACAGGTGTGAGCCACCACGCCCGGCCTCTTTATAGCTTTGATGCTGTTTATCTTTCTCAGAGATCCAACATTTCTGATCTGCTGATGGTTCTCTTTTGTTTTATCACACGATATTGGATTTACTATTTTATTTGTTCCAAGAGTTTTTCTGTCATTTTGTGGATTGTAGCAGGAGAGACGGTCTTTTGCCAGCTTGACCCAAACTGCAACAAATGCCTTTGTATATCCACTCTGCTCCTTGTACACACATTTCACAACTAATGGTTGAAAACCTTGCAATTCTCAAATTCAGACAGGCGCTGGGCTGGCTAAATTAGAATCACTTGATAATCCATGGACCCACTCCTGGGGCTTTGAATGCACAGCTCAGCTTGCGAATCACTGGCGCACTAAGTGGGATGAGCAGGAAAGAGAATCAAGTACTCAAGACAGACCACTTTCTTTGCAGGATAGTTTGTGGCCAATGCTCGAATGCGCAGGATCTCCAGTAGCCAGGTCACTATTTATGTCAGTGAATGGGACAGTGGGTGAGTGTGGAGATGGGGAATTTAGGGACTTCTTTCCCTTAGGACTAATGGAGGATGAGAAATTGCAAAACCCATTGGGTAGAACTCAAGGACAAGAGAGATACGAAAAGTACAACTGAATGGAATTGAGATGAATGATTGCTGCAGGCCTCTCTCCCTCCCACAATGATATCAACTCTGCAAACCCCAGAGATCAAAATGCAGCCAGAAAATTCCCCCACCTAGAGATTTTTTGAAAAACTTTAATTGCTATCCTACTGAGGGGCCAACTCCAGCTTTGAGGAGATATATTTACTGGTTAGAGTTGCAGTAATGATTATTATTGTTACTGTTAAGAAGAATACACTCATTGTCTCCAGTGAGCTCACAATGCTGCACAAACATGACCTCATTTCTCCTCTGAACGGGGCAGGTATTGTTAACTCTGTTTTCCAAAAGAAGGACATGGAGGTCCACTGCAGTCCAAAGCCTTGAGCAGGGCCACACATCAAGAGAGGGAGGGAAGATGGAACCAGGCCCTGGACCTCTCCCATTTGGGTCTCAGGGCTCTTTGTAGAGATCTAGGTTCATGTGTCTGGTCAGTCCCTTGACTTCACTTATGATCACAGAGCTGGTTCTGGGGATATGAGGGGATCAGAGAAGTCAAGGTCAGCAACATCAGATACCAGGTGAGGAATAATCATCACCTTTCAGTGGCTCAGCCAATTCCACACTCCAGTCTCAGCAATCAAACCCTCCCTGGTTTGGCCCTGGTTTTGCTAGGCTCTAGCCTAACTGATTTCCCTCCCTACTTCCCCAACAACTTAGGGGACTCAACTACTTCACCCCCTTGGACCCACTCAGACTGAGAATCATATTCACATCAGACTTGTTTTTCTGCCTCATGACAAGTTCGTGCTGCCTGTATGTCACCTGGGTTCATTGCAGTACATTTGGGCCACTGTGAAATTCTTTAGGCCCTTGCTTCTTCCATTCCCTAAATTCTGTCCCAGATTACCCTCCCCGCCTCCCACCCAAGCTTCAAGCCTCAGCGTGCCCAGGAAACCTTCCCTTACCCTTCCAGAAGAGTCCCTCTCCCTCTCTGAACTCCTGCCACCCTTATTCATTCATTCCACAGGTGGTCACTGAGGACCTACCATGTGGCAGGCAGTACGGGAGATGATGAGGACACGATAGTGAACAAGTCAGACATGGTCCCTGCTCTAATGGAGCTTACATTCTTGTTGGGGAGAAGGGAAAAACAAAAGTAAATAACTCAGTAAGTTAAATATTTACAAGTTGTTGTAAGCGCATATGAAAAGACCTCCCTAGGCCGGCACAGTGGCTCACGCCTGTAATCCCAGCACTTTGGGAGGCTGAGACGGGTGGATTACCTGAGGTCAGGAGTTCAAGACCAGCCCGGCCAACATGGTGAAACCCCATCTCTACTAAAAAATGCAAAAATTAGTCGGGCATGGTGGCAGGCGCTTGTAATCCCAGCTACTCAGGAGGCTGAGTCAGGAGAATTGCTTGAACCCAGGAGGCGGACGTTGCAGTGAGCCGAGATCATGCCATTGTACTCCAGCCTGGGCGACAAGAGTTAAACTCCGTCTCAAAAAAAAGAAAAGAAAAGAAAAGGCCTCCCAGTAAAATCCAAAGAAATTAGGGCCTCTGAAACTTACTCCAAATCTGCCCATATCTCTCCATCTTCCACCCTGTCCAAGAAAGAGCTTGGTTTATCTAGGTTTGTCAAAAAGGGTTGTGTGGCTAAAGGGTGATGGTAGATGACAGCAGAGGGGTACAAGGTGGGGCAGGAGAGGGAGGCAAGCCTGGACTACACAGGGCCTTGAAGTCTGGGACAAACAACTGGCTTTCATGCTCAGAACAATGAGAAGACATGGTAGGATTTTTGATCAGGGAGTAACATGGGCTGACTTATACTTTATGATGGAGATTCTCAGTGGGGCAGGGGGAAGGGGAGGTGGGGGTATGATTTCACTCCCCTCCCCCAGGGGACATTTGTCAATGTCTGGAGACATTTTTGGCTGTCGCAACTTGGGGAGGGAGTGCTACTGGCACCTAGTGGGTAGAGGCCAGGGATGCTGCTAAATATGCTACAATGCATAGGATGGCCCCCCAACAAATGTCTATTGTGTTGAGGTTGTATGGCCCAGCCTTAAAATGACTCTGGCTGCCATATGAAGGATAGATTCTCAGCCCCCAAGAGTGGAATTAGGGAGAGCACCTGGAAAGCCATTTAAATCAACTTCATGTAGCTATAGTATTGACCCACCTGAACCTTTCTCCCAAACTTTAACCTCCCTGATCTGGGGTCTCTGCTTTCTCTTGAGTGACAGCCAGTCAGCCAACCAGCCCAAGTCACCCTGCAAGAAGCCCCTTTGCATTTTAACAGGGACCTTCTGGAGACAATGCTTTAACCCAAAAGAACAGTCAGGCTGGCTGAGCAGCAGGGGGAGTCATGCCAAGGTATCACTGTGCAGAAGCCACCTGCTGTATAGGAGAGGATGAGGGTTTAGAGACCAACTCCAAGCACGCCCTTTTCCTCCATAGTCACAGTTGGCTCCTGTCATGCTAGCTGCTGCCAACTCGGTGCTCTCCTCCCTGACCTTGAGAATGCCAGGCCTGTACAGGCTGCAGAGGATCTGGACACTGAAAGCATGTGATGCCCTGCACTTACTGTGAGTTTATGAGTATTTACACCAGCATGTAAACCTATCATTTACAGCCTCAGCATGTAAATCAACATAGAGTTCAAGGGCTCTCCTCTTGACTCCTCCCCACCAACTTGAGGTTGGTTTTAAGATTTGGGAAGCACATGATTGAGCTGTGGTGACAATGGGAGGTCTGTGGATAAGGAACTTAAGGACGAGGGGAAGGTCCCTCCTTAGAGGCAGGACTGGCCAAGCAGATGGTGAAGGAAGGAGAGTTTGTCTTCTGTAATTCCAGTTACGGCCCAGTCTTCTACTAACATAGAGGTTGTTAACCTTTTGAGAGAGAGAGGGAGTGCGTGTGTGCATGTGTACGTGTGTGTGGCGGGGGAGGGCGGTTATGGAAATTTTGAAGAAAGCTATAGAAAACCTCTCTCTGGAAGAATGAATAGTGTGGACAAAAGTTTGTATACAATTTAGGAGACTCCCAAATCCCCTTAAAGTGACAATATGAACTAATTCACACCAAAGTATAAACGACTAACAATGTTCAGTACATTTCCATTTAAATGGGGGAGGAAAGCCCTTAAACCAAAGGAGCTGGAGCTCTTACTAGGGAACTTCTCTAAATCAGTGGGTTGAGATACATTTTAAAGAGGCTAGAAAAGCATCTCCTAACTTCTGAAATCTCTGCATACTCCTGCTGTACCTACATATAAAACTCAGTTTGGATATAGGGAAGCAACAGAGGGAGGAAGGGCAACAGCATGTTTTTAGGCTAATTTAGACTCAAAAGATCACCTGAAACTCCACCCAATGGGGTTTGTTGGGACTTGGGTACTAGATACTTACTCCTGGTCAGCCAAAGTATCTGATCTTGTTAATGGGCCAATAAAAATTAAGGGGACAAAGGCCAAGCCCTGGCTACTCAAATGAATCTCCTCTGCAAGAGCTGAGCATGCAAGAGCTGAGCAAGCAAGAGCAACTCGTAATGAGTTGTAACCGAGCAAACAGAGGAATCATTGCGTTTCATTAACTTTAATAGAGCTTGTTAGGTTGGCTTCCAAGGGCCATGGGATGGGAGAGAAAGCCAGACTCATCATCGGGGCCGGGGAGCAGTCTGGCTCTCATGGACTCTCCCTGCGTTCCCCAGCGCCAGTCTGGAAGCAGCTGCTCTTGCTACCCCCATGGGCTCCCCAGCCCAGCACAACATCCTGGCTACACAGGCAAGGAGCCCAGGCCTCAAGGACTAATTCTTTCTTGCCAGGGTCAGGAAAGACAGAGACAAAGAGCTTAGGGCAAACCATCTCCAGGCTTGAGGAAGGTCACCTGGCTCTGGACACCTACAAAGAGGCCCCCTCCCAGGGACTTCAAAAGTTCAGCTCCAATGCCCATAAGCCCCCACTAAAGGATCCCACCAGCCCAGAGCCCAGCCCAAGGACCACTATCAATGCCAGCCACAACCCTGTCCCCCTCTTCCTTCACCCCAGATCTGTCCAACACCAGAAAAACGAAAAACAAACAGGGCCAGCAGAAAACACATCACCAAACTCGCCTCACATTGTCCTCTGTGGTTGGCCAGGGCAAGAAGCCAGAGGGCGTTTCTGCCTTGCCTCCTCCAGGGCTGCCTCCTTCTCTTTCTCTCTCTTCCTTCTCCATCTCTCTTTTCCTTCTGTCCATTATTTCCCTCCCTGTCACTTCTTTTTTGTTTGTTTTTTTTTAGACAGAGTCTTGCTCTGTCGCCCAGGATGGAGTACAGTGGCCCAATCTCGGCTCACTGCAAGCTCTGCCTCTCGGGTTCACACCATTCTCCTACCTCAGCCTCCCGAGTAGCTGGGACTACAGGCATCCGCCACCACAGCCAGCTAATTGTTTGTATTTTTAGTAGAGACGGGGTTTCACCGTGTTAGCCAGGATGGTCTCGATCTCCTGACCTCGTGATCCGCCCACCTTGGCCTCCCAGAGTGCTGGGATTACAGGCGTGAGCCACCATGCCCAGCCCATTTCTTTTTATGTCCTTTTTTCCCTTTTTTCTTTCTGTTCTCTTCCTGCATCCATGATGAAATAAATTCACTAAAAATCAACACATTGAAGAAATCCTGCAGCACACATAAAGCTAATTCATGAAGCTGAGCCCGCCATGCTGCTACTTTGCTGTAAAGTCGCCGGGTTCCTGAAGCCTATGCAACACTGTCAGTCGCTGAGCATCTGACGGCAACAGGCTCTTTATTGTCTGGCCCCATCCCACCCTTCAGATCTTCCTCCACACTCTCTGAAATACTTGTCTCTAACTGAGCCACATTACTAATTCCCTGAAGACATTCTCCTCTCTAAGTCTTTGCTCACGTTGTTCCTGCCACCTGGAAAGCCCTCACTCTCTTCACCCAACTCCCTGTATGAGAATTCTATATATTCTTTGAGGTCAGCTTTAAACCCTTTCCTCCTCCACTGAGTCGTCCTCCTGCTTCCAGCTGGAATTAATCTGTGCTGTTTATGCCCTCATTAGAATTTTATGTTGGCACCTCCATATTTGGACATTTACCACATTCTGCCTTATATTCCAATGACTTAGATGTGAATTTCTCTTACCAAATTATAAACTTAAAAGGAGAAACCATGTCATCTTTGAATCCCCATATCCTTTAAGTCCCTGGTACATAGTAAGTGCACAATATATGTCAAACATTAAACACTGAGTCTGTGGTTACAAAGAAATACACATACAATTAATTCCACATCTTAACTTCAGCAGTGTGGGCCTATTTCATATATAATAATTTTATTTGCAAATTTGTTGGAGGCAGTGGGTTCCCTGAGTAGACAGACTCCCAGAGGTCTGGCTTCAGGACTTCACCAAGGCTGAAAGATGGTATGTTAGATGGCGGCACCTACTGGTAAAGGGTGGCATTACAATTTGGATCTACCAAAGAGAAGCCACCAAATTTCTCAATCAATCCCAGCATTGGACCGGGGACTGGGGACAGAGGGTGAAGACAGAAAAGGATTAGAATGAGTTCCTCTTGGGCTAGGTGCGGTGGCTTACAGCTGTAATCCCAGCACTTTGGGAGGCCGAGGCGGGTGGATCACCTGAGGTCGGGAGTTCAAGATCAGCCTGACCAACATGAAGAAATCCCATCTCTATTAAAAATACAAAAATTAGCCGGCTGTGGTGGCGGGTGCCTGTAATCCCAGCTACTCAGGAGGCTGAGGCAGGAGAATCGCTTGAACCTGGGAGGCGGAGGTTGCGGTGAGCTGAGATCACACCATTGCACCCCAGCCTGGGCAACAAGAGCGAAACTCCGTCTCAAAAAAAAAAAGAAAGAAAGAATGAGCTCCTCTCCCTCCTCAGTAGCCCTTACGCTGATCAAGAGGTGGAACATCGCTGAGTCCGGGTCAGGGGCCCAGGGAAGAGCCCGTTCTTCTCCAGCATACTGCAGCTTCCTACAGACTACATTTTGCAGGACCAGAGCAGGGCACCAAGGAATCTCAGCCTGACTGTGATGTTCCTCAGCTTTGCCAAGTTGGCTGGGAAGTGGAGACGTGGCATGACGAAGAGAGCCTCTTGCCATGAAAGGGAGGCAAAATTCTGTAAGGATATCAACACTCAGCACAAGCACATAGCTGGCAAACATTCCGACGATCCTTCCTTATTGCAGGTTTTCAGTTTCTCCTAGAATGATTTTCAGCCCAATGGGAGCTCTTCTCTGAAAATGTAATAGAAGCTATTGGGTAACTGAGTTTTGTTTTACAACAATTTGCTTTATGGTCTACTTGAAGTTGGTTCATGGATACCTTGAACTTTGCCCCAATACTTCCACCTATCCTTTCCTTAATCCAGGATATCCATAGGAGTGGTATTGGTAGATGAAGTGGTCCTTCTCCACCTCTCCATCTTTTCCTCTGAGGAGGGAACCCAGTGGGGATCTAAGAGAGGATAGGCATAAAGAATAGGGTAGGGGGAGGGAAAGCAAGCCACCTCTTAACCAAATTAGGAAGTTCCTTATGAGTGTTCCTACAGCCCCTCCTCCGATATTCACAAGATGTTTGTTAGGGTGTCAACTGATAACTACAGTTTTAACTGGCAAAGGCCGTCACCCTCTCTCACAGGAATATTTGTATTTGGAGCCAAAGAACATAAGGTTTAGCTCAAAGGAGTGATTCTCCAATAATGGAATGTTAAGCATCAGTCAGAAAGATCTTTGATGAGGTGGCAGAGAATCCCCCAGGGACCTTCAAGTGGCCTCACCTAGGGTTCTCCTTCCTGGACCTGCCTCCCAGAGTTCATATGAGAGCTGCCTATAGACCCCTTTCATCTGCTCTGGCCCCAGACCTCTGACCACTCAGGCTTCTTCTTGCCCAGTCTCCTACCTCTGGCTGCTTTATCTAGGCTGCCATTACCCAATTCTTCAGACCTTCGGGTATATCCTGAGCTCTGGCTTGGAAGGTTCCAGATATGCATCTGTGTCTTCCAGACCCTGAAAGTCTCTAGCAGGAGTCCTCTCCTAGGCCCCCTCTGTGTCCATGGTCTTTCTTCAGTGGGGGTTTCACTGCCCTTCCATTCAACACCCTCTGCTGCCCTAGGTCCTCCAGGAAACCTGAAGCATCCTCAGACTGGTTGGAGGCAGGGAGACAAGGTCAGGGAATGCTTCACTTCTCCTCTGGGGTTTGCGTGAGCTCACCCTTCCTTCATTCTTTCAGCTATTCAATAAATAATTCTCTGAACACAACTATCTGCCAGGCATATGCTTAGAGCTGGGGATACAGAGGTGACTCAAATGGGTCTTGCCCTCAAAGGTTTGATAGAACTAGTGGAAGGTAAACAGACCATTACTGATAGCCAGGGCCATCACTGGGATAGGTTTCAAGGACCACTGAGCTCCGAGTCTGCTGGGGCAGTAAAAAGACTTCCCCACCAAGGTACCATGGAAGCTGGATCTTTTCTATTTTTATTTTTAACAGGGTCTCATTATGTAGCCCAGGCTAGAGAGCAGTGGTGAGATCACAGCTCACTGTGGCCTCCAACTCCTGGGCTCAAGCAGTCCTCCTACCTCAGCCTCTGAGTAGCTAGGACTACAGGTGCACATCACCACTTCAGCTAATTTTTGAATTTTTTGTAGAGACGGGGTTTCATTATGTTGCCTGGGCTGGTCTTGAACTTCTGGCCTCAAGTCATCCTCCTGCCTCAACCTCCCAAAACACTAGGATTAAAGGCATGAGCCACTATAAGATTTTAAAGTGCAGTAGTTCTCTAGCTGACAAGAATATGGTGTGTGCCAGGCATGGTGTAGCTAGGGTGTAGTGATGGTGAAGTCAGAAGACAACCATGAAATGTCATTGGAAAGAAAGGCTCAGGACTAGCACAGAAGGCCACATACACTGTGCCAGGCAGCTAGAACTTAGCTCTGTCAGGCAGTGGCCCACAGCAGACACAGGAAGTACCTGAACTGTGGCAGCAGCAAGAGGGATCGGGAAGAGGACTGTCCTTAGGACTCTGAGGAATCCAAATGGGGCCACTGAGTAGGTTATGAGCCATTAACCTCAAGATGGAGATCATGGGAAGAGGACAGGTCAAGGGAGAGTGTTGTGAGGCATGAGTTCAGTTGGGGGTAGGTTCAGCTTGAGGTCTTGAAAAATACCATCGGAAGTATCTATAAGTAGGTGGCAATGTAGGACTAGATAGGAAGGAGAGGAGGGAGCTAGAGCTATAGATCTGCAAATTGAACATACAGAATTAGAGCTAAGAGAAAAATGGGGTTAGGGATATAGATTTGGTGGTCATTGGCATATTGGTGGTGCCTGGAGCCATAATGCCCCACTACGTGCTGTCCACCTATTTTGTGAGTGACCTTCCACATGAGTCATCATCAGTAACACTCCAACAACCTGCAAGGTCAGAAGTTTATCCTCCCTATTTTCCAGATGAGGATGATAAAGCTCAAAGAGGTGAAGAAACTTGCCCAAGCTCACCCATTGACGTGGCTGGGATTTAAACTTGGGACTATTTGACCACAAAGCCAATGTTCTTTCCATCACCCTTGCTGTCCCTCAGAGTCCCCTAGGGAGGTCATGTAGAGTGAGAAGTGAAAAAAGCCAAGCTAGAAGCCCAAACTGTCTAGCAATTAAGAGGCCAGTGGAGGGAAAGCAGCCAGCAGTAGATGCAGGAGAAGAAAGCGCTCCAAGAAGGGGAAGAAGAATGTTCAGAGGTTTTGGATGAGGCAGAGAGGTCAGGCTAGATAAGGACTGGCAAACAGCCCTGGATATGAAGATGTGGAAGTTGCTGGAAACTTTGGGGGAGGGGTGGCAGAGGGAGCCTGGGACAGAATGCATTAGGGCCAGGGGTGAAAGGGAAGCAGTGACATGGAGACCTAGGGCAGAGAAGTTGGGAGCCTGGAAGGATGAGAGGCAGCAGGGTCTGTGGAACTTCCCTGCGGGATGCTGGGAAGTTCTATAGGATGCTGCAGATCTTATTGTGTTTACAGGAGGAGCTGAGGTGAGACATTCAGGCAAAAAAAGGGATAACTGACAGAGCGAGCTCCCTGAAGTGGCAAGAGGGGATGAGATCCTGGTACATGTACATGGTATTAGGCTTGGCCAAAAGGATGGACCCCTCTCCCAGCAGTGGAGAAAGAAGGGAGCAGGGGATAGAAGGCTCAGGTTAGATGGCTCTTGGCTTTTTGGAGAAACAGGAATTGAGGACACTGATTGGAGAAGTATGGGGGCTGGGGTTGGCAGGAGGGAAACAAGTTTGGGAGGGCAGCTGTGTGGAAGGGGTCAGGGTGCAGGCCTGGGGTGGTTGGAGACTTGCCTTGTGATGTGCAGGGATCTGGAACCACACATCAGTGACAATGCCAGTTGGCAGGGTAGAGATTTTTGTTTCCTTAGTGAAAGCAGCTGGGCGCAGGTGGAGAGGAAGCAGGTGGCAAGGTAACTCAGGAGTGGATGTGGGTAGAGAGGAGGGGTGGGAGGAAACTGGGGTGACTTGGCCAAGAAAGCTAAACTGAAGGTGGCCTAAGTGTCCAGAGGAGAGGCTGGAACAGGTGTGGGGCAGCTTGGATTGGGTTACCTCTGCCCCATGTCCTGGCAGGGCTGCCTGTGGACCTTTCTGTAAAGCCAACACTAAGGACCTGGGAACAAGGTACCCCTAGAATCCCAGAGCTGAGAAACAGACTTTGAGAGATGGTTACCTCCAAGCCTCTGCCTACATGGCAAAATGACTCCTGAGCTACCCTGAAGGAGTACAAAACAGCCCATTCACCCGCCTAGTAAGATCCCCTCCCTCCCTTCTTCTATTTTTTTGTTGCTGTTCTGACTGTTCTCTTTTCCTCTCCATTTGTCAATTACTGATTTTTTGTTTATATGTCTATTTTGTCCTTTTTTTTTTTTAAGACAGAGTTTCACTCTTATTGCCCAGGCTGGAGTGCAATGGCGCAGTCTCGGCTCACTGCAACCTTAACCTCCCAGGTTCAAGCGATTCTCCTGCCTCAGTCTCCCGAGTAGCTGGGATTACAGGCATGCGCCACTATGCCCGGCTAATTTTGTATTTTTAGTAGAGACGGGGTTTCTCCATGTTGGTCAGGCTGGTGTCGAACTCCTGACCTCAGGTGATCTGCCCACCTCGGCCTCCCAAAGTGCTGGAATTATAGGCGTGAGCCACTGTGCCTAGCCACTTTGTCTCTTAAATATTGTATGACTCTGGGCAAGCCACTTCACCTCCCATCACCAGACAGGTGATGGCTAAAGTCTTCTGCAGTTCTATTGCTAAATGACTCTCCAGAGCAAGGATATGTGTAAAGAGCCCTGTATGTGAAGGTGCTGGTCTGTGACCCTCAACCTGATCCCAATAATTAGAGTGTGAGTGGCAAAAGTGTATCAAGTCTCTGTGAATTCAGAGGAGGCAGTGTAGACAGCTGAGGAGGTATACAAGCTTCAGAGTCAGGCCTGGGCCTAAGTCCTGGCTTTGTTCTTTCTTAGTATGTCATCCTGGGCAAGTTAATCTACCTGACCCTCAGTTTTCCCACCAATAAAATGGGGATAACAATTCCTACCTTATAGGCTCGTGATGGAGTGCCTGGTACAGTCCCTGGAACATAGAAAGCACTCGGTAAATGGTAGCTATGAGCTCTAATTTGTGTTTCAGGGTGTCTATATCTTCTTAAGGTAAAGTAGGAGGTGCAAGACAGTAGGGATGGAGAGACTCCAGAGCTACCTAGCTGGCAAGTGAATATTCTTCTAACTGCATAATGTATAAGTGTGGCTGACAAGGGCGGTGTGCTGGAATGCATGGAATTTTTGGAACCTCCTCAGTAGGAATGTATGATAGACAGCAACCTGTTGGGGGTGGTGAGAATCTAGCCCAGTTGACTGTGCTCACACCCAGTGGCACCAAAGTCTAATCTGGGACAAGGCTGCTTCTTCCCACCAGGCACTACTATACCTTTGTTATCAAACACTGGGGCTTTTTTTTTTTTTTTTTTTTTTTTTTTGAGTTCTGTTGCACAGGTCAGAGCAGTGGCACAATCTCTGCTCACTGCAACCTCCATCTCCCGGGTTCAAATGATTCTCCTCCCTCAGCCTCCCAAGTGGGTGGGATTACAGGTGTGCACCACCACACCTGGCTAATTTTTGTATTTTTAGTAGAGACAGGGTTTCACCATGTTGGTCAGGCTGGTCTCAAACTCCTGACCTCAAATGATCTGCCCACCTCGGCCTCTCAAAGTGCTTGAATTGCAGGTGTGAGCCACTGCACCCAGCCCCAAACACTTGGGCTTTTGTTCTTCTGAGAAGTAGTGGAAAGAACAATAGCCTCCACCTATTGAATGCCTACTATGTGCCAGTGCCAGGTGTTTTCCACCTATTATCTCATTTAATTAGCACCATTAACCTATAAGGTTTTTATCCCCTATGTCAGATGAGAAAACTGAAACTCCCTGAGATTAATTTGCCTGAAGTCACAGAGATAGAAAGTAACAGAGCTGAGATTTGAATTGCAGGTTTGTTTAGAGTCCACACAGACACTGATGGACGGACATCTTTGAGGGCATATAACCATATCTATCTTCCAGGTGAGGAAGGTGAGGCTCAGAAAAGTGAAATAACTCTCCAAGAAAAATAGATGGCTGGGAAATGGTAGGGCCTAACATTGATCTCAGGGCAGTCTACTTCTAGCTTGTATGTGCTCTCCATTAGACTATACGGCACTGCCCATCAAGGTAGGGTCATTAGACTAATTTTATATATGGGGAAACTGAGGAGCAGAAAGAAAAAGCAAAGCTCATGGAAGGAGACCTTGCAGGGGAGGGGAAACCCCTGAGTCTGGTGGGCCCTGGCAGAAGGATCCCTAAACAGGACCTGAACCAAGATCTATCAGCTATGGGATCCCTGACCCCTGCCAGTCCTCTCTCCAGACATTTTTAGGAGCAAGTAGAATGAAACGAATGTCAGAAGCATCCCTGAAGGAAAATGAAGCCCCAAAGCATACTGCAACCTTAGAGATGAGTGTGGGAGGCCCAGAGCCCACTGGACATTTTGCCCCTGCTAGTTATGATATGGCACGTGCTGCTGCTGCTTTTGTAGTACCACTTGCAAGTGCCATCTTGTTATTCCTTCCCTGTCATCTTCCTGAGTTACTGTCCAACTGAGTCCCTGCAGAAGAGGACAGGGCAAAAGGCAATGTGAATTGGACCAGCACCTCAATTCACAGTGTCCTGGTAATATAAGCCCTGCTTCTACTCTTATAGAATACTCTGAAGGGCTGAGGGTACTCTGGAATCAGATTGGGTGAGTGGCAGCAGGAGAGAAGGGCAGGGAACAGTCTTTTTTTGCCTAGATGTGGAGGAGGAGCTCACCTGGTCCAAGAGGAAAAGAGGAAATCATCAGAGGAAAACTGGTAGGATGAGATAAAAGGCAACTGGGGGGCAAAAAAAAACCAATCTTCCAGAGACATAGTGGCTTAGGTGGAAGAACCCACCTAAGCCTCCCTCCCTGAAAGTCAGGGAAATATCCGTACTCAGAGGGCCAGGAAATCACCCTGAACTGAAGGCCCAAAATAACCCACAATCCCCCTACAGAATCCTCCTTGCCCACCTCAAGGAGGATGTAGGGGCCCTCCCTCCATCCCCCCAGGGACCCAGAGGAGCTACACTAGTGTCCAAAGAAGGCACAGGCAGAGCAAAGCAAGGCAGCGTGCCATCTCCCCTCCCAGCCTTGCGGGGGGCTCCTCGGCTCTCTCTCCCTGTGCCCCCATGGAGATCACAGGCACCATCCGGCAACCTCCAATTCTTTCTCTTTTTTTGAAACCATTCTCTTGTTTGGGGCAAAAAGGATGGCAAGTTTACACTTGTCCTCCAACCCTACACATAATTGGTGGCAGCAGGCAAAACTGCTGCAAGGGGAGGGTTTTGCCAGTGGAATGAAGGAGGGAGGGCATCTTAGAGTGACAGGGCTGGGAGGGACCTCAATCATCTGACCCAGCCTTTCTGTGGCCTCCACACCATTCCCATGATCTATGTGCTCGCATCCCAAAGGTCATCTTTGATGCTATGCAAGGTTCTCCAGGCCTCCTCCCCCAGGCTTCCTTGGGGCACTGCCCCCTTTCCACCACTGAGTGAATCCACCACCCTCGTTTTCTGAGGAAACTGAGGCCCATTGAGATATGACTTGTTCAAAAGTAATCTTCATCCCAGGATAAGAAGTCTGAGTCTGTTTCCATCTACTTTTCCACTGAATCCCTAGGAAAGGAAGGGCTCAGCTCTTTTCCCCAGCGGACAGGACCATTGCCAACAAAGCCCTCCCCTTGCCCCAGCTGATGTGGGCAGCCAATATTGAGGGTCTCAGAACTGAATCTCTTTTGAGGAGATCTTGGTCATTGCCTCTTCCTCCTGGGTACGCTGAGGGCTCTGTGAGGCTAGTCTGGGTCCTAGCAGCGTCTTCCCTGTAGAAAATTGAACCTGGCCTGGTCTCATTCTGAACACAGCCTCACACTCCAAGAAAGTCCTCACAACCTTTCAAGAGGTCTTTCCTCTTTCCCTTACAATGGAAGGAAAGAAGATACAGAGTGGGTGAACAGTCAAGAGGCAGCATCTATGTTTGGAAGACACTGCTCCTTTTGCACAGTTTGCCCCTGTTTTAAAAATATCCTTTCTCTTTCCTCTGCTCCCCTTCAATTGGAGGGATGAAGGGTTAAGAATGGACCAGTCAGGACCACCTCTTGAAGCCGCGTGCAGGTTTGGAGGAGCCTCTTGTACCTGTCTTTATGTCTTTGTGTTTATACACATAGACATGATTCTGTTGGGTAGCTTTTGCCCCTGTGCTGAGCACACGAGAGTGTCTGTATATGAGTCCAAGTCTCTATGGGTAGGGTGGTTCAGTGGGCTTACCTCCAAGGCCCTAACTGCAAGGGAGTCTGTCCTGGAGCTGGCAGTTTTAGCAGGCGGAGGCTACTTTCTTTTTGGTCCTCAAAGTGGACTCGGATCTAGGAATGGGGACTGAGTCCTGAGAGTAGGGGTGTGGTAGGTGTAAAAGTTAAGAGGGTGTTACTCGGCCTGGTGTCGGAGGCGGTGTGTTCCGAGGTCCTATGTCCCCTGTCAGGCTGTGTCGGTGGACACGCCCGAGTGCCCGTGTGTCCACGTCTGCCCCGGCCTCCCGAACACCTCGCTCCCTCTTTGTCTCGGGTGGAGGTGTGCGTGCAAACCTGCGCCGCACGGCCGTCCTCGCGTGTGAGCGCGGGGACGCACCGTCGCTCCTCGACTCTTTCCTAGGGGAGCGAGGACAAGTCGGAGCCCGGTGCTGTTTGGTCTGGAGCCGAGCGGAGCTTGCATTGATCCATTGATTGTGCACGGTTTGCGCCTGACCTCTCTGCTCCCGGGGAAGCCGTCTCCATGGAGACCGGGCCCGCTCCCCCAGCGCCGGATTGTAAATTCCTGCAGGCAGCGGCCCGGCAGCCTGGGGAGGGGGCCACCGCGCCCGGGAGCGCAGGGGGAGCGGCCGCCGCGCCGAGGCCCCATTTGAAAGAAAAAAGGGCACGAAAAAAGGAGGTGGTGGTGGAGGAGGAGGAGGAGGGGGAGGAGGAAGAAAACGAAAAGGAGCGAGGAGAGGAGGAGAAAGAGGAGGAGGAGGAGAAAGGCGAAGAAAAAGAGCCTGAGAGACGGAGAAAGAGCGAGAGAGGAAGAAAGAGAGGCAGAAAGGGCGTGTTTCTGGCGCTGCGTTTCCCCTCCCCTTTCTCAGGTCCTTCGCTCGGGCTCTGCGCGCTCTCCGGCTGCAGCTCTCTCCCGGCGAAGCTGGGAATTGGGTGGGATTAGACGGAGCAGCCCCGCCGCCGCCGCTGGCAGAGGCCGGCTTGGAGAGGGCGGGGGTTCCCCTCCGTCAGTCGCCCCGGGCGCCCCTCGCCTCTTCGCACTCTGCGCCTCGCTCTCCCCGACGTCCGGTCAGGAGGAGCCGGTAGCATCGGGAGCCTCGCGCCGAGGGCGCCGCGGTCCGCGCCCCGCGACTGCAGCCCCCGGCCTGGCCCCGGCGGGGCGCCCCCTCCCCTCCCCCTCCTGCGCGCTGGGATCCGGCCGGCTTCCGCCCTCCCCTGGCCGCGAGACCGGCCCCGGCGGCTGGGCCGCCAGTAGCTCCTGCCATGGGCTCGGGGCGCGTACCCGGGCTCTGCCTGCTTGTCCTGCTGGTCCACGCCCGCGCCGCCCAGTACAGCAAAGCCGCGCAAGGTAAGGAAGGAGGGGCGCGCGGCCTGGGGGCTGTCCCGGCTGCTGGGCCTCAGGGCCTAGGCGTGATTCCCGAGGGGCAGGGCAGGTGCTGGGGAGCGTGCTGCTGTCAGGACCCGGCTCTGTGCACCCGGACTCCCCGGCCAGGGGCCCGACCGCTGGGCGCTGCGCCCCGAGCGAAAAGCCGGACGAGCTGGGGGCGGCAGAGAGAAGTGAGAAGCTCTGGGGGCGGTGGGCAGAAGAGACCACGCGCCTCAGAATTCCGCCCGACTTCATCCACCCCCAGCATCTTCGAAAGACTTCTTGTCCTCCAAAATCTGAGAGAGAATTTTCTCTTCTCTCAAACATTGCCAGAAACTTACGCTGTGGCCTGGAGAGACTAAGGGAATAATGAAAACTTTTCAGCCGTGCCGTATATTTCTTTGCCTTACCCCCAACCCGCATGCAAAGTTAGACATTTCTAAGTTGATGCCTTATCAGTGGAAAAATGTTGAAGAAAAATAGGATCTTTTATGGAAAAATCAACTCATCTCTCACCGGATGGTAGGGGGCTGAAGAGAAGAAAATTTCTGTGACTGGCTCCCGACAGGAATGTTGCGTTTCTGCCTCTTTAGGGGGAAATCTCTTTCGTCTTGCATGGCTTTCATTTCTTATCATAATATTTATTTATTAAGGCCTCGGGTTTCCAATTCCATTTAAATCCAGGTCAGAATTGCATTAAAATAACAAAGTAGAATTCCAGGCTGGGGAGCTCTGACAGATCCCTCTAGGAATTAAAGAGAGACAGGGAGGCCTCCTGCCCCCGTCCCTGACCCCCAGCTCATCGCCTGGCAGGTCCCAAGGCTGTGCAGGCACAGACTAGGCTGATGTACCACAGTTCTCTCAGGACAGTTTCTCCTCCCCCTTGACCTCTTGCTGTACCCCTCCCCCATCGTGTCCTCACCGACAAGAGATTTATATGGACAAAAAGAAAATTCCCCCTGGCAAGGTTTTGCCCAGGAGAGTACGATTCTGCCTGTTGTCCCAGGGACTCCTGAAGCCAGCTGGGGTGAGGAGGTGGCTGGGCCAGAAGGAAAGTTGAACTTGGGAGTTGGGGAAGCCTGAGTGTCCGACACAGGTCACTGTGTCCCAGAGCCTGAGCGTTTGGCTCTTAAGCTGCTCTGTTGTATTGGATGGACTCCTGCTCTGTGAAAAGGAAGGTGCTGTATCAATGCCGCCTTCCTCTCCCCAAACACTGCCTCTTCAGCTAACCTCTTCCCCCTCCAACCTGTCCTTTCACAGAACTGAAACACTAGAGACCCTCAGCTGTCAAATACTGGACCCTACCCCCACACCTTCCAACCCCACACTGCCTCTTTTCCAGTCCTGGTTCCAGACAGCCCACCACCACTGCCACCCCCAACCTGGGAGCAGCCCCTCTCCTCACTGTGGATTTGTGTTTTCATAAACAAAGCTGGCTTTTGTAGTGTGTGCTGACTTACTCATAACATGGAATTAGCTAGGGAGTTTAGTCTGAAGGAAGGAACAGATTTCATGAAGTAACCTCGAGACAAGATAAGGGCCTCTTTCAAGTTGGAGCCAGTGTCTGCAGTGGCCTAGTGAGGCTGCGGACCAAAGGAGAAGCAGTGTATTCGAGGGGGGCCCAGGGGCAGATGGAGACCCCTCCAAGGGACAGGTGCCATCAAGCCAAGGCATTCAAGTATGGGAGATCAGCTCACCAGTGATTCAGGAACGGCAGTCAGAATCCCTCCATGGTACTCCAGGGCTTCCTTTCGTTGGACTCCCTGCTGGGTACTGAGGAACATGCTGCCAGAGTGGAGGCCCCTGCCCTCAAGGAACTTATAGAAGAGTAGTTTTGTTTCCAGCTTATCTCATTCACAGGCCACCCTTCCTGTGACTGGACTGCAGTTAGCTTGGTATCTTCCTTCTTTTCTTCTGATCCCTAAGCTTGGCCTAGAATGGAAGCCTTTCATTGACCCTTCTCTTCAGGAAATCTACAAACCCCATCTGCCAGAGGTTGCCTAATAGCAGGTTTACTGGGTTACAGGGATGTCTCTGGACACAAATTTGCAGGCAGATGCTGCAGGAAGAACTAGTACTGACCAGGCGGGGCAGCCTTACAGCCTTACCCATAGACAGAGTCTGTGAGCATCAGGGAGGACATGCCTTCAAACTATCTCCTGGTTATCAGCAGTGCCAGAAAGTGTGCCTTTAATGCCAGCCACATGCTTTATATGAAGCACTAGCAGGTTTTTAAAATCAAATACCCTTGGCAAGTATCTTGTACAGAGTTACTATACCTCTGGGGGTATCTGGGTTTCTGTCCCTTTTCATCAGTGATTCCCACAGTGGGAAAACCAAAGTCATGTGGAAGGGGGAAAAGGGGGAGACAAGGAAGGGAGCCCTAAGTGTAAAGGTGAGTGTGCGAGTGTGCACACATGAGAGGTTCACCACAATTACCAACAGGCAACATAGCTGGATGTCTGTGTTTCTTGTAACGTAGTTGCTACGGGTAAACTGCTGTTTTAGTGTCTGTGAGAACTGTATGGAAGAGTGGGTGGGTAAGCCTGTGTGACTGGGAAGGAGGGAGCATGAGGGGACATGGTTTTGAGTGTTTTTCAAGTGCTTGTCTGTATATTTTAAAGTAGACAGACTGGATAACCAAGATAATTGTTAACTTAAAAGCATTAATTTGCTTTGCTTTTGGTCGGGGGGTGCGTGTTTGGTGGGGGGGGGGGGGGGGAAGCAGTGGTTAAAAAGACCTAATCCTGGCATAGGGCTCAGGTTACAGCTGAATGAAAAGGTCTCTCGGCCTCCAGGGAAACTTGTCCCCAGGGCTGGCTCCAGGAGAGCCAGCCTGGCCGTTTAGTTTACCTGGTAGTTTTCTCTCCTTGTTAGGGATAGAGTTTTGATAAAGTCATGCATTTAGAATTTCCAAGTAACCCCATCCCTGGGACTGAGAGCGTTCGTGTGGTGGCAAACAGTGTCTCTCTGTCTCGGTGTGTCTCTCCGGGTCTCTGTCTGGGTGTATGTGTCTCTTTCTTTCCCCCACCCTTCTCTTCCTCTTTAATGTGGCTGTTTCCTCTCCTCCCCGCTTCCCTGGGCTCCTGTGGCCAGCTCTTACAGTGAGGGGACTGTTCCTCCTAGCCCCTCCCTCCAAAATATGAAATGAAAACCATAACCGTGTCAGCGGGTAAGGGTGGCCCCGTGGGCAGCCGGCTATTGCCTGTGCCCCATCCAGGCCACACTGGAGAGAGGGAGAGTCCCCACTCAGAACCTAATCTTTAGTCAGTTCCCTCTAAGCCCACCCCCCATTTTTCCAGAAGGTGGAGAAGAGGGTGGACTGCTTAGAAATTCTTCAGAAATCCCTTTGACCTCTCTTCTCTCATGACATGTCTCAGAGGTGGGGAAAGCCTCAGGGTGGGAGAGTACAGAGACTCTTCCCTGTTTTCAACCCCTTCCTTCTCATCTCCTTGAGTCTCTGCAGGGTGGAATAAGAGAAAGGGGACTGGAAGACACTAAGGCCAGAATTACTGCAGGCAGAGAAAGAAGACAGTCATCAGCAGCCCTCAAATGAGATTGTTTTCTGAAACCTTCAGGAATCTGAGAGCATGAGAACCGGTTTGAGATGTGAGCAGCTGGGACCTGTTATAAAAGGAGCTGGTCCTGGGTGTGAGTTTGGGAATGTGAAGTGTGCATTCACACACATGTGAATGTGTATGCATGACTCAGGGCGGGTGTGTGTGTGTGAAGTGCTCTGGTGAGAGAAAAAAGGAAGTGGGGGCAATGTGCGTTTTGTTTTAGTTGGAGAAGTAAAGAAGTGGAATGGCTTGGTCCAGTGCCTTGAACTGAGGACAGGGGAAGGGAACAAAGGGCTTCAGACCTTTTGAGAAGATGGAGCTGGAAGAGCTTGCTGCCTGATCCCACTCAGTCCTTGCCCCCAGCTCTGGTCCCCAAATGTCAGGGCGTGGGCCTCCTTTGACATCCCATATCCCTAGCACATGACCACTTATAAGAAAGAGTCCCTGTCAGGGCTGGAAACTGCAGAGCTGCTCTGAGGCTGGCAGTGCCCATAAGAGGCCCAGACCTGGGGACAGCTTCTTCAGCTCAGAAGACTAGAGTCTGGAAACAGGACTGCTGGGCCTTGGGTATAGAAGAGAAACAACGGTCAACCCAGAGACGTTTGGGGGGTACAGGAGCTAGTCACCTGGGCTAAGAGGAGACAGAGACTCCCCTCTACCACCAGCCACCTGACACTGGACTGGCTACTCTCCTGTTCCCATGCCCACCCAATGCCAGCCTCAAGTGGCACCACGGATATAGAGATATATGGTGCCAGTGGGTTTAGACAAATGCAGAGCCTAAGGATTTGAGCCTCGGAGGAAATCACTGAAGTCCCTCTCCTCACTTGTAAAATATCAGTAGGGTTCCTTGCAGCCCTGAGATTCTGCACATCTCACTGAAATCCTTCCTGCTGAAGGCAGAAGGCGCCGGGCCTCCACAGGTTACTCACCCAAATCTCAGGCCCTCTCCTCCCTGGATGCTGGTCCACTTCTGCCTGCCTCATGAGGCTAGGTCACTTGGATACTCTTCCTTTCTTCCCCCACCCGTTTCCTGGAACCCCAAGTAGCTGATAGTTCTTACTGTGTCCATAAAGTGGGTATTTATCCCTGGAAACAGCCCCTGAAGAACATGTGTGTGTTTCTGCATGTGTGTATGAAACAAAGTTGGGAAGTGGAGCTGAAATATCTGTGTTATGGGAACTGAATATTCTTGGAGCTGGGCCCCAGGATTCCATATGTTTCTAGCTCTGAGACTAGCTGTCTGTATTCTGCCCTAGCCTAGACATGTCCCCCTGCAGATCAAGCACTGCTTTGTAGTTGCTGTTAGATGCTGTGCTTTGGCTGCACAAATGGGATGATGACCCCTATATAGGGCACAGTGGTCCTTGCTCTTACCTCTGGTTTTCCCTGTGGCTATAACCATAGCCCTAGAGAGCTGTGGGGTTTGGATTTCTGAGCCCTACACCAGGGGCTCTTCAGGTCTGGTCACTGCTGGTAACAAGCTGAGAAAAGACCTGGGCAGGGGCTGCAGGGCTGGAGGGAAGATCCAGGATAAGGAAACACATCTAAGGAATCCCTCTGAAAGGGGGGAGTATCGGGATATGTGGGCACTGGGGGGAGGGCTGGGGAAGGGGAGTGCTTGAAGGGTAGACCCTGGGGAGCAGGTTTACAGAGAGGACGTTTTTACAAGTTTCTAATTATATTTATTTGGAGTTTTCCTCTGGCGGTTTGAAGCTGTTAACAGCAGGAACCTGTATCCCTGGTGTTTGTTTTTGTTTCTAACCAGCTGCTTGGCCCCAGCATAGTGAATCCAAGGGCAGGCAACACCTGCCCACTGCTGTACCGCCCACCCTTGCCTTATTGCAACTGTGTCTGCACCCTCCCTGCCCACTACTCAGCCCTGCTCTCTTCTGCTGCTCCCATGCCCAAAGCCTCAGAGCATCTGCATTCCCACTGCTGATTGCCTCCCTGGATCATCCACATTTCAGCTCCTTCTGTTCCATGGTTATGTACTGGATGCATGCTTCATGCTGAACTAAGTGCTGAGTTGGAGTTGGGGGAGGTACACTAATGACTAAGGCGTGGATTCCTCCCTCAAGTGCTTAGAGAAGACGGTAGTGAGAGAGCACTGGACTGGGAGTTTGAAGACCTGGATCCTGCTGTACACTAGCTATCTGCTCTTTCCTGAGGTATCCTCACTGGGCTTCAGTTTCCTCATCTATTCAATGAGAGAGGACAGTCTGAAGACCAAGTGAACCAACCTGCATGAAAAAACTGTACACTTAGTGAAATTATACAAATCTGAAATGTTTTTTTTTCCAATTAATTTAAAGAGATAATATTACTAATTACAAAACCAGAACTTACCTATGCCCACTGCCTGCCTCCCTGCCCCTCACTCTACAATGTTCTGTTCTTCCCCCACTTCACTACCCATCCTCTAAAAGCTTCTGATTCAGGGTTGTTGATTTTGTCCATACTGAAAGGGAGAAAATTCTTGTCCAATTAAGGTTACATTCAAATGATCAAGGAGCTAGATTAAGGGTAAGGCAGGACATCAGAGAGAAACTCATCAGGGTCCCCAGTAAGTGACAAGCTTTTGAGGTTCAGACCCCCTTCCCTTCAAATCACCAAACACCAGCAGCTTTTCCTGGCTGTTCAGTTGAGCAGGCTAAGCCTGAGTGAGAGGAGAGGATACTGTTTTTAAAAGGAGAAAGTGCTCTGTCTCCTCCTTGGAATCAACAGGTGGTTATTTGTGTGGTTTTCTGGACTTTCTCTAGGCCACCCTCATCCTTGCATAAGCTTTTTCTAGACTGAGGAGGGGCTCAGGCTCTAGCTGAGGTCACAGTGCCTCGGCCAGTCCCAAACTGGGAAGACAGCCTGCTACTCCAGGCTCTGCCAATCTCCCTGGTTGCTATTTTGACCTGGAGGTAGAACAGATATGCACAGGTGTGGGTACATGTGCACATGCTGTGGGTTAGGATATCATGGCCCAAGGCTGGGCTGGTTTTATTTTGGATGTTACTTAGATGTAGCAACTTAGAGGTGAGAATGAGGGAACTCACCAGGGGCAAGCAGTGGAATGCCTGTCTCAGGTGCCCCATCATTGGGTGTTTGTTAGCATGGAGGCTGAGGAACATGTGTTGAAGGGGATGCTCTGAAAAGATCCCTGTAGCAGTCCCACATGATGTCTGAAGACCCTGAGACCCTATGACTCATTGGTCTCAGTCTCTTCTGGCCCCAGCACTCAGCATATGGATACCTTTAAGTGGGTACTACCCTTCTGTGAGTTTAGTTTCCTCTCTCCCTACTCTTCACTTGAGACTAAACTTCCTGGGACTTCTTCCACCCAGAACAGTTGTGGGATCACAGAGTAAAGAAGTGAGATTTTTCTCTGAGGTAACATAGAGCAGAAGGGATGCCACAGATAGAGACCTCATCTACTCACTACTAACACATCCATGTCTCCATCCACTCGCCTGTTTAACAAATATTTACTAAGTGCCTTCAATGTAGAATTCATCTCTTGTTCACTGCCAAATCCCCAGCACCTAGCATAGTGCTTCACATGTTGGAGGTGCTCAATAACTATTTATTGAGTGAGTGAATGAATGCTGAGCCCTATTCCAGTTGCTGCGTGGGTTTCAAAGCTTTAGGAGCCATGGCCTCAAGGAGCTTACTGCTTCAGTAGGAAAATTATACACATGAATTAAAAGTTAAATAATGGTACAAGGCAGCATATGAGGTATCGCAAGCCTGGGATTGATCAGGTGACCAGAGAGCCTGACAGTAAGTCTTAGGAGTAAGGAGAAAGAGTAGATCAGAGAAGGCTGGTAGTGTCACAGGGAGTGTCCCAGCAGAGGCACCTGAACTCGGTCCTCAAGGATATTCAAGGAGAGGAAAACAGCAGAGTGCCGTACACACACCATATATCCTGGGCTAGCGTGGCTGGGCTGGGGATGTCACAGCCATGTGGGTGGGTACATTAGGGCTCTAGGCAGGCTGTTTCTGACTGTCTCACTGGGCCCATCAAATTTGCCCACAATTACCCCCTCCCCTGTGGGTGGTAAGGTAATAATTCCTGTGGTAATGGGAAGGTGGGGTGGACTCTACCTAGGGGGTCTGCTTGTCCACAGCCCGCATCCCTGCTCATTTCCATTTGTTACTGTTCCTGAGCTGGGCCTAGGCAAACTTGTGAAGTAGATGAAGTATTTACTCGGGAATCCCACTGCTTCCCTTTTAGGGTACACCTGTCCATCTTCAGAATCTTAGGACTACTTAGAATTTTAGGGCACACCTGCCCATCTTCAGAATCTTAGGACTACTTGTATTATAATAATCCACCCTTTCTGGTCTGACCCTCTGACCCTCATATCCCATACCCCACCCCACCCTTCCTACCTACATTTAGGAGACTTTATGGAGTGCTCTGCTAGGCGCGAAAGCAAATTCAGAAGAAATGGCAGATGGTGCTGGGAAAAGCTGCTGTAGTTAGAGACTTGTGCCTTTGTGCCAGGACAGGGTGAGGCAGGGAGGTCTTAGCTTGTCTATGGTATCTCTGCAGCCACCACTCTTCCCCACCTCAACTTTGGTTCCAATGCATGGCCTGAAGTAGGGGTGGGATCTCCCTAGCCTTCAAAAAGAATTGCAGAGGACAGCTTTTGGGTTCCCAACTGGCCTCTCACCCACTTCATCCCCATTCTTTGGGCCGTCCCAGCCCAAAGGGAGAGTAAGCAGTGGGGATGTGTCTCCCCAAATCCTCCCCACTAACACATGCTCACTGGTGCTGCATTTCCCCAAACCAGGCCTGAAATGGGGCTTTGATAGGGAATGGGAGTTCAGAAAGAATACAAAGAGAAGGTTGGAGAGAAGGAATAATAGTAGCAAACCTTGGCTAGGCATGGTGACTCACGCCTGTAATACCAGCACTTTGGGAAGCTGACACGAGGGTTGCTCAAATCCAGGAGTTCGAGACCAGCTTGGGCAACATAGCAAGACTCTGCCTCTAAAAATAATTTTAAAAAATTGGCGGAGCATGATGCCACGCATATATAGTTCCAGTTACTCAGTAGGCTGAGGTGGTAGGATCACTTGAGCCCAGGATTTCAAGGTTGCAGTGAGCTATGTTCATGCCATTGCATTCCAGCCTGGACAAACAGAGCAAGACCCTGTCTCTGTTTCAGAAAGAAAAAAAAAAAAATAGCAAACCTTTGTTGAGCACTTGCTGTATGCCCACACTGTGGTGCTAAGTACTTCATGGGTAACTCACCTGATGTTCCTGGAATCCCCATGGGAGGTACCAGGATGAATATTATTCCCACATACAGAGGAGGGAACAGGTAAGTTCAGAGGCTGGCCCAGGACCACACAGACACAGGTAGAGAAAGCAATTGAACTGACCATGTTGCTCCAGAACCTCTTAACTACTCTGTCATGTGGCTGCCCCTAATCTCTTCCCAGCTTGGGCAAATAGTTTATTTGCATTACCTGAGTTGGGAAAGGAAGACAGATAGTGGCCCCAGCCTCACCCTGGAGATCCTGATACAGCTGGTCTAGGGGGCACCTGTACATTCACATTTTTTCAAAAGCCCCCAGGGAATTCCAGTGTGCAGCCCCAGGGTTGAGAACCACTGGTTTAAACCAGTCCACACCCGGTAGCATCAACTGGTTTTCCAGCTAGTAACACCTGCATCCTGAGAGAACAGACTAAGATGAGACTGTGCTGTGAGTGTTGAAGGGTCCTTGCAAGGACAAATTCTGGGTGGGCATGTATGGTAGGAGGGAGCTCTGGAAGAATGACTGATAGAAGGAGGAGATACTGGGTATAATTTGGGGCCCTCTTTCACAGCTTTGTCTTAGGTCTGTTCTGCTTGGAAAGACTCCAACCAAACGTTGAAGGGACATCTTCCTCAGCAGGTACCCAGCCAAGTAAGGAAAGCTGAATATGCCTCAAAGTATTAGCAGAGCAATTCAGTGACAGCTGTAAATGAACTGAGGAAAACAGTCCCCTTGGACCAGGAACTCACCAGGAACGGGGCTTACAAGGAATAGCTTTTGGATAGAAAAATTTGAGCCAGAATGGGAAGCTGAGCATAGTGTGGCTGGAACAGAAAAGTGAGGAATGCATCTGCAATGTGAATAATGAAAATATGCAAATGCATAGAAAGGAATAGGATGGTTAGACGTTGTAGAGGGAACAGGAAGAGATAATGTCTTCCAGAGCAGAGCCTCTTTGCTGGAGAGGGATAAGCATTGTGAGCAGGGAGGTGAGGGAGAGGGGTTAGATGGTGGCAGAGGTCTGGCTGTAGGAGGGGTCTAAAGAATCTGGCCAGGTGTGATGTAATCCCAGTGCCTGTAATCCCAGCACTTTGGGAGGCTGAGGCGGGCAGATCACTTGAGGTCAGGAGTTTGAGACCAGCCTGGCCAATGTGGCAAAACCATGTCTCTATTAAAAATACAAAAATTAGCCAAGTGTGGTGGCACGTGCCTGTAATCCCAGATACTCAGGAGGCTGAGGCAGAATAGCTTGAACCCAGGAGGCAGAGGTTGCAGTGAGCCAAGATCACACCACTACTGTACTCCAGCATGGGTGACAGACTGAGACTTTGTCTCAAAAAAAAAAAAAATCTGCTAGGACGCCTGGTTTGTGGTGATCAGCATCAAGATCCACTCTAGTACTGATGAGCACTGAATGGGAGGCAAAGGGAAGAACTGGGAGCCCATATAGTCTGACACAGTCTCTAGTGAAGCATCAGCTGATTCAGAGACAGTCACATACCTCTGATATGGCCAGGGGAGCAGTTCCAGACCAGTATCCATGCTGCTGGACCCAGGGAGTATCTCTTGTTCAGAACCCCACAGCAGTGCTATCCTGTGGTGTGCTAATAGCAGTGCTAGTTCTGTGGTGTTGGAAATGTTCCATATCTATGCTTTCCACCATGGTAGCCACTAGCCACATGTGGCTATTGCGCATTTGGCCTGTGGCTAGTGCAACTGAGGAAGTGAATTTTAAATTAAATAACCACATGTGGCTAGTGGCTGTCATACTGTAGAGCATCTATTGCCTGACCAGTGACTTAATACCATCTCAAGCTTCCTGTGTTGGGACCCTACTGTTTACCAGATAATTTATTAGCCAGTTTACACAAATTATCCCATCATCTACTCACAGCCTCTCATAAAGAGGTATTATCATCCCCATTTTAAGGGGGAGGAGATGGAGAATAAGAAAACCATCCCTAGAGAGGGGTAGAGCTAGATTTGAATCTGGGACTGACTGGTTCCAGTACTTATGATCGTTCTGTGATAGCACACTTCTTTGTATTGTTTTCTGTTCATCAGTTGCACAAACTGATTCTCCACAGAGCACCTTAGCATCTATGAGGACCCTCTTGCCCTTACCTATGAACTAGTCTTCCATGCCCTCTCTTCTCCATTCTTTCACTTTGGGATGACTTCCCAGGATGGGCCAGCAGGTAGACACCATGACTACGGAGCCCGAGCGAGGTAGAGAGTAAGTGTAGACAGAGGCTCCCAGCACTTAGAATCAACTGGTATGATGGTTGGCTGCAGAGGGGTTGAAGGGTAGAATGCAGAGCTGAATGGAAACCTGTGAGATTTGAGGCAGGGTGTTTGGGGATTTCAGTTCTCTTCTTAGCCCCAGGAAGCTTCAGAGTATAAAACCAGAGGACAGGTAATTGTCTCAAGCTAGGACTCTGGGTATCTACAAATTGGAGAGAATACTGGTTCATGCATCCATTCACTCAGTAAAAATAATCAGTCACTTAAGGATTTGGATTCAAAAAGGCTATAATGAGTCCTGAAAATCTGCATTTTAATAAAACCCAGGCAATTCTATGGCCCATAGATCACACTTGGATATCAAATTGTCTTGGTGTCAAATCTCATCTCCTTTCTGTGCTCAGTTGTGGGATCACAGGAGAGTAATGCCTCCCATTCAGTGCTCGCTCACTTGCAGGCTGCTACTTTAAGACACTATTTTGGGTTTCCCAGTTTACAACTGGAAGTAGTCTCTTTCTCCTCTGATCTGCCCTGTAACACAGGTTCTCAACCTTGACTACACATTAGAATAACTGGAAGAGCTTTAGAAAAATACTGATGGCCCGGCACCAGTCCAGACTATTTGACCAGAATCTCTGGGGTTGCGGCTTGGACATCTCCTAGGAGAGCTGACTCTGATGTGCAGGGTCGAGGACCCCCTCACCTTATGTCTCATGCCTTCAGGGCATGTGCCACATCCTGCTCCATGTTTTTTGTTTCTCCTTTGGGCTGGGCTGAGTCACCTTTGAGCCTCCACAGCTATTATAGCGCCTTTCACAAACACACTCAATAAGGCGTTTTCAACTGAATAACATGTTTCTCTATTTCAGTTCAGATTTAAGGGCACCATAATATTGCCTCAGAAGTTGGAATCTTTTGCCCAAAGACTCTTTTCTACGTCCTTTCTTTTTTTTTTTTTTTTGAGACGGAGTCTCACCCTGTTGCCGAGGCTGGAGTGCAGTAGTGTGATCTCGGCTCACTGCAACCTCCACCTCCCTGGTTCAAGCGATTCTCCTGCCTCAGCCTCCTGAGTAGCTGGCATTACAGGCGCGCATCACCACACCTGGCTAATTTTTGTATTTTTAGTAGATTTGTATTTTAGGGGTTTCATCATGTTGGTCAGGCTGGTCTCGAACTCCTGACCTGCTAATCTGCCCACCTCGGCCTCCCAAAGTGCTGGGATTACAGGCGTGAGCCACCGCGCCCAGCCTCATCTATGTCCTTTCTTAACCATCCTCTTTTTGCTAGATTGTGAGTGGCCTCTTCCTTCAAGTATAGCTCTGTGTATAGCACCTATTGTTAGAGCAAGGGCCAGGAGACAGAGGAACACTGGGGATTAGGGGCCAAAGGGCTGCACTTATTAGGCTTCAGGTAGCTGGTGCCAACCTCTGCCAGCTCTGGATGTCTCTACTGTTGGCAGCACAGGGGCCGAGGAAAATCATCCAGGATGGAACATTTTTCCTGTAAAGCTTCTTGGCTCCATGGTGGGCAAGTGGAAGCAGGCCTGGTCTCAAGCAGAATCATGAGACAGATGAAGATCCCTCAGATGCCCCATCTCCCTTTTTTCCTCTTTTACCAATGATTGCTGGACCCTGCCACCTTCCTAGAGGCCACTGTTCCCATGCCTTTCCCCTTAACCCTCCCTCTAAGCCTCGTCCGTAAACTCATTCACTTTAAGTTGATTATTCCTAATCAAGTTAAGTATACTACCCACTTTAAGGGTTTTTTTGTTTGTTTTCAAATTTTAAAAAGGAGTGTTTCGAATGATGGAGTTTTAGCTGTCACTGTGAATTAAGTATTTTTGAGGGCAGTGGGGGTTCTTTCTGAATTCCCAAAATCAGTGTCTGCCCACTCTGAAATCAGAGAGATGTGGGACAGCACCTGTTTCTAGAGGGGTCACTGCCTCTGTTTTAAAGAGGGGATTCTGCCCTTGGAAGCCCACCTTCAAGACACCCCTTAGGGGTGCCAACAGAGGTTCTCATGTGCCCCCTCTGCCCCTGCCAGATGTGGATGAGTGTGTGGAAGGGACTGACAACTGCCACATCGATGCTATCTGCCAGAACACCCCGAGGTCATACAAGTGCATCTGCAAGTCTGGCTACACAGGGGATGGCAAACACTGCAAAGGTGAGGCTGGGAGGGCACCTGGAGGAGAGGGACCTGTGGAAGAGGGCACACCAGTGCCACTGCCCTCAGTTGGCCACTCTCCATCACACCAAGGCTAGAAATTCCACTGGTCAAGTGGTGGGGGGGGTGAGGGGGGCAACTACATCTTCCCAGAGAGGGTGCCATTTTCTAATTTGCACAAAGGCACCATGCAGGCTAGCAGAGGTCCTGGTGGGGACAGTTTACAGCCCACAACCCGGCTGGGGTGGGAGCATGAAAATCATGAGACTTAGGCCTGAGGTTCCCTGGCATTGGAACTTTTATCTTTAGACCCTTACACCACGTCCACAATGGACGGGAACAGAAAGTGTGCTTCAGAGGAAGTTCATAATGTAAACACATTTTCCTCTCATAATTAAATCAATGCAAATTAAAGTAGCCTTGAGATACTAAATTTATGAGCTTCAGTGTTGGTGAGACTTTAGTGGACAGGGTACACTTGTTAATTCCTAGTTGCATTATAAATTGAAAAGTAATTTTGTAATACCTACCAGGAATCTTAAAAGGTATTTCCTTTGATCCAGAAATTTTACTCTTGAGAACTTATTCAAAGAAACAAAATGATAAATGGGAGAAGGTGTTCTTTGATGCATTATCTATGATTGTAAAATAAATGAAGTAAGTCTAAATCTGTAACAATAGAGAAAAAAGAGTTATAAGAATAGAAAAATAATATTCTGCAACCACATACAGTGGTAATTAGAATGACTGGAGACCTGAAAATGTTTATGACTTAGGTTTAAATGAAAACAGAAAAATGCTAAATGGCTTATAGGCTATGAACATTACTATGTAAACACAACAATAAGGCTGAGTCTGGGGGTGGACAGTGGGTTCACAGGTGGGTTCAGCTGTCTCAGCTTCTCTTTGCCTACAGACGTGGATGAGTGCGAGCGAGAGGATAATGCAGGTTGTGTGCATGACTGTGTCAACATCCCTGGCAATTACCGGTGTACCTGCTATGATGGATTCCACCTGGCACATGACGGACACAACTGTCTGGGTAAGCAAAGGAGAGGGGATTTGGTGGAGGGATGTCTTGTGGAGAAAGAGATCTTTTCAGCATTTCCTATTTCCCAGGGAAGGAGGAGCGAGTGATCAAAAAGAGCTACATTCACAAGAGAATAAGGTCAGCCTCCCCTTTGAGACTGGCCACTTGGAATGAAAAATCCTGCTGGATGAAAAACATTAGAGGAGAAGTTGCTATGAAATGCTCCTAGGGCAAGGGCCAGGAGATGGGAATAGGGGTTTAGCCAGTGGTGAGGCATGGTAGGAAGCTGATTTGGCTCCACACAGATATCTTGGTTCTGCTGCTTACTAGCCTTGGGTCTTGGGCAAATCAGCCAATCTCTGGAAATCTCAGCTTCCTCCTCTCTAAAATGGGGGTGGGACCAGGTGTGGTAGCTCACACCTGTAATCCTAGCACTTTGGGAGGCTGAGGCAGAACGATTGCTCGAGCCCGGGAGTTCAAGACAGGCCTGGGCAACATGGTGAGACCCTGTCTCTACAAAAAATAATAATAATAATTAGTCGTGGTGGTGCACACTTGTAGTCCCAGCTACTTGGGAGCTCTTCCTTGGCTTGAGCCCAGGAAGTCGAGGCTGTAGTCAGCTGTGATTGTGTCACTGCACTCCAGACCGAGCAATCCTATCTCAAAAAATAACTAAAATAGAATGGGGTGGTAATAACTCACTTGAAGGCTGCTGTGCGAATCACCACAAGACAACATATGAAAAGAGCCCTGTACAATCCTTAGCACATAGTAGGAGCTCAGTAATGGGAAGAATGTTGTTGATGATGATGACAGGGCATCCCTATGCCCCAGGGAGCCTCTGACCCTTGCAGGCTTGTTTTCTCCCAGTTCTTCCTGCAATCTCCAGTCTCACCCTCTCCTCACTGATCTCCTTTGTCCCACGAGCTGGATCAGAGATAAGAGAATCTCTAAGGAACTGAACTCAACTTTGGTCTCTGTCATTTTGGAAAATTACTTTGACTCTTCCCCAAGTAGAAAATCTGAAGCTCATAGCAGAAAAGGATTTGAAATTTGAACCCAGGGCCTTCTCCTAAATTCCTTTGCCCTGTAGCCACAACAGAAAACAGGCACTAGAAGCAGAAAGGACCAGGAAAGGAAGAGAAACAAAAGGAATGATGCCCATAAAAGCAGGCTGGGCTGGTCCCCACCCACCAATTGACCAAACAGATGAATTATCTGAAGTCCTATTGGCTGAGAAGAACCTCCTTACTGCAGAGCTGCCTCCAAACCTAGTCATAACCCATCACTGGACCCAGGCTATAGGTTTCTACACCCAATCCAGGCCTCCAAACCCTGGTATCTGCTGAGCCCTTAATCCCAGCCCTGGTCACCTCTCCTACCATTTTAGCTTCCAGGGAAGGGCCTCATATCTGCCCAGTCACCCTTGAGGGCCTCTTATGAAACTCATGTGGGAAGGGAAACTGTGGCAGTTAGACCAGGACAGTTGCCTACAGGACATGCACATACGCTTTTGAGTTCTTTGGCTGCCTTTGACTTTTCTAGGCCCCTGATTCTCACCATATCTTGTTTCCCTATAAGTGTTTTGGGGAGAACCAACCAGAGGAACAAGAGAATGATTAGGTATAGAGAGGGTCAAGGGACAAAGATTACCTAGGGTTAGGGTTCCCCTACCTTTGGCTCTTAGGGGAATTTTGAGAAAGTTGTCCATGCTCTGGGACTTAGCTTCCCCACTGAGAATTGGAGGAAAAAGCTTGGCTACAGTAGCAAAGCCACAAGGTTAGATGGTAAGGGGAGCAGACAGAAGGATAGAATATAGGATGTGGCAAGAGCAGGAAGACAGGGATGGGGGAGAAGTCAAGAGAATAGCAAAAGATAGGGTGGAGACAGGAGCAAAGCACAGGAAGGTACACCTTAGCTCTTCCAACAGGTGCACCTCTCAGGCAAGAGCCAGCTGGATCTGGGCCCCTCTGCCCTGGGCAGAAGGGGAAGAGAGGGTTTCAGGATCTCAGCAGAGAGGGTGGGAAGGCAGATGAAGCCCTCAGGAGCCCAGATTCTAGCTGCTCCATTTGACAACCAATCTGCATGATGCCTCCTGGGCCAAGGCAAACTGAGAAGGGCCATGGACTTGGGAGGGCAGTAGCTAGCATAGAGATGGAGTCAAGGTGTTGAATTGGGGCCCCAGGGTGAGCTTGGCTCTAGAACCTAGGGGTGGTGATTTGGGGGTGAGAGCCTACTGTTCTTCCTGCCCCTAACCCCCACCATCTAGGGTGTGGCCTGGCAGCTCTCCCCAGATCCCTCCCCGCCAAGTTGTCAGACTTTGTTTTGTTAAACCAAAATAGGAGAAAGGCTAGAAAATATGGCAGCAAGCCCAGGCAGAGGGGGGAGGGGAGGAAGGATGGGGCCGTGGCCTGTCCACAGAAATGGTCCCTGACCCACAAGGAGTTGAGGCTCAGCTGCCTTTCCCCACCCTGCCCCTCCAACCTCAGCACCATGGCCATAGCTCTGCCTGCACCCAGAGTCACTTCCCAGGTTCCTACATTCCCTGGCTGCTCATTGCAACCAGCTGTGACCCCCCGTTACCTCTCCAACCAATGTGACCAATCTCCATCCTTACCTTCATTACTGTTCCTCTTGCTCTGGCTTCTTTCCTGGTATCCTCTGTCCTCATACCCAGTTTACACAGGTGAGGGAAAGGGAGGCATGGCTTCACCTAGGTGACATGTGAGGTTCAAAGGTCCCCTTTTCCCCCACTTGCTTAGCTTCCCAGCTCTGCCCTCAGGGCAGCCTTTTAGAACTTAGTGGAATATTAGCTGACAAGGGTGTGAGGACTTCCTGGCTTAAGGCTGGGCTTAGGGGGTGGTAGTTCTTAAGACTGCCTTTGGTGCTGAAGTCTTGGGATACACCCTGGACCCTGCCTGCACCCCATGGCCCCACCGACTACCTATCCTGCACAGATGTGGACGAGTGTGCCGAGGGCAACGGCGGCTGTCAGCAGAGCTGCGTCAACATGATGGGCAGCTATGAGTGCCACTGCCGGGAAGGCTTCTTCCTCAGCGACAACCAGCATACCTGCATCCAGCGGCCAGAAGGTCAGCCCATGACCTGGGATGGCCCCATCCCTGTCCTCCCCAGGCTTCTCTTCCCAGCTGTCCCTCAACAGCCCCTAAGTCTCACCGTCCGTTCTCACCTCAGCTAGCTCCTCCTTCTCTTGTCCTTCAATTCAATCACACCCCAAAGGATCTAGGAACAGACACCCTGTTAGGGCAAAATCTGGAGAAATTACTTTGAGGTTGGGGTCAATATGGGATTAAGGCTACTATGGAGTATCCTCTGTGTCCAGACCTGAGGTGGATGTTGTCCCTAATTGTAGGTGGCTGAGCTTCTCTAAGCTGCTGCCTATCTGAGAGGGCCTCACCAATACCTTTTCCCTTGTATTGGCCTGGGAGGGTCAGGCAGGAATAATGGGTTTATATTGTCTGTTTCTATGACTCATGCCCCCCACTCCCACTAGACTGTGACATCCCTGAGGGCAGGGACTATGTCTAATTCATTGTTGTATCTCCAGCACCTAACATACTGCCCAGCATGTAGTGAGAGTTTAATAAATGTTTGTTGAATAAAATTGCATAGTAAATATCTATACCAGTTACCTTCCACTCGCATTGTAGATCTGATTTCTACTGATCTTCTCAGTTTGACTGTAAGCTCTTTGAGGGGAGTAATCACACCTTGTATTTTTCTCGGACCTTCCTAAATCCACCCCATCTCCAGCACAGTGCTGGACACCTATTATACACAATTTTGTGGTTGTTTGAAGGAGAGGGTGATCATTTGTTCGGATGAGTATCAATAGCTAGCTATTAATACATCATTCAGAACAGCTCTGAGCTCTGCTCATGAGCACCCAGGTCTGTGGGGAAGACAGGAGGCCTGGGGCAAGGAGAGTCAGTCCCCTCCTTGTGTTGAATTCAACCTCAGTGGAATTCTCCCAGGTCCCTAGGTCCCCAGTTGCCCCTTGTAGTCCTCCTCTTCTAGACATCCAGAGGTACAGAGCATTCACCCCCCTTTCTTCTCTTTTAGAAGGAATGAATTGCATGAACAAGAACCATGGCTGTGCCCACATTTGCCGGGAGACGCCCAAGGGGGGTATTGCCTGTGAATGCCGTCCTGGCTTTGAGCTTACCAAGAACCAACGGGACTGTAAATGTGAGATAATTGGGATGGCAGGTGGGGCAGTGAGGTCAGGGGTGAAAACAAAGAGGAGGGGTATAGGGCTTCAGGAGCAAGAGGATAGGGCTGGGAGGAAAAGGGAGTATAGGGGAGGCAACTAGGCAAGGAGGCCAGTACCCACATTGTAGAAAACTGTGGAACCCAGGGAGGAGCAAGCTGACAGGGCCCTGTCCTCTCTGTGCACAGTGACGTGCAACTACGGTAACGGCGGCTGCCAACACACATGTGATGACACAGAGCAGGGTCCCCGGTGCGGCTGCCATGTCAAGTTTGTGCTCCATACCGACGGGAAGACATGCATCGGTGGGTGAGGCCAGGGGAGAACTCAGTCCACCTGAGATGGGGGTGACGGTGGGACCCCTTGGGAACCGGGGAAGTGGAGGAGTGGATGGGGCCCAGGTGCTGGGAACAGAGGGACTGGTGAGGGAGTTAAGACCCAGAAAATGCCAGGTCTAGTAAGGGACAACTCTAAGAGAGACTGAAAGGCTCCCTGGCCCCCTTCCCCTCCCCAACCCAGTGGTTTTACCACCCTGTTCCAGGAGCCTCACCATCCTCTTCATCCCCGGAAAAAGTGTTGCCAAACTGGGAATAATTAGCAGAGTTGCTTATTGACCAAGGCTGTAGTTGAGAACTGGGAAGAGAGCTGGGGAAATGCATCTCCTTAGGCCTGACCAGAGGCCCTTGGTTGACTAGTGTGATAAGAGAGGAATTGTCAAAGCCAAGTGTCCCCACTCTGCACCTGAGGGTGGGACAGAGTGCTCCTTCCTGGAACAACCATCCCTGAACTGACAGATGGGGTTTCCTGGCTCCAGGTATCTTTTTCCTCTTTATTCTTTCTCTCCTCGCTCTCCTCCTGCAACTCCCCTTTCTACTCACCTCACCCTTGCCCCCATTTCCTTCTCTCTCCTCCAGATACCAGTGGTACTCCCTCTCAGCTCCACCAGCAATCCTCTTTCTTCCTCACCAACTCCAGCCTTCCATCTCTCACTTTGATTTGAGGCCCTCTTAACCTGGATCCCTCTTCCTGAATTCTTAGGCCTTATCTCATATATTTTCAGGTACCCTAGATGACTTTAATTCCTTAAAGTTAATTCCTAATTCCCTCAGCCTTTAGGTCTTTAGTGCTGAGAAAGATAATGGAACAAGGTTTCCTCTTGGAGAAGTGGGAAATAAAATGAAGAGGTTTGGCTGAGAGAGAGGCTGTGTTTTCACCCAGGCAGGGCACAAGCTTGCTGTGTGGGCATAGATGTTTATGAATGACTGTCCATCTAGTGGGCTATGGCATGCTGAGGATGGGGGTATGTGAACCCGGTCACTGTGTATGAAGTTATGTATATCAGAGACATGACATTAACTGAAGAACTAGACTCTCCAGAGACCTGTCCCTTTCACTGCAGGAACAGGAACTGGAGAGCAGATGATGCTCTTACAGGGCTCCCTCAGGCACTTGCTCCAGAGACTTGCATGTCCAGTTCTACAGTCCCTATATAATTAAAATCTCTCCTGCCACATTTCCCTCTGAATTAACTCTTCGGAGACCCCAGAACATTTTTAGGTCTTCTCGATGCCTTCTTTGGGCTGGTGTGTTTCAGCTCCTTTCATTTTTTACTCATAGGTCTAGTTATTTTGCTTTTCAAACTTCCCACCACCTCCTGGATACATTCACACATCCCCAGTCTCTCAAAAGAGATTGTTTGCAGTCCCCAAAGAAAAGATGCATGAGTCAGGGGCCAGGGATGTGAAGGTCTGATTCCTCTCTGATTTATTTCTGTTCAGAGTTCCAGACATGGTTGCTTCTGAAAACACCCTTACTGAGCTTGGGCTCTTCTCTAACTCAAGACCTATTCCACTACTGGGCCATGGCCAAATGAGGCAGAAAAGAGCAAATGAGGCAATTCTGGGTTTACAGCTATATTCTTTCCTAGTTCCTCTTCCTCTTCTCCAATAGAACTTATTTTACCTTGCCCTATATCTAATTTTTCTGGCCATCCCTGGTAAGAGGAAACATCATTGCCTGGGACCATCAGGACATTCAGATTCGGTGGGAAGACTGAGAAGGCAATATAGTTTAGCAGAAAGGGCGGCACCCTTTGGGATTTGGGATTTTGTGGTTAGTAAGACTTGAGGGTGCATCCCAGCTTAGGCTTGGGCAGGCTCTGTGGTATTGGGCCCATGGTTGGTTGCCCCTTTCTGAGACTGTTTCAGTTTTTCAGTCACTTGAGGGGAGCTTGGCATCTTTGGGGATACCACCAGACAGGATAAGGATGAAGAGTGAAGCTGTCATAAGGGTCCCAGGGCTCATCATTTGGGGCTAGTGGTTTGGGCTGGCAGTGGGGAGGAGAGGGTGGGGAGGGGTCTGGGGCCCAAAGGGCCACAGTGGCTTCTGCCCAGCACCTAAACAGCTTTTTTACAATGTCAAACAGGGGAAAGGCGGCTAGAGCAGCACATCCCCACTCAAGCCGTTTCTAATGGTAAATATGTCTGCTCTCTCCGCTTGCTCTCACTGGCTTGCTAGGGGAACGGCTAACCCGCTGGGGCTCCCACTAACTGCATGCCCACTGGGCCTGACTGGGCCTCAACTTGCCATCAGGGCTATCCTGGCAGCCTGGGCACTGGGCCCACTGGGTGACAAGAAACCTGAGTCCCTAAGAGCTGGCCCGGGAGCTTTCATGTTGGTCTCGTCTTTGTTCCTGTCACTCTCCCTCTGCCCTTCCTCTTCTGCTGTCTCCTCCCACACCCACCTTCTAACACCCCACCCCACTCCCAGCTATCTGCTCCCCACCCCCGCTCTACCCACCAGACTCATCTTCCCCATCATGCCCACTGTGCCACCTGAGATAGCGGTGCGATAGGGTTAGATGCCATCCCCTCCTTGGGGCTTCTTTCTTGGGTTCTTACGCACATTAGTTCACAGTCCCAGCATCACTCACCATTCTCTCCCACCATAATGATTAAGAGCATGGCATGTGTGTTCAGGCAGACCTGAGTTTGAATACTGGCTCTGCTACTTTCTAACTGTATGATCTCAGGCAAGCTACTTTCCTCTCTGATCCTCAGTTTACTTTTCTATAAAATAACAGTCCTCCCTTAGGGTTGTAATGCTTGAGATAGTGCATGTAGAGCATCTACCTGGCAAGTGCCTGGCACAGCGTAAGCACAGAGTAACTTGTGGTTTTAATATTGTGACCTAGAGAGCAAAGGGGTGAGACTATCTGGTCCTGCTGCCCCACCCTGCTCTCGAGAATGCCATCCTGCAGAGGTGGGCAGCTATGCCCAGCTTCCTGTCCAGCCTGGGATGGACATTGTGCCAGCTCTGCTATTCCCTGTCCTACATCCTTCAGAAGCTACCTGGCCTTGGCATAAGATATCCGTGCCCCTCCCCCTGCTCCTGGACTTAGTGGACCTCTTCTTATGCTAAGAGCACTCTTAAGGGGGTGGCTAGGCTTGGAACCTGAACTCAAGGTTCCCTACTAGGTTCCTCCCATGGTCTTGGAGAGCCTCAGGAGAGACTAAAGTGGAAATGGCACAGAGGATATCCCACTCCACGTTGAGCTGCTCCACACATGGGCATTTGAGGGACCAGGGCATGGCCAGGGACCCGTAGAGTTAGGCTTCTTTTAGAGCCCTGGCCTTCCTGTTCTCATTGGTGACAAGAGTTGGGCCTGAGTGTGGGGAGTCAGAGACTCAAGAAGATGACAGTACATCCAGTAATGCTCTTATTCAATTCCCTTGATTCTGAGAACCACTCTTCTATCTTCCCTAGTGGAGGCCTTGGGATTCTCTCTCTCTAATGGGAGAATTCTAGTCACCCCAAGAGGACAGTCCACACCACCTCCACAGTCTCTGTATCAGGGGCCTTCACTGTTTGAACTAATGGCTTTTCCTTGGACACATCTGACTTTCCCAAGCTACCATTTAAACCTGTTTTTCTCCTGCTCTGAATTCAGAAAATAGGGAGAGTGACCCATCCACACTCCTCCTACTCTGACCTTTTAGTGATAGGGAAAACTTACTAGTTAAAAGGGAGCAGCATAAGAGACTTAGCCAAAATAAGGATTTAGGTCTTACCTAGCTCTGAGGTTCTCTCTTTCACTAACCTTTTTACACCCTTCCTTCTCCTCTGGATTCTTCTCTTTCTTTTGCCTCTCCCCTCTCCTATATAACATCTCCCCATTAGCAAAGTAAAACAACAAAACAGCCAGCTTGTCTCCATCTAGAACTAAAAGGAAGGTTTGGGAGGAGTCAAAGGTAGATTAACCAACCCAGTATGTGCTACCTCCTCTGAGGATGAGCAGTCAGTTGGTCCTGGAAGTGCGATCTTTCTTAAGACAGCTAGGCAGCGGGGAAGGGGAAGATAAATTGATGGGTATTCTTCAGTTGCCTTAGGAATGGCCAGGCTCATTCTTTCCAATCCACCTACAATAAGATTGTCCCACCACAATCCCCACCCACCCACCAAAGAGATAGTGGAAAGAGGAAGAAACTCCTATCTGTCCCTTCTGGTTCCCTGGCGGCCAGAACCACCCTCACTTAGCTCCCATCCCTCCCTACTGCCCCCCCACCCCCCGCAACCTCCTCCACCCCCTCGGCACATTCCTGCCTGACAGCTCTGGCTTGTACCTGCCTCACTGCTGTCCACCTTGTTTCAATCAAGTAGGGGGCAGGGAAGTGGACTGCTTGGCTGTACTTGTGAGGGGATGGGGGTTGGGAGTGATGGGAGGAAAGGGGCTAGGAGCCTCCCTCGGCTTAATGCTCCTTCTAAAGCACAGAGAGGCAGCTCAGGCCTTCCCTTGGGCCTCTGTGGTCTCCACTACCCTCAGAGTTTGGGACTCCTCCAGGCTTGTAACGTCGTTACCATCCCCCACCTCCCTCCTAAACAGAGACCTGTGCTGTCAACAACGGGGGCTGTGACAGTAAGTGTCACGATGCAGCGACTGGTGTCCACTGCACCTGCCCTGTGGGCTTCATGCTGCAGCCAGACAGGAAGACATGCAAAGGTAAGGACTTTGAGAGGACAGAAGCAGAGTGACCTTTGGTAAGGGCCTGAGGTTGGGACCAGAGATAGGGTGCCTATTATGGAATAACACCTCCCTAGCCTCCTTCTTATGAAGAACCTAGGACATAGCTAAGGGTTGTCTCCTATCTGCCCGTTCCATCTCAGTTCAAGGGACAGAGACGTCCAGCCAGTTCCTTAGTGCCCCCTTCCCCTACCCAACCTTGTTTCCCTACTCTCATTCCTATCCCCCATGAGTCCCTAACTCTCTTAGTTAATGGACATGCAATTCACATTTGCCTCTGGGTCTGGAAGGATATTTGAGCCCTGACTTTGTGTGTGCATGAGGTCACAGGTGTGTTCCATAACCTTCTTACCCCACATTCTTCAGACCTTCCCAGTGGGCTCTGGGGAAACAATCTTTTCCCCTCGAAAGGCTGTACTGGTCAAAGGGAGAGTAGGATACTAGTTAGGAGGACTGAAGCTGGAGCCTGGCTACTTGGGTTCAGATCCCAGCCCTGTCTCTTACTAGCTCTGTGATCCTGGGCAAGTCACTTAATGTCTCTGTGCCTCAGTTTTCCACAGTGCTCACCTCATACTGTGTTGTGATTAAAAAAGTTGTTATATAAAAAGTACTTAGAATAGTGCTTGGCAAATGGAAACACTTTGTGTTAACTGTTATTACAGTATACTTATACCGTATAACTATACTGTTATTACAGTATAGTTACCCACATTATCCATTCTGTTTCCCTTCCTTTTAATTAGCCAGGTCTGAGGGAGAATGGGGGGAAAGGGAGGAGGAAAAAGGAAGAGTAGCCATACTGAAAATGATGATTCATTAGGTCCATATCCCCTAGTCACAAGGAGTGGGGACTAGGAGGACTGGGCTCGTTCTTTGTGTCTTTTGGCCCAACAGCCGCGAGAGGAGGGGGGAGGCTAGGGCAGCAGGTCAGCCAGCCAGAGTTGAGAGGTTTCCTGCTTGGAAGAACTGTTGACAGGTATGCTAAGAGTGAAGTGGAAGGCTGCCTCCCTGCCCCCTCCCCCACCCAGGGGTGAGTAGCCTGGGTCCTGTCTGCCACCAGCTTGGGGAACTTGACCTCAGGAAGGAAGCCATTCACCAGCCCCCCTTTCCCTTACTAGTGCTGAAAGCTGCCTCAGGCCTGAGTCTCTCCAGATCTCTCCCAGTTCAGCCCCTTGCCTGGCCCCCAGCCCTCCCCCATCAGCTACCCAGCCTCACTGGCTCTCTTGGAGGTCCTCCCTGCCTGGCCTCTTTCCCAGCTCCTCCTCTTCCCTAAAGGCTGCCCCTTTTCAGTGAGTCCCTTTTGACTCTCCACCTCTCCCTGCCCCGCACGCCCACAACCCCCCAACCTGAGAGACAGGAAAGAGATAACCCTACCCACCAGCCTTTCTGGGAATGGCCATCAGCTGGAGACTAAGGGCTAGCCTGTTAGGTCAAATGCCCACCTGCCCCCTCCTCTAGGTAATTCCCTGAGGGCCTGATTCTAGTTTTGGTTCCAATTTGTCCCCTTATAAGAACACTCAATCCCAGAAGAGAGGGTGTTACTAATGGCCACAGATCTCCTGAACAGGAAAGAGAAAGAGGAGAGAGAGGGAGAGAGGGAGAGAGAAAGAGAGGGAGAGAGGGAGAGAGAGAGGGGGAGAGAGGGAGAGAGAGAGAGAGAATCAAGAGGCAGGCCCAGGACTCCTTCATTTTTGCATGTCTCTTGTCAGTGAGGGAGGGACCTTTCTCCTTGTTTGTTCTCAGCCTTTGATAGTATCTTTTATCCTGTTTTGTCCTCCTTCTTCAGATATAGATGAGTGCCGCTTAAACAACGGGGGCTGTGACCACATTTGCCGGAACACAGTGGGCAGCTTCGAATGCAGTTGCAAGAAAGGCTATAAGCTTCTCATCAATGAGAGGAACTGCCAGGGTGAGCAGACTCAGGCAAAGGTGAAAGCTGTAGGAGAGGTTCTTATGGGAGAGCTTCAAGGAGGCTAGAGGACTAAAGTCTTAGAAACTCAATAGATATCATGCAGAGTCTCTATAGGCAGTGTCATCCTGCAAATTAGCAAATGGTACTCCCTCCTTCCCCTCAGCGGACCAGCTCCACATCAAAGCACTCAGCTGGGCAAGGACTGAGGGATGGATTTCACCCCAATTCATATCCTTGGCAGAGTAGGACGTACCTAACCACACATGGTGGGCCCTGACCTAAAGGCACTAGATCTTGCAGTTCCTAATTCCAAGGACTCCAATAGAGAGGGCAGAGAAGATGGACTGGCATTGTTAAATCACTGGTCCTAGAGCAAGGACGTGAATAGGGACTCTTCAGTTCAAGGGGGAGAGCCAAGGCCCCTCACTTGGGTCCTTCACCTGAGCAAGGGTCAAGTGCTCCAAGACAGATTCAGTGGCTTGAATCTTTGCTCTTCCAGATATAGACGAGTGTTCCTTTGATCGAACCTGTGACCACATATGTGTCAACACACCAGGAAGCTTCCAGTGTCTCTGCCATCGTGGCTACCTGTTGTATGGTGTCACCCACTGTGGGGGTAAGCTAGTAAGCTTGCACCCCCAGCCACCCTGGCCCCTCACCTCTTCACCCTCCAACTGAACAGGTTCCTGTGTTGGCTTGTGGCTATGGGCAATCCCTGGTGCATGCACCATGTCTTCATCCACTGTGACAAAATAGGAGGAATTAAGACAGCTTTTGAAGAACTGGGAGACTGGGGAAACAGCATCCTGCCTCCAAAATTCCTATCTCCCATTCCTATAACTGTCCCTGAAACCCCACTCTCAGCTCCCAAATGACAGTCTCACTGGCTGGGAGGAGTGGAAGGCTTTAAAAAGCTTATCGGCTTGGCCCCTTCTCGATCATTCCTTTGGGGACAGAGATAACGGAAGGAGGTTTGAGCTCTTCTCAAGCCAGTAGTCATCTTACAGTGCCTAGAACACCTTTTTAACTTTTTTAAATTGTAAGAATATTTAACATGAGATCTACCCTCTTAAGTTTTTAAGTGTACACTACAGTATTGTTATCTATAGGCACATTGTTGTACAGTAGATCTCTCGAACTTACTCATCTTGCATAACGCAGGGTACCTGGAACTCTAACCAAAGGCCCTCACTCACTGCCCACTCTCTGGCTCTTCCTCAAACTCCATCGTTGTTTTTCTGTCTCCCTACTCCTTCCCCCAGATGTGGATGAATGCAGCATCAACCGGGGAGGTTGCCGCTTTGGCTGCATCAACACTGCTGGCAGCTACCAGTGTACCTGCCCAGCAGGCCAGGGCCGGCTGCACTGGAATGGCAAAGATTGCACAGGTGGGCAGTGCCCTCTGCTGACCAAAGATGACACTGCAGTTTCAGGGGGCAGTTGGGGTTCTAGAAAACATACAGTATCATCTTGGGGAAAGGTGTGAGGTGTGAAAGGGTGGAGAATGTAGCCATTTTGAGTTAAAGACATGAAATTTGTAGTAAACAATCCCATCATCAGTCTCCATGGGTACAACAATAGTTATGCAAGTAGCTGATTCCTCCAAATTACCCAGCTGAGGGAGAGGGTGGGAAAGGAATGTACTCATTTGCTCAGGCCTCTCTCCCCTTCCTAGAGCCACTGAAGTGTCAGGGCAGTCCTGGGGCCTCGAAAGCCATGCTCAGCTGCAACCGGTCTGGCAAGAAGGACACCTGTGCCCTGACCTGTCCCTCCATGGCCCGGTTTTTGCCAGGTACATGGGAGGAGGGTGCTGGAGAGCTTTGGAGGAGAAAAGAGGAAGGACTGGCCATTCAGGCAGCTCCTTCGTTCCCTTTGGATTCCTCCAGCCAGTGGGGATTGGGAAGGCAGGTCAGAACTGTGACAGGCTCTTTCTCTCAGAGTCTGAGAATGGCTTCACGGTGAGCTGTGGGACCCCCAGCCCCAGGGCTGCTCCAGCCCGAGCTGGCCACAATGGGAACAGCACGAACTCCAACCAATGCCATGGTGAGCACCAGCCCAGAAGCCCTGTTCCCACCCTACTCTCTTAACATTAATCCCTTATTTTTGTTCTTCATCAATCCCCTGGCCTGCCTTTCTCCTGGATCCTCTTTTTTGCCCTGTAATTCTCCACCCCTGCTCCCTCACTCCCTCTGCCCTAACAGCTGATCCCCTTGGCTTTCATAATCTCACTCCCCCAGCCAAGCCCCTGGCTTATTGCCCAGCTTCTCAACATCCCCCATGGCACCTCTGACCTCCATGGGCATCCCATACTGTGCTGAGTTTCTACCATCCCTCTAGAGGCTGCAGTGCTGTCCATTAAACAACGGGCCTCCTTCAAGATCAAGGATGCCAAATGCCGTTTGCACCTGCGAAACAAAGGCAAAACAGAGGAGGCTGGCAGAATCGCAGGGCCAGGTTTGGACTGGGGACCCCATTCCAATTGGCTATCTGGCCACTAAACCCTCCTTACCCCTCAGCTCCTCTGATTAGTGAGATCTCTTTCAAAAACCCACCAGCATCCTGAACTCTAGGCAGAGCAGAGGAAAAAGCAGCTGTAGGCATAGCAGCCAAGGAAGTCCCACGCTATTCCCCTCCACCAACTAATTAGGACCCTAGACTAAAACAGGATTGAGAGATAGTTACAGTTAAGAGATCTGGGGAGGTCTGTCTGGGCTGGGAATGAGAACTTTCCAGGGGATGTCCCTGGGGTTGACAAGGCATCTCTCCCAGGTGGTGCCCCCTGCTCTGAATGCCAGGTCACCTTCATCCACCTTAAGTGTGACTCCGCTCGGAAGGGCAAGGGCCGACGAGCCCGGACCCCTCCAGGCAAAGAGGTCACAAGGCTCACCCTGGAACTGGAGGCAGAGGTCAGAAGCGAAGAAACCACAGGTGGGACTGGGGGCACTGTTGGGAAGAGGACTGGAAGGGGAGGGCAGAGGTGGGGAAACCACAGGCCTCAGCAGCAAAAAGAAGGGATGGAGCCTGTACTAGGGGCAGACGCTGCCTGGTGCCAAGCCTAAAAGCTAGTCCCTCTTACCATGCCCCTCTTAGCTCCCAGCTTTGCTCCCCTGCCCTCCTGCTCACAGCAACTCTTTCTCCTCCTCCCCAATACACACGGCCATCCACCACCAGCCAGCTGTGGGCTGCCCTGCCTCCGACAGCGAATGGAACGGCGGCTGAAAGGATCCCTGAAGATGCTCAGAAAGTCCATCAACCAGGACCGCTTCCTGCTGCGCCTGGCAGGCCTTGATTATGAGCTGGCCCACAAGCCGGGCCTGGTAGCCGGGGAGCGAGCAGAGCCGATGGAGTCCTGTAGGCCCGGGCAGCACCGTGCTGGGGCCAAGTGTGGTAAGGGAGCTTACTGGGGAGCAGGGATATAGGAAAGACCCAGTTTGGGCCTGGCTCAGAGCAGGACCCTTTGTGGCCTCAGTTGCATTTCTCAAATTATGAGGCAGCCAGGATGCTCCCTTCCCTGGTCCCAGGCTGAAATCTAGAAGGATGCCAGGTGGGGCCGGCAATCCTCCTGCACACGGCTCTGGCCCTCCTATCCCCCCAAGTAGGATTGTGTTTGTTCCCAGACAGAGATTCTCCCTGAATTGGGGGTTGTGGGGGGGAGTGGGAAGGGGAGTCCCAGGCCTGGGTGGTGGGAATTGCGGGGGTGGGTGGCTAGCGCGGCCGACTCTCCCTCAGTCAGCTGCCCGCAGGGAACGTATTACCACGGCCAGACGGAGCAGTGTGTGCCATGCCCAGCAGGCACCTTCCAGGAGAGAGAAGGGCAGCTCTCCTGCGACCTTTGCCCTGGGAGTGATGCCCACGGGCCTCTTGGAGCCACCAACGTCACCACGTGTGCAGGTGCCAGGGGAACAAACAATACAGAGTGGGGTAGGGTGGGCACTGGGACGCCCATGGGCATGGGATTTCCCAAAAGGCAGGCCCAGGCTCCAGGCCACTCTCTTAGTCAACATCCTGTTTGTATACCTTTGCCCTCTGAGATCGGGTGACCCCATGTGGATGACTCAGGACCATCCCCATCAGAGTTGGACCATTGATTCATTGCAGGTCAGTGCCCACCTGGCCAACACTCTGTAGATGGGTTCAAGCCCTGTCAGCCATGCCCACGTGGCACCTACCAACCTGAAGCAGGACGGACCCTATGCTTCCCTTGTGGTGGGGGCCTCACCACCAAGCATGAAGGGGCCATTTCCTTCCAAGACTGTGACACCAAAGGTGAGTAAGCTACTCACCTCCGTGGGGGATGCCCCAACCCCAACTACTCCCAAAAAACTCTCCAGGTTCCCAGAGTGGACACTGACCCACTATTTTCTCCAAACCAGTAATAGGCCCAGCTACCTGACCAACCATACCATCCTGCTTCCAGGACCCACCCTGCCCCTCCACTAGTTCCAAGCTTGGGAACTGAGAGATAATTAACAGTCCCACTTACCCCTCCACTTTGGAGAACTGGTGGCATATTCTCCTCCATATCCCAAATGAGTTTCTATCTAGGTTTGGCACTGTGCTCAGCGTCTGAAAGAAAAGGATTGGCACTGTAGCCAACCACTCTGTAAACTCTGTTTTTCCATGGGCTTAAATTCTGGTATGACTGGGAAAGGTTGAGACCCTAGAAAGAACTTTGATGTATCTGATCTCCTGATTCTCCAAGATGAATGTATCCTGTCCATCCCATGCCCCATAACTCCCACCTGCCCACCATCTTGATTCCTGCCTTTCTCCCTTGCATGCAGTCCAGTGCTCCCCAGGGCACTACTATAACACCAGCATCCATCGCTGTATTCGCTGTGCCATGGGCTCCTATCAGCCCGACTTCCGTCAGAACTTCTGCACCCGCTGTCCAGGAAACACAAGCACAGACTTTGATGGCTCTACCAGTGTGGCCCAATGCAAGAGTACGTGGCAAGCCAGGCTATGGAAAAGGGAGGAGAGGCGCCTGGGAGCAGTGGACATCTAAAGGAGGGGTGTTAAACCAACAGGGAGCAGGGCTGGGGGGTGGAGGGGCAGGAAAGCCCCACCTTCCACCTCTCCCCAACTCACTCAATCTCAAGGCCAGTTGCTAGGCTAGACCCTGTAGCACCCTCTCCCTGGAGACAGGTAATGAGGAAGCAGAGACAGGTGAAGTGAGAAGAGAAGGTACTAAAAGGGCAGGAAGGAAGATGGACCCAGAGCTTGGAAAATAATGATGAACTAGGATGCAGTCTTCTCATAAATGTCTGACCTCTCCTTCAGAACTCTTCAGTTCCCCCAGTGCACTTCCCCACTGACTTCCCTTCTCTTTCTTATTTTATCCATTGGGGCTTGGCTGCAGATCGTCAGTGTGGTGGGGAGCTGGGTGAGTTCACTGGCTATATTGAGTCCCCCAACTACCCGGGCAACTACCCAGCCGGTGTGGAGTGCATCTGGAACATCAACCCCCCACCCAAGCGCAAGATCCTTATCGTGGTACCCGAGATCTTCCTGCCATCTGAGGATGAGTGTGGGGACGTCCTCGTCATGAGAAAGAACTGTGGGTGGCTTGCAGAGCTGGGCCAGGGAAGGGCAGTCCAAATCTGGTTAAGGCGGAGAGACAGAGAGACTGATACAGGAAGAAGTGGGGCAGTGAAGTCACGGATCTATGAGGGTGAAACAGTGAGAGGCCTTTGGGAATAGAGAAGCTAACAAAGGAAAACAGCAATGATACATGTTTGGTAGAGAACAGAGTTAAGAAAGCTAGCAGTGGAGCTAGAACTCCAATGGTGTTACATGTGTCACTTTACTATCCTAGCATTTTTGTCATTCTATTCATTTAAATGTCAAATTTATTACACTATGTGAGCGCCCAGGTATCAAGGAGGAATTGTGGAATGAGCCCAGTGGGCAATGGGAGAGGGTGTGGGGTAGGGTGTGTGTATGTGAAGGGGGAGCCTTTGTCAGAATGATTCTCTCTCTTGCCCCATACCCCCACCACCAGCTCTACAGCCCACGTTCTAGGAGGGCTTGGGTAGCCTGCCCTGCTGCTCTACTGACATGCTGCTTGCCTTCCCAGCATCCCCATCCTCCATTACCACTTATGAGACCTGCCAGACCTACGAGCGCCCCATTGCCTTCACTGCCCGTTCCAGGAAGCTCTGGATCAACTTCAAGACAAGCGAGGCCAACAGCGCCCGTGGCTTCCAGATCCCCTATGTTACCTATGATGGTGAGCCAAGGAGGTGGGTGAGAAGGGGAGGTACATCAGTTTTGAGAGGGAACCAGGAGAGCAGGAAGAGCTCCCGCCCCTGAGCCCCTCCCCTTGGTTGACTTTGCAGAAGATTATGAGCAGCTGGTAGAAGACATTGTGCGAGATGGCCGGCTCTATGCCTCTGAAAACCACCAGGAGATTTTAAAGGTGAGTGAATATTAACAATAATGATAGCTAACATTTAATGAGCATGTAACAAAACAATGTGCAGGCAATATGCTAAGTGCTTACATGAATATTCTCATTTGATAGACACAATACTCTATGAGGTAGGTGCTTTCTCCATTGCCTCCATTTCTCCATTTCTCATTACAGATGAGAAAACTGGGGCATAGAGAGTTAAAGAACCTGCCCCATGGTAAAGCTGGGATTTGAGCCCAAACCCATCCGACTGCAGCGTCACCCACACTATATTACACCTTGGGGAAAACTTGGAAGAAAAAGGGAAAGTGAGGAGAAGAAATGTACCTACCTCTTCCAAGAGACATAGGGAAAATGAAGTATAGAAAGATACTTTTGCATAAGTCCCTTCCTTCCCTTATGCCCTCCCCAGGCCCCATTAAGCAGCAGCAGATCGGCTGGGCACTGTGGCTCACGCCTGTAATCCCAGCACTTTGGGAGGCCAAGGCGGGTGGATCATATGAGGTCAGGAGTTTGAGACCAGCCTGGACAACATGATGAAACCTCGTCTCTACTAAAAATACAAAATTAGCCGGGTGCAGTGGCAGGCGCCTGTAATCCCAGCTACTCAGAAGGCTGAGGCAGAATTGCTTGAACCCAGGAGGCAGAGGTTGCAGTGAGCCAAGATGGCGCCATCGCACTCGGGCATGGGTGACAAGAGTGAGACTCTGTCTCAAAAAAACAAAAACAAAAAAAGCAGCAGATCTAGCACAGCTTTCTCAGAATCAATTTATGTACAGACTTGACAAGGAAAATAAATACTTCCAATATTGAAGAATGAACTAGATGCCCTGGGTCAGTGAATCCCAATTTGAGAAAATCTTCCTTAAGAAACTATAGTCTGGCCAGGCCCGGTGGCTCATGCCTGTAATCCCAGCACTTTGGGAGTCCGAGGTGGGTGGATCACGAGGTGAGGAGATTGAGACCATCCTGGCTAACACGGTGAAACCCCATCTCTACTAAAAATACAGAAAATTAGCCGGGTGCCGTGGCGATGCCTGTAGTCCCAGTTACATGGGAGGCTGAGGCAGGAGAATTGCTTGAACCTGGAAGGTGGAGCTTGCAGTGAGCCGAGATCGCCCCACTGCACTGCAGCCTGGGTGACAGAGCAAGACTCCGTCTCAAAGAAACTATAGTCTGGCTGGGCACGGTGGATCACGCCTGTAATCCCAGGCGGGTAGATCGCCTGAGGTCAGGAGTTCCAGACCAGCCTGGCCAACGTAGTGAAACCCCATCTCTACTAAAAATACAAAAAATTAGCTGGGCGTGGTGGCGGGCACCTGTAATCCCAGCTACTCGGGACCCTGAGGCAGAAGAATCGCTTGGACCGGGGAGGCAGAGGTTGCAGTGAGCTGATATCATGCCATTGCACTCCAGCCTGGGCAGCAAGAGTTAGACTCAGTCTAAAAAAAAAAAAAAGAAAAAAGAAAAGAAAAGAAACTATAGTCACAGTCATAGAATTATCCTTCATAAATTATCATTGCAAAAAAGTAGTAGCAAAATTTTTTATATTATCATCAAAATAAAAGCCTTGACAACAAAAATCGCCTAGAACTTGCAGACTTCAAAGAATATACTTTAAACAATACTTTTCAAACATTTTTAAAGCATCTAAACCCTTATTTCATTCAAATCAAATGTACTGTGGAATTGCAACACATAAAGCAGTACAGCTGTTCTGATTAAAGTGGGGTAAGAGGCTGAAACCCCTACTTCTTATTTGAAAAATCCACTGATGCCGTGGAAGGAGCACCAGCCTAGGAGCCAGAAGATCTGAGTTTTAACGCACAGTGCCTGGCACCTAGTAGGCTCTCCACATACCATGCTGCTGTTGCAGACAGGGTGGTCAGGAAAGGTTTCTAAGGAGAAGAGACCCAAATGAGGTAAAAGGGCTCCCCATTAGATGAGGGAGGAGCATTCCAAGCTAAGGAGCATGGGAGCAATTTAGTGTGTTCAGAAATCTCAAGAAGGTTAGTGTGGCCCAACAGAGGGAGCAAGAGTGGAGGTGGAAAGCAAGACACAGATCACATTCAGCCTATGGACCATGCAAGGGACTCAGCTTTACTCTGAGTGATAAAAGAAACCGAGAAGACTTTCAAACAGGAAAAAGATGAACTAATTAAAAACACAAAAAGTCACTTTGGCTGCTGTGGGGAGAAGAGTCTGTGGAGGGACAAAGACAGAAACATGGAGACCAGTTAGGAGGCTACTTACAGTACTCCAAGTCAGAGATGATGGTGGCTTGGGAAGATGATAAGAAGTGGTCAGACCCAGACATATTTTGAAGGTAGAGTGAATAGGATTTGCTATACTTGTAAGCAAGAAAGAGGATTCAAGGATGGCTCCAAGGATTGGGGCCTAAGCAACAGAAGGATGGAGCTGCCACTGACTCAGTTGTGGAATTCCAGAATAGGGGCAGATGTTGGGAATGGGAATCCAGAGTTGCCCTCTGGATATATTCAGTGTAGGATGCCTAGTAGACATCAAGAAGGGCTGGTGAGTCATGGTGTTCCTCTTTCCCACCCCCAACGCTGAGGCTGACATTGATCCCTGCCATCCTTTGCAGGACAAGAAGCTCATCAAGGCCTTCTTTGAGGTGCTAGCCCACCCCCAGAACTACTTCAAGTACACAGAGAAACACAAGGAGATGCTGCCAAAATCCTTCATCAAGCTGCTCCGCTCCAAAGTTTCCAGCTTCCTGAGGCCCTACAAATAGTAATCCTAGGCTCAGAGACCCAATTTTTTAAGCCCCCAGACTCCTTAGCCCTCAGAGCCGGCAGCCCCCTACTCTCAGACAAGGAACTCTCTCCTCTCTTTTTGGAGGGAAAAAAAAGTATCACTACACAGACCAGGCACTCTCCCTTTATGTCCTTCTAGTTTCCTTTCTTTGTCTCTCTCTGCCTGCCTCTCTACTGTTTCCCTTTTCTAACATGGTCCCTAGAAAAGCCATTCAGTACTGGCTCTAGTTCCCCTGAGAAGTAAAGAAACAGTACAGCCCCTTCCACTGCCCATTTTACCAGCTCACATTCCTGACCCCATAAGCTTGGAAGGGTGCTAAAAGGCCCATGAAGGAAGTGGGTCTGGTGGGGAACGGGGAGGGGAAAGAAGGGCTTCTGCCATTATAGGGTTGTGCCTTGCTAGTCAGGAGCCAAAATGTCCCCTGGCTCTGCTCCCTAGGGTGATTCTAACAGCCCAGGGTCCTGCCAAAGAAGCCTTTGATGTACAGGCTTAGTGCCAGCACCAGTCCTCTGGGGCACATGGTTTGAGCTCTGTACTTCCCACATGGCCAGCTTTCTTGTCTATACAGATCCTCTCTTTCTTTCCCCACATGTCTGCCTGGGGTCTACTCCATAAGGGTTTACAAATGGCCCACAACACTGAGTTAGTGGACACCGGCTAAATGAGGAAAAGCAGCAGGCATTGTCATGTTAAATGCCCCGCTGTAGCTCCCTGAGAGAAGGACTGTAGCTCTGCAGGACAGAAACCAGGTTTTAAAGCATTGCCAAAAAAAAAAAAAAAAAAAAGAAAACGGAAAGAAAAAAATGTATCATCTAAAGGACTAGACACAGAACAATTGGAAGTCAACTTCAAACACCAATCCCTTTTCTTACTTGTCTTCCCTGGCCCAGCCACCTCCTCGGCCCCATGTGATGCTCCCTGGGGGAGCCCTACTCCTCTTGCTACATGTTGTCCTTAAAGAAACATGGCTATTGACCTGAAGCCAGCCTAGGCCTTGCCCTACAGTTGTTTTTCCCTTGTAGCCCCAGCTGGCTTGTGGGCTTCACCAAAGAGGACCCCACTCTGCAGCCAGCCTGGAGCCACCTACCTCTGGCCTCAGGCTGTGGGCAGCAAAAGGAATGTGTGTGCACTTGGCGAGCCTCCTGCCCACCCTGTCCACACCTAATAAGTGCAATCATTTTGAGTCTTTCTATGTTGTCTAGACGGAGGGGTTTTTGTTTTCTGGGTTTGTTTTTTGTTTTTGTTTCTTTTTCCTCTACTAGCAAAACCCTATTTATAGCTGCCCAAGAGAAAAGAGTGTATGTTTGGAGTGGAAGAAAATCGGTTTTGAATCTCATGAACCTTGAGTGCTGGAGCATCTGATCTGTCTCTGTGCCACCAACTGGCCACCTAGAGCCCTTGGCTGTGGTAATCCAGGGTAATTGTGCAGAGGCATCTAATGTGTAGGAAGGTAATTCTGGGGATTTGATGGAGCAGGAAGGAGAGAGACCTATGTTTGCTAAACCAATCCTGCTATCCCTATGCCTCTCCATGGAGTCAGCGTGGACCTCATGATTGTAGAGGCCAATGGAACTGGTCAGTGATTCTCTACCCCAAGTAGGGAAAACCTCCATCTTTTCCCTGTCTTCATTCTGTTATCCCCTGGTGTACACATGGAAGAGGACCAGGACATACCACCTGGGGATGGGCTGACTCAGGGTCCTGAGGCCAGAGACAAAGCTGTGGGAGCCAAGAATAACACAGAAGGCATCAGATTATTTGCCTGGCTCTGGTCACTTCCCTCTTAAAGTTGACTTCAAGCTTAGCTTCCTCAACTACTGTTTTTCAAAATGAAGAAAGAATCAAATGGAAGAAGAATCAAGTCCATGCCTAAGCCCAAAGCCTGCACACATTCTGCCCTTAATCCAACTGCTGCCTATAAAATTATTTTCCGTTTTCTCACCCTAGCTCCCCCAAAGCTGTAGTCCCAATCAATCAAAGGCTACCAACTGACTCCTCAGGTTCATTACTTTTTTAAATTTTTTTATTTTTTTAACTCCCCTGGTAACTCACAGAACAGCTCAGATTCATTTCTAGGTGACTGTCCTAGGCTACTGCTCCCCCAGGAGACTCAACACTAAATAAAGGAGTCTGACCCCCTACCCTCCCATCGGTAGCATTCATCAGCCAAAATGGCCATAGCAGTAGGTAGCCAATGACACAGCTAGATTCCCTGACAACCATTAGCCAACATCATGGCCGTTGTGGGTAAAGTGTCTGGCTACCTTTGTCTTTCTGGGTCAAGGAGGGCCACTGTAAAGATGCAAAATGGCTGCTTCCAAACACGGGAAATGGTCATTTAGTAGGAGTGTCTCTGTACTTCCCAGGAAGCACCATGAAAACTTCTTTAATCAACTCTGACTATCCTAATTCTCCACCAGAAGCTAGGATACCTTTCTTTTTTCTTTCTTTTTTTTTTTTTTCAAGATGGAGTCTCACTCTCTCGCCCAGGCTGGAGTGCAATGGTGCTCTCTCGGCCTACTGCAACCTCCGCCTCCCGGACTGAAGCAATTCTGCCTCGGCCTCCCCAGTAGCTAGGATTACAGGTGTGCACCACCAAGCCCAGATAATCTTTGTATTTTTAGTAGATACGGGGTTTCACCATGTTGCCAGGCTGGTCTTGAACTCCTGACCTCAGGTGATCCACCCACCTTGGCCTCCCAAAGTGCTGGGATTACAGGCATGAACCACCGCGCCCAGCCTAGGATAACTTTCTGATTCCTCTCTGCCAGCCGTTTTGCATCTCTTGGAAAGCCAAACAGTGACCATGCTTCTCAACATATGCCTTCAGGGTCTGGCTTCTCCTTTCTCCCTTCCTTTGCTGTGACACCATACATACATATATACAAATACACATCCTCCAACCATTTATTCCATGGTTTATGAGACCTGCAAATGAGTTCCACAGTGTGGAAGGCATAGACCACTGGGCTTCTTAATTGATGTCAAGGCAGATCTTGGTGAGCAGGTAAAAACCTGCTATTGTCCACCAAGTTTAATTTAGGTCCTCCAAGTTGGAGGGTTCAGAACCCAGGCAAAGCTGCTGCTGAACCCATGGAGGAGGCTGGCCGTGGGACATCAAACTAGGGGTTAAGTGGATTGAATGAGGAGTCAATGCTCAGGGACGTTCTAGGTCTTTACAGGTCAGACAGAAGAGAGGTTTTTACCATTGGAGGGAAATGGAAAGATGGTATAAATAGGAACCCTTCATGAAGCAACCCAGAGGCCTTTCTGCAGGGTAGGGTGTGGGGCTACAGTACTGTGGGGCCTCCATTCATCTTAATACAAAACCTCCAAAACCTCACCTGCTCTGAGCCTGGAAATGGGAGGGCTTCACGCACCAAGTGATGCATACCAGAAAGGCACTTATATCCTCAGCAACACGGCAGTTCCTCTTTACTTCTCTGCCTCCTTCTTTCTATATTATCAGGCCATGCCTATTCCTGCAACCTGAGACAACTCTTGGAGTCAGAAGAAAACTGACCAGATCCTGGTTGTGAGCTGCCTGCCCCAGGCCTAGAAATCCCCAAAGGCTGGCACTGAGCTGTGACTGCTTTAACAGCCCCCAAGATTTGGTCAGTTTGAGGTGGTAGAGACTCAGATTCGTTGCTGAAAGTTCAGTAACACAGTCCTGGTCTTTGGCCCTAGAGAAACTTTTTATATATGAGAAATGTTCTCTATATACATGTTTGAGGTGACTCTGGAATGGATTATGAGGTCATATCTCAAAATGTCAGAAAACGTTATAGAGCATTCAAACTTTTGTATTTGCTGTTTAACCTCAATATTACAGCCACGAACAAGGAGTACCAAGACAAAGTATAACTGACCATAAGCAGAACATGTTAACTCTCCAGGTTTCTTTCTTAAGCACAGTAAGAAAAAAGTGGGAGCAAACAACACAAGGATATTTTTACATTTGACCCGTCTCAAAAGTAGCACACCCTATCCTTGTGCCATTATTTGTACAAGGAAATATATGATTAGAAGGAACAGAACCCCCAGTGGTCATCAGCTTTTTTAGACACCACAGGCTGTAGCAGTTTGAACAAACTGAAAACTTTATTCTCCTGTGTGAGCTGAACTCAAGTTTCAGAATAATCATCACCATGTGGGAGGCTTTTTGTTAAATGCAGAAGAAATCTCAAAATATTGTATTTATATCTGCCTTCCACTGCTGCCAATTTAGTAAGCATCTCCTACACAATCAACAATAAACAGCAAATGATGCAGTTCATAGAGTATTTTGCACTTGGGGAAAAATATGTATCTGAATTGTAAAAAGAAATGTTTGGATTTTGTATGTCTTTTTTATTATTATTAAAATACTAAATGAAACTCCTCAGCCCGGCATCTTTTCCTCTATCTCAATAGCTTATCCTAGAGCCAGAAAAAGCCTTGAGGAGACAATGTCTTCTAGCTTCCAGATAAAACCCAAAATTTTTGGCAACTCATCCCTAATGATTTTAAAATTTGAAAAGGCTTGTCTTTTGTCTATCCTTAAAAGCAGTATCAAGTATTATCTCCTGAGGGGGATCTAAGGAGTGGGGGAAATTTATTGTTCCGCCTCACCACAGTACAGTCCACAACAGCTGGCCAGCCCACAGGTGGTTCAGCACCTCCCTAGTCAAGATGTCCACCTCTAGGAAAGCGCCAGCACTGAGGGTCACCCAGTGTCATTCTTTGTATGCAGTACACTCTTAGCCACCAAACAGTATTGTGACATACAGATCATTTGGTCACTACCACCATCACTACTCCTACAGGGCACAAGAAAGCAATCTCCAATCTCTTTTATCAATGAACAGTCCCAATTTCTAGGCTCAGAGATGATAAATAAAACTTAGCTGTCGCAATTATATAATTCCCTGACATGAAATTTTATTGGATTTAATATCTACATGATATAGCCATTTAAGAGTATAACTTGAGGAACAAGGAAAAATCTACCTGATCAAAAAACATGTTGGGGTGGCCTATCAGAATCTTAAACTTACCCTTTAGCATCTATAATGAAGATATAGATGAAGTACCTTCATTCCATAATTACTGAGCTGCTATTATATGCCAGGTAGTGAGCACTTGCTCATCAGCTCATTACAATAGCCATGCTCAAGATCCACACTCCTCATGTAACTTTCTGATTATAACTGATCTTCCCAGATAAGATTTCCCCAACAGGGGCAATAATCCAGTTCACTTGCTGGCTATAAGTATAAAAGAATGCACTAGCATTCTATTATGTACATTAACTTCCTATGAGTTTGATTTAATGTGACAAAACATGAACACCTTTGTGTGGACTGACCCAAAATCACACTTCTAGAACTGCAAAGCCAAGGACTGTATCCATGACCTTCACACTATACGAACTTGGAGCCATTCTCTTTGACTTCTCTCATAAGTCACTTCTATTCCAAGAACAACAAGTCTTCCTCCTTACTTCCTAGGACATTTGCTTTGGCGTCTCAAAATAATGTATAGTCAGGGACACTGGAGTTTTGATATTCCTATATTAAGAAGTGTTCCAAGTGGGGTACATGAAGATTTTCCTAGGGTATGTGAAGACTGCAAGGAATACCCAGGCAATAGCCTCAAATCAGTCTGAGGAGAGTTTTAAAGGAATAAATTTCCAGATCTTCATCTTCCCTATAAAATATTTTCTAAAACCAGGCCAGGTGCACTGGCTCACACCTGTAATCCCAGCACTTTGGGAGGCTGTGGTGGGCGGATCACCTGAGGTAAGAGTTCGAGACCAGCCTGGCCAACATAGTGAAACCCCGTCTTTACTAAAAATACAAAAATTAACCGGGTGTGGTGGTGCACACCTGTAATCACAGCTACCCAGGAGGCTGAGGCAGGAGAATCACTTGAACCTAGGAAGGGGAGGTTGCAGTGAGCTGAATTGGGCCACTGCACTCTAGCCTGAGTAACAGAGCAAGACTCCATCTCAGGAAAAAAAAAAAAAAAGCTGGGTGTGGTGGCAGGCACCTGTAATCCCAGCTACTTGGCAGGCTGAGGCATGAGAATCGCTTGAACCCAGAAGGCAGAGGTGGCAGTAAGGCGAGGTCGTGCCACTGTACTCCAGCCTGGGCAACAGGAGCGAAACTTCATCTCAAAAAAAAAAAAAGGCCAGGCACGGTGGCTCATGCCTGTAATCCTCGCACTTTGGGAGGCCGAGGCAGGCAGATCACGAGGTCAGGAGTTTGAGACCAGAATGACCAACATGGTGAAACCCCATCTCTACTAAAAATACAAAAATTAGCTGGGCGTGGTGGCTACTCAGCTACTCAAGAGGCTGAGGCAGGAAAATCGCTTAAACCTGGGAGGCGAAGGTTACAGTGAGCTGAGATCGGGCCACTGCACTCCAGCCTGGGTGACAAAGCGAGACTCTGTCTCAAAAAAAAAAAAAAAAAAAAAAAAAATCTAAAACCAATCCGTTTGGGAGCCAGCTGACATATTCATGCACATTCTCCATTCTACCACTGCCCCCACTTTCACCATAGTCCTTGTCCTACTTTACAAAAGAGGTAGTATCTCTCCCCTACACTGAATTTTGATGCATGGTCCAGGGTGTAAAAAACTGGGGAGCTGGGAGGGAGCAATTATTTTCCACTTCATATCAAAATATTCCCATTGTAATCAGTTTTCCTATTTTATCTTATAAAATGTTTACTATTTTCTACCTCCTAGTAAAAAATGAAATTGCTAGCTGCTCAATTCATTATTTCTTAGCAAATATAGCTTTCCTTTCTAAAAAATACAGAAGAAAAAAATTTGTGTAACAAGATTATTAGTTATTTCTGATTTTTAGACATGATTCTCATTTAATTGTTCCCAAAAGCTGAACAACAAGAGTTTGATGACAGCAGGTACACACATTTACCAAGGGAATATATGCCTCCTATATGACTTCTCAAAACTGATGGATTTAACTATACATTATACAGCATTATTCCTAATTATATGACAAACAGTACTATCTCATTTTTACCATTTACTATGTTAATAGCAGGTCTAAATAATTTTAATCTTGACTGGTTTATTAGTGGTCCATTTTATAAGCTATAATCATTTATTCCCTAATAATTGTTATAATATTCCTCAAAATGAATGTTAACATATTTATCTGAACGGAAGAATAAAGTCAGACATTTTTCTAACAGAAAGTAGGTCTGATTTGGCTGATTGGTTTGAAATGAAAACTGGCTATGCCAATTCCACAAATGGCAGTTGTTTTCCATACAGTGAATGAGCTGAATCTGCATTTCAGTTTAACAAAAAGATCTTGAAAACATGTAATAATTAAAGAATTTTATCAAAAAATATTGTGTTGGCAAAGAAGTATGGAAATCAATATCTGATTAACAAAGTGTCTCTGAGTGTAAACGTCACAGATAATTAATAATCATGTTTAATAAAACTGAAACTGAGACTCTAAATCCTTTTGGAAGTTCAATGGTTTCTAATCCTTTGCTTTTAACAAAATTAAAAGACTCTATTTGATAGTATTTGATAATATTAATAGATCACTCTGTGATTGTTGGCATATAATTTAGAAGTTCAAAGACTCAAAGAATATCATTGTAACAAATCTCTTCCTTTCCCAGTGGAAACAAGGTTTCTCAATGCTCATATCTATAAAAATAAAAAACAGGTAAAGGATTGATGTTGCACCTTATCTCCTTCTACCATTAGGTAATATTAATCCATGAATACCTGAACTAATTGGGGAGAAACACCATATTTCTCATTAAAAGATGCAGTTTCAATAAAAATTGTACTTTTTAGGTTTCACAAGTCATAAAAATGTTAAAAATATTTAGGAAAATTTAGTAAATATTTAGTAAAAAAAAGGTTTAGTAAATTATATACTAATAATTACAGGAAGTGAATGGAATTAGAAGTTTAAGGAGAAAGAGAACCATATGAAATTTCTGTTGAAGCACTTGTTCATATATTTTTAAGTGGATGATGGTAGGCATTAGATTTTTACGGTACTTGGAATCCACCGGATACTTTTTTTTTATTGAGACAGAGTCTTGCTCTGTCACCCAGGCTAGAGTACGATCTCAGCTCACACTGCAACCTCCGCCTCCCGGGTTCAAGTGATTCTCCTCAGCCTCAGCCTCCCGAGTAGCTAGGACTACAGGCACACACCACTATGCCCGGCTAATTTTTGTATTTTTAGTAGAGACGGGGTTTCACCATCTTGGCCAGGCTGGTCTCGAACTCCTGACCTCGGGATCCACAATATATATATTGCTATGGAAAAAGGGTGGTTCCAAAGGGACAAACTCAGGTACAGCCTGAGTTCTATTCCCTGCTGTATTTCTAACCCTCAATTCATATTAGAGGAGCTACTTAATCTTCTCTCTGTATCTATAAGGTATTTTCTTTTTCTTTTTCTTTTTTTTTTTTTTTGAGACGGAGTCTCACACTGTTGCCCGTGCTGGAGTGCAATGGTGCGATCTCGGCTCACTGCAACCTCGGCCTCCCAGGTTCAAGCAATTCTCCTGCCTCAGCCTCCCAAGTAGCTGGGATTACAGGCTCCCGCCACCACGCCCAGCCCATTTTTTGTATTTTTTGTATTTTTAGTAGAGAGGGTTTCGCTATGTTGGCCAGGCTGGTCTCGAGCTCCTGACCTCGTGATCCGCCCGCCTCAGCCTCCCAAAGTGCTGAGATTACAAGCGTGAGCCACCGCGCCCGGCCTGTAAGTTATTTTCTATGGTAAATAACTTGTCAAACTTCCACCAAAAAGGAATGGAAAGAGGGCAGCATAGTGGCCAGGCAGTTTATTTCCACACTGGGAGATATAGAAGGGATTAATTCTAATCACAGGAATTCTAACCATCAGTTGCCACTCACTGGCCTACCTAAACTTAACTCTGGTCCCAGCCAGAACAAATCAGATCAGGAAGAAGGGATGTCTAAGACTGAAAGTGGGGCTTTCTAGTTAAGCTCTTCAGGCAGGAGAGGAAAAGGACGCCCGTGTCCCCAAAGACATCTTTAGCTACCACAAGCCCCAAACCCCGTACTTTGTAACTGTGTCTAGTTTACGTCCTTTAAAAATTATTCTTATTAAGTTAAATTGTTTTCGGGGCGGGGAAGACACAAAAGAAACCAGTTGAAGTTCTGAAAGGATAGAGAGGGGAAAGTTTCTCACCTCATTCCTCCAGGCACCCAGTTCCTCTCCTAAAAGGCAATCTTTACCAGTTCCTTCTCTAACTCCCCTCCTTTTAATTTGATTTTTTACTGAAAGCTCGCTCCCTTTTAATTTTCCCTCAGGTTTCTGAAAATTTCCCAATCGCAGCCCCTCCTAGCAGGGAAATAGTAAAGGGGCTTGGTTTTTATGTTCACCCCAAAGCAAGCCTACAAAAGGGAGTAGCCGGTTTCGAGCCTGACGGTGGGGCTGACGGGGGAATGAGAGAGAACCTGAGAGGACCGCCAGGGCGCCCTCCCTGAGGAGGCGAGTCCCTCACCGCCCCTCTATATCGTCCTTTTCAATAAGGAGCTCTTAATACCTGCAACTGCTTCCTTCAAGGGGTGGCTCGAAGATCAGTTGGCAAGGCCTGCGGACTGCGCACCTTAAAGCGCTTCGGGACCGTAAGACAGTGACTGCTGAGCGCGCGGCCGGGAAGAAGCCTGGGGGCTCTGAGCTCGGAGGACAGAGACGGAAGCCCCGGCCTGCGTCCCTCACAACCTGCGCCTCCAGTCCGCCTGCGCTACTCCCGAAGCGCACCTTCTCGCCCGCAGGTCGCGGAAGTGACAGCGCAGAGCCCTTGCGGCCTCCGCCACCTCCTCACGCTTCAGGTGGACCGAATCCTTGGAAGGGACAGGTAGCGATTCCCGATTGCTATAGCGACGACCCGGCTCCGAGCTGCGCCCGGGCCCTGACCCGGGCGTCGTGACGTCAGCACGCCTTCCCTGGGCGCTCAGCCTCTCCGGCCATGCGTCACCCCGGCCTGGGGGAGGGGCGGGGCTCCGAGGAGGTCGGTTCAGATCTCGGCGGCCTGGGCTCCAGGAGCCCCGGAACGAGGATAAGTTGGATGGCTGCCGCGGCGAAGCGGGGGGCGGGGTGGAGCGTGCCCGGTATTTTCTATACGGGTTCCGGGGCCCGGTAGAGGCGCGCCAAGAGGAGAGGAAAGTGCGGCGGCCCTGGAACCTGGATATCGCGCGAGGCAAGCTGCGCGCGGGCGGGCGGGCTATGGCGCAGGCGGGTTGTGGGGCCGGCGCTGGTGGCGGGGCCCGGTGCATGGCGGTCTGTCGGCGGAGTCGCCCTCGGGGGCTGTCAGGTTGGTGGCTGCGGGAAGAATGGGTCCACCATGCCCAGGGCGGGAGGCCGGGCGGGCGCAGGGCCCCGGGAAGGTCCCGAGCCCGGCGTGCCCACCTCCCTCCGGCCCTAGCAGGGCGGCCTGGCCGCTGGACCGCGGCCGGGCCCCCTTCCCCACCCAGGGTCCCTGCCCCTCTTTTCCGCCCTGCGGCTCCTCCCCCATGACTCCCAAACCCCACCCCGTGACGGCGCCCGCCTCCACCCCTGTGACCCCACACCCCACCCACTGACCCCAAGACCTCACCAGGTAACCGTTGGTTATTATTCATTGGCTGCTAACCCAGGAATTTCGCCAGCACTTCTCAGAGACCCACCAACCACTGACTCCCTCGGTTTTAATCCGATAACTCACATGATCCTAAGATCCCCACACTCCTCCTTAGTGACCCCCAAACCTGGGTGACCCTCCTGGCCCGGTAACCCTCCAATTCTACCCTGTGTTCCCCACAAACTCGGTGACTCCCTTCAAAACTGCTGGCAACTCCTAAGCCCTACTCCAATAGTTTTCCACCCACTCATCTTCTACACAGCCCTCAGTATCCTTGCCCTGTAGCCCTATGACCCTCATTCCACGTCTGCCTTTATCCTAAAATCACCCCCACTGGCATCTCTCTCTGCCCTCCCAGCCCTTCAGTGTCAATCAGCACATGACTTACAAGCGTCCAGCACCTTTCTGGTGCTGAGGAGGATATAGAGATTAATATGAAGTAGTAATAATTGGAGTCATCAGAGAATTCTGGATCAATCCAGAGTCCAGTCAATCCAGTGTGTGGTCCCAACTCTGTCACTGCTGTGCTTTAGAAACCTGGGAGAAGTCCCCTCCTCAGTCTGGACCTTAGTTTCTCAAAATGACTGTGATGAGGTTGGGTTAGATGATCTTTGAGTTTCCTTCCATCTGTGAAATTGTGAAATTCTGCAATTCTCAGTCAAGATAATAATTTTTTGCAATCATTTTTGTACCCCACCCTGGAAGTTTCCTCTTGTAACCTCACCCCAGGATCTGCTTGCATCATGAACCTTACTCCCTCATTCCCAGATCACCCTCTTCACTCTTAATAGTGCATACCCATTTCCCTTGATCAGGCCCCATTAGTTAACATGTTTGCAAAGCAGCATAGCAGAGTGCTTCATTTGGGGGCATTGAGTTCATAACAAACCTAGGTTCCAGTCTGATTCTGGCCCTCCAGCTGTGGGACTTGGGGTATATTATTTAGCCTATCTTAACTTCAGTCCCCACCTCTGCTAAGGGAGGAAAATAGTGGTGCCTGACATAACACATGTAAAGCACCAGGCACCATGCCTGGCACATGGGAACTCAGCATGAGCTGTTGTTAGAAATGAGACGCTCCTATGGATCTTACTCTGTCCTGAATGCTAGGGATTCAACAGACTGAACATGTGGCCCATACCTTGCATTATATTGCTACTACTGACATCTTGGAATCCCTATCTTCTCATCTCTGCTGTAGCCTCACTTCTGTGGTTCTTTACCCTGATTTTTGCCTCAATAACGATTGGCTTGCTGAATACCTACTGTGTGCCAAGCTCTGGATATATAAGTTAAATTTACCTCTCAACAGCCCCAAGAGTTTATTATTATTATATCTTCCATTTTCCCATATTTTTGTTTGGTTGGTTGGTTGGTTTTAGAGAAATGAACCAGAAACTCACACAGCTAAGTAGCAGAGCTAAGATTTGAACCCACAGTTTAAAAAAAAAAGAACAAAACCAAACCCTACTCCATTGCCTGTCTTTCCCCCAAACGTACTCAACCTCAGCTCCTTGTTCCTTATTTTCTAGTAATTCCTAAATCCAACATCAGCTCATTCCTTGATCCCCAAGGTTTCTGGTCTTGAGCTCCTAGCCTCAAGGGATCCTCCCACCTTAGCCTCTCAAGTAGTTGAGATTATAGGCATGAGCCACCGATACTGGCCCTGACCCTCAAGGTTTCTGTTACCCTTTGCCACATAAGTTGGTGAGTTTCTCATCCTGCTGTTCATAACTTTTGATCTCATATCCCCTGAAACCCCTGCACCTTGTAGGGGAGGGAAAGTATCTTTTTAGGTTCATGGCTTAGGCCCCTATAACAAAAGAAAGATTTAATGAGAAGATTATACACATTTATTTAATGTAAGTTTTATGTGACAGGAGCCTTCATAAGGAAATGAAGACCCAAAGAAATGATTAAACTTGTGTATTTTTATACTAGATTTGATGAAGAGTGGATAGTTGTGGGAAAAAAATGCAAAAAGGGTAATATCAAATAGTAGTAAACTGGGAGAAACTTAGCAAGGCCTGTTTGTTCAGACTCCTCTCTGTGTCCCTGTGTCTTCACAGATAAGGATACTCCTTTCCTCTGAGTGCAGGGAGGGCACCTCTCTGTGAGGGTATTATGACCTGCTTCTGGGGAAAGTCAGAAAAATCCTTCCTAGGTTTTGTGATCTGCTTCAGGGGAGAAGAGCCTTGGAGAAAGAGAGAGTGACCTTCCTACTGCCATTTTCTCAAGTTGCCCTATTTTGGAGTATCTTGAACCCAGTCAACTTCTCTCTTCATCCTTTGCCCAAATATCTCTTGTTCTATGAATCTTTGATGCTCCCAGCCGTTACCCCATGAGCTCACTCACCGTACAGTGTCTCCCACCTCATTGGCACTTTACCCCAAATCCTTTCATCTTGTTAAGTCCCTTAGCCCCAGGAATCCACGTGTCTGTATGCTCTAAACCCCTCTAGTCCAGTAGTCTTTCATCCTATTTTTAGTCTCAGTGTTCTACTTCCACCAACCCACCTTCTGCCATCCTCAGCCACATTCTGTGACCTGAAACTTTCATATAATTTGTACTTCATTTAGTGACCTCTTGATGTGACTAGCTTCAATGGAATCAGCCCCTTCCATCCCAGCATGAACCAATCCTGTATAACTTGCACACCATCCCATTCTAAGGCCTCTCCTCTCATACCCCTGCCCAGTATCCTGCGAGATCCTGCCTCTCAGGTTCCTCCCTCAGTGATCACCTTTTCAAACCTGGATTGTCTTTCACCCTTCCACAGGGCCTTCCCCTTCCTGCCTTCCTCTTATTTGTCCCCTCAGCCATCCTCACCTCACCAATCTTGATAACCGATTACAATATAAATCTCCCTTCCATCTCAGCTCTGCTCCTTTCTTCCTCCACTCTCTTGTGCATCTAACTCCAGGGCCATGCATATGCCCCTGCTGCTTTCAGCTCTGCTTCCTTCATATGCTGCACTGTCCCACCAAACTTCATCAGTCTCTTCGGTTTATCCAGAGAACTACACTCTTCTCTGGGAACTTCTGATGACTTCTAATAATAGATCACCAAAGGATCTCGGTTTTTTAGAGGGCAGGGAGAGAGCCCTTGGAAATCCTTCAGAATCAATCTGGCTGTGTCTCCTGGACACCCTCCCACTGTCCTATCCCGTTATGAAGCTGCTTGCTGTATATACCCTCAGGGTAGAATGCTTTGAGTGTCAGCTTCTGCAGGCACTGAATTAGCCCCATTGTTTTCCAAGCCCTGGGAAAACTTGATAATCCCCACCCACTGAAGTCTGGAGAGTCAGTAGCAAAATGTGACATCAAAGATCCACATCCAAAAGTCTATTCTATGGGTCACCAAATTCCCAGGTCTCTTATTGGCTGTACAGCAATAAATACAACAGAAACTAAAACTAGAGTTGAGGAAAGGGTATACCCTGGGTTCTACAACTGCTGTGGGTGGATTTTAAAAAGGAGTTCTTGCCTTAGATTTATTTACTTAGGGCACAGAACTTATTCTGCCTTGTATTTGAGTTATTTGTGTACCTTTCTCACCCCCACCCTGTGAGCTCCGTGAGAACAGAGACTAGGTTTTCTTTTTTTTTTTTTTTTTTTTGAGATGGAGTCTGTCACCCAGGCTGGAGTGCAGTGGTGCAATCTCGGCTCACTATAACCTCCTCCTCCTGAGTTCAAGTGATTCTCCCAGCTCAGCCTCCCAAGGAGCTGGTATTACAGGCGCCTGCAACCCTGCCCAGCTAATTTTTGTATTTTTAGTAGAGACAGGGTTTCACCATGTTGGCCAGTCTGGTCTCAAACTCCTGACCTCAGGTGATCCACTCACCTCAGCCTCCCAAAGTGCTGGGATTACAGGCAAGAGCCACCGCGCCTGGCCAGTTTTCTTTATCTTTTATCTTCATCTCATCCCTCATATTTAGCAGGTAGTCAGTAAATACTTGCTGGATTAAATAAACTCACTCAGAAATTCTGCATCAGATGTACACAAGTGAAAGCGGTTCATGTCTACATTCATTTTGTGGACACAACAATACCCCTCCCCAAAGTTCTCCAAACATGATAATGGGCATGTCCCTTGATATAAACAGTCTGGAATTTAGACACTTCCTTTTTTTTTTTGAGACGGAGTCTCGCTCTGTCGCCCAGGCTGGAGTGCAGTGGCCCGATCTCGGCTCACTGCAAGCTCTGCCTCCCAGTTTCACGCCATTCTCCTGTCTCAGCCTCCCGAGTAGCTGGGACTACAGGCGCATGCCGCCACACCCGGCTAATTTCTTTTTGTGTGTTTAGTAGAGACGGGGTTTCACCGTGTTAGCAAGGATGGTCTCGATCTCCTGACCTTGTGATCGCCCACCTCGGCCTCGGGATTATAGGCGTGAGCCACCGCGCCCGGCTAGACACTTCCTTTTTTAGTCATTGCTCAGGTAGGGGAATGGGTATAAGTGCTTTTTTTTTTTTTTCCCCTGCTCTATTTCTGGTAAGATAGATTGTTTGACGTGGTTGCTCGAATACAGTGGTAACAGCATCAGGGGCTGTCTTATATAAATCTGTTCTCTAGAAAACAGCTAGTTTGAAATATTTAGTGTGGGTTGCAGAGACGATTAAGAAACAGGGGAAACCAAGGAGGCAAAATGTTAGTAATTTTTGAAGTTGGGTAATGGGTTCAAGAGGTTCATTATACCATTCCTTCTGTTTTTATGTATGTTGGAAATCCATTATAAAAAGATTAAAGGAAGGGGCAGCTAGGTGAACAAGTGCAAATTTAGCACTGTTCCTTGGAAAACACCTCAGAGCAAATAAGCTGCTGTTTCTGAATCAGTACTGTTATCTAGGTTAAGTAGTATATTTAGTCCTAACCTTTCTCTGACCTCTTCTGTTTGTAAGATATCAGGATGCTAAATTTAAAAATTAGCACCCTGCAGAATTCTGTACCTGGTGGCCTGGGAATTGTAACATCCTGGCATCAAGCACCTGTTGCCCTTCTTCTCAGCTTAGGTGTGGTTTCTGGTGGAATAGGGCTGGACTGGACCTGAGAAGCAGGTGAGGCAGTAAGGAGGAAAGAGGGATCCCAGGCTGGAGGGAGACCAGAGCTCGACTAGGGTCTTCCCCTTCTTGCCTAAACCTTTCAGGTTACTGGGAGATCCTAAAGGTATATATATTCATTCATTCACTGATTGATTCATCCCACAAATATTTGGTGAATATCTGCTGTGTGCCAGGTACTTTTCTAGGTACTGGGAATAGAGCAGTGAGCTCACCGTTTGAGGAATGGACAGGGTAGAGACAGACAATAAACAAATAAGCAAAATATATACTGAGAAAATTAAGCAGAGAAGGAAGATAGAAAGTGCCAAGAGTAGGCCATGCGCAGTGACTCACTCCTGTAATCCCAGCACTTTGGGAGGCCGGGGTGGGTAGATAATATGAGGCCAGGAGTTTGAGACCAGCCTGGCCAACATGGCAAAACCCTGGCTCTACTAAAAATACAAAAATTAGCCAGGCGTGGTGGCGGGCACCTGTAATCCCAGCTACTTGGGAGGCTGAGGCATGAGAATCACTTCAACCCAAGAGGCAGAGTTTGCAGTGAGCCGAGATCACGCCATTGCACTCCAGCGTGGGCTACAGAGCAAGACTCTGTCTCAAAAAAGAAGAAGAAGAAGAAAGTGCCAGGATTCTGGGTGTTAAAATTTTAAATAAGGTAGTTGAAGGGAGTCCCACTAAAAAGGTAACATTTGAGCAAAGACCTGAAGGAAGTTAGAGGGTAAGTCAAGCATACATCTAGGGGAAGTTTATTCCAGTCAGGAAAAACAGCAAACACAAAGGCCCTGAGGCAGGAATGTGCCCTATATATTCAAGAAACATGAGTAAGCCAGCCAATACGGCTGCAGTATATTAGTGAGAGAAGAAACGGCAGATGTTGCGGTGAGGGTGAATTGGGGGCAGATCACACAGGCCACTGGCTTTTACTGTGAGTTGTGAGTGAGATGGTAGCCATTAGAGAATTCTAGGCAGATAAATAACATGGCCTGCCATATTGAAAAGGTCATTCTGACTGCTGTGTTGAGAATAAGCTATAATGCGGTAAAAATGGAAGGAGAGAAACTGGTTAGGAGGCTACTACAATAGTCTAAGCAAGAGAAGTTGGTGGCTTGAACCCAAGGTGAAGCAATGGAAAAGTGAGAAGTGGTTGTCTTCTGGATATATTTGGAAAGGAGCCAACAGGATTTGCTGATAGACTGGATGTGATATGTAAAAGAAATAGCAGTTGAGGATGGCTACAATTTTTTTTTTTTCTTCAAGACAGTCTCACTCTGTCGCCCATGCTGGAGTGCAGTGGCACGATCTCGGCTCACTGCAACCTCCGCCTCCTGGGTTCAAGCGATTCATCTGCCTCAGCCTCCTAAGTAACTGGGACTACAGGTGCACGCCAGCACGCCCGGCTAATTTTTGTATTTTTGGTAGAGATGGGGTTTCACCATATTGGCCAGGCTGGTCTCAAACTCCTGACCTCGTGACCTGCCCGGCTCCCACATTTTTGCCCTGAGTAACAAAATGGTAGAATTCCAATCTACTGAAATTTGGGAGCCTGGAAGGAGGGCAGGTTGTTAGAAGGAGGAGATAAGGAATTTACTCTTGAACATGTCAAGTTTGAAGTGTTTTTTGGATATCAGAGTCGAGATGTTGAGTAAGCAGCTAGATATTCAAGTCTGTCAGAGCCTAGGAAATGTCTACTCTCAGGAGTGTACCTGGCAAGAGATAGCGGAGTGTGGGAAGAACACTGGTAGCTATGTGATCCTGTGGGACTCCTCCGGCAACGCAGGCCTCTATCTCTTCATCTGCAAAATGACTGCTTTATTTTATTTTGTTTTATTATCTGTTTCTTTGACAAGGTCTTGTTCTGTCACCCAGGCTGGAGTGCAGTGGCGCAATCATGGAGGCTCACTGCAGCAGCAGCCTCTCCCGCTCAATCAGTCCTCCCATGTCAGCCTCCTGAGTAGCTGGGACTACAGAGGTGGGCACCACCACACCTGCCTTATTTTTGTATTTTTGGTAGAGACAGGGTTTTACCATGCTGCCCAGGCTGGCCTTGAACTCCTGGGCTCAAGCTATCCACCTGCCTCGGACTCCCAAGGTGCTGGGATTACAGGCATGAGTCACTACACCCAGCCAAAATGACCACTTTAGACTAGAAATGAGCTGTCTTCTCAGCCCCTCCTATGGTGGGAGTTGATGAATTAAGTGCTTAGAATAAACATGATAATATATGTGTATCTAAGAGCATTTTTGAAACTGCTAAGTTCTACACCAGGTAGTGGTATTGGCAATAAGATTTCTTCCTTCATCTGCTAAAGTAATACCCAGTGAGTACCTGCCATGTGCTGGGTGCTATATCACATGAGATATGATGATGGAGAAGATGAATCTGAGCCCTCGGGGAGCACCTCAGACAACCCCCCGGTGTGGCTTCACTGCCAAGTGCAGACAGCACATGGGGCTGAAGTGTGACATTAGCCAGGGAAAGCTTGTTCCTGACCTGGGTCTCCATGGAAGCAGTGAACATGCACGTTAGAGATGAGGCAAGATGGTATTCCAGATGAGGGAAAAGTCTTCCACTTAGCTGGGCTAGGGAAGAGTTGGGAGTGGTTGGGAAGGGTTGAGTGATGGGGACTTCACTTCCTTCCCTCCTCCATTCTTTCATTCAACGTGTACTTCTTTGCCAGGAGCTTCTCTTAGAAGAAGTGTGAAGTTCTGTGGGAGATGAAGAGTTTCAAATCTGGTCTCAGGAGTTCAAGTTAGATAATTTACAGTAAGCAGAACTGAATCAGGATTCAAATTTGAACTAAAGAGCTCAGTTAGCTATGTAACCTAATAGTATTAATCATTTGGTATCTGTGGGCATATTCTTTGTTAGGTGCTAATTAGGCTGAAAGGTATGCTCTCCAGGAACTTAAATTATAATCACTATAAGAGAGAGTAAGAATGTTATTTTCCCCTAAAAGAGTCAAGTGTTAAGGAAAACACACTCTGTGGCAGTGTATCCCTTTAACTGCATCTGGAAACTGTCCCTGCGGCTGTGTTTATTCTTGTGTCATTTAGATGTCTACGATTATATCGTGAGGAGAGTCTCTTTGACCAGATAAACGAGAGTATAAGATATAGCTCATCCTAATCGATAAAATTAGTCACCCACAAAACTAGTTTAGAGGAGACGTAGTCAGCATCTACTACATAATGGAATGGGAAATTTTGTCCTGGAGAGTGAAGAAAAAAAAAAAACAAACCTGGCCGGGCGTAGTGGCTCACGCCTGTAAACCCAGCACTTTGAGAGGCTGAGGTGGGCGGATCACGAAGTCAGGAATTCAAGACTAGCCTGGCCAACATGGTGAAACCCCATCTCTACTAAAAATGCAAAAATTAGCTGGGCATGGTGGCGTGCAGGAGAATTGCCTGAACCAGGACCCAGGAGGTGGAGGTTGCAGTGAGCCAAGATCGCACCTCTCCAGCCTGGGCTATAGAACAAGACCCCATCTCAAAAAAAAGAAAAGAAAAAAACCCTGAGATACAAATCCAAGTGCAGCTGAAGCCATTTTCTTTAACAGATGGCCCTAACCTGTTTTGGGTGCTGTTTCCCAAAGCTGCCAACAAACTTCAAACGCCTTTTACCCTGGCAGCTGTCAGTCAAGATATAGAAATGTGATGGTCTCACAAATCCTATGCAGTTGTCTCTTTTGCTGGCAAAAGTATGAAGTCACCCGGGTGTGGTAGCTCATGTCTGTAATCCCAGCACTTTGGGAGGCCGAGGCAGGCGGTTCACCTGAGGTCAGGAGTTCGAGACCAGCCTGGCAAACATGGTGAAACCCCATTTCTACTAAAAATACAAAAATTAGCCGGGCGTGGTGGCGGGCGCCTGTAGTCCCAGCTACTCGGGAGGCTGAGACAGGAGAATCGCTTGAACCTGGGAGGCAGAGGTTGCGGTGAGCCGAAACCGTGCCATTGCACTCCAGCCTGGGTGACAGAGCGAGACTCCGTCTCAGAAAAAAAAAAAAAAAAAAAAAAAAGTATGAGGCGTACTCAGGCTCCTCACTTCCAGTTCAGAATCAGAAGGATTTGTGATGTTGGACAGGTCATTCAGGGTCTCAGGCTCATTATACTGTCATTACTGGAAGCCAGAGCACCTCTTTTCTAGTGCCTCTTTGACACTCCCCTAGAGCTGGCCCTCTAGTGAATAGTTCATCCCTAAGAAGGCCAGTTATAACTTGTTAGCCTGGTACTATCTCACTTCACCACTTCATTTGTTGGGAGTTCCTGCTACTTTTGGATAGTTGATAAAGCATGAGACCCATACAGTTAAGATAAGAACCAAGGAACTGGGAGCTCTTTGAGATTGTAGAACTGACCTGAGGCTTCGATGTGGGGGATTTGGCAGGTATGCCTAAGACCAGAGTTCTTTCTCTGAGATCATCTTCTCAACCTAGGAAATACTGTCCTGCGGCCACATGGAGCAGTGAAGGAGAAACGTAGTCCCTGCTTAGGCTACCGCTTCATCCAGACACACCCTTGTGACCAGGCTGGGGACACACATATTGAAGCCACCATGTCCTCAGGTCCTGTAAAGACTTGCTGTTGTCTCATGCTCAGCTGATCAGCTTTCCATATGATATTATAGAATGGCCTCCATGAATCAGGAAGCTCAGTTTTCAGATGTGCTTTTGCTATAGGTCAGTAACATGGAATCCATCATATCAGCACTGGACTCTCCATTCCTTACGTATGGAGAATCATAGATATTCCTATGACCAACAAAGGGAGTACAAAGCATGCATTTAGACTTTCTAGTTTTAGTTTTTTTATTTATGTTGCATAGGTAACACATTCTCAAAGCTTTTTTTTTTTTTTATTGAGACCAAGTCTTGCTCTGTTTGCCCAAGCTGGAATGCAGTGGTGCAATCTCGGCTCACAGCAACTTCTGCCTCCTGGGTTCAAGTGATTCTCCAGCCTAAGCATCCCAAGTAGCTGGGCCTACAGGCATGTACCACCATGCCCAGCTAATTTGTGTACTTTTAGTAGAAATGGGATTTCACTGTGTTAACCAGGCTGGTCTCAAACTCTTGACCTCGTGATCCGCCTGCCTTGGCCTCCCAGAGTGCTGATTATAGGTGTGAGCCACCGCACCCAGCCACTTTTTTTTTCATGGAATATAAAGGATATTCCCTGAGAAGTCACCCTTCCATCATCATCGCCACTCAGTCATCCTTCCACAGACAACCCTGGTTAGTAATTTCTTGACTATGCTTCCACAGATTTTGTTTGTTTGTTTGTTTGCGTGCTTGCTTGCTTGCTTGCTTTGTTTGAGACGGAGTCTCGCCCTGTCACCAGGCTGGAGTGCAGTGGTGCAGTCTTGGCCCACTGCAACCACCTCCCGGGTTCAAGCGATTCTCCTGCCTCAGCCTCCCGAGTAGCTGAAACTACAGGTGCATGCCACCTTGCCAAGCTAATTTTTTGTATTTTTAGTAGAGACGGGGTTTCACCATGTTGGCCAGGATGGTCTAGATCTCTTGACCTGGTGATCCGACTGCTTCAGCCTCCCAAAGTGCTGAGATTACAGGTGTGAGCTACTGCGCCCAGCCCACAGATTTTTTAATGCAGTGACAGTATATAAAAAGCACTGTTGAACCCGGGAGGCAGAGGTTGCAGCGGGCCTAGATCATGCCATTGCACTCCCGCCTAGGCAACAGAGCAAGACTTCATCTCATAAATAAATAATAAATAAAAATAATAAATAAATGGCACTGTTTTATACCTAGCCATTTTTATTCATTATATTTGGGAGATCTTGCCATGTCAGTATGTAAGGAGCTTCCTCATTTATGTCTACATAGTATGGAAGTTTGATATTGATGGACATTTATGCTGTTTCTAATTTTTTGCTTTTATTACATGCACGGATGCCATAGATAACCTTAGACATGTGCCATTTTCACACGTCCGTCTACCTGTAGACTAGATGTGAAATTGCTGAGTCAGACAATATATACATGTACATTTGTAATTTTGGTTGATATTGTCAAACTCTCCTTCATAGAGATTGTGCCAGTATGTTCTCCCACCACCAGCAGTGTATGACTGTGCCTGTTTCTCCATAGCCTCATGGACATTGCTTCGAGTTAAGAATATAGCAGATTCTGCCACACAGTGGCTCATGCCTGTAATCCCAATACTTTGGGAGGCCAAGGCAGGCAGATCACCTGAGGTCAGGAGTTAGAGATCAGCCTGGCCAATATGGCAAAACCCCGTCTCTACTAAAAATACAAAAAATTTCCCGGGTGTGATGGCTCCTGTCTGTAGTCTCAGCTACCTGGGAGGCTGAGGTAGGAGAATCTCTTGAACCCTGGAGGTGGAGGTTGCAGTGAGCTGAGATTGCGCCACTGCACTCCAGCCTGGGCAACAGGGTGAGACTCTGTCTCAAAAAAATAAATAAATAAATAAATTATATATATATATATAGCAGATTCCCTGAAGATCAACATAGGATACTGAATCATGGGATCCCACTGTGACACTATTCCGCAAGACAGACGAAACATGGCACATCCCAGTTTGAAGAATACAGCCAGGCACAGTGGCCCATGCCTATAATTCCCGCACTTTGTTGAGGCTAAGGTGGGAGGATCACTTGATCCTGGGAGATTGAGACTAGCCAGGGCAACATAATAAGACCTCGTCTCTACAAAAATTTAAAAATTAAAAAAAAAAAAAAAAATTAGCCGGGCATGGTGACACACACCTGTAGTTCCACCTACTCGGGAGGCTGAGGTGGGAGGATCGTTTGAGCTCAGGAGATCAAGGCTGCAGTAGGCTAGGATCGTGCTACTGCACTCCAGCCTGGACAACAGAGCGAGACCCTGTCTCAAAGCAACAACAACAACAAAAACAGTTTGAAGAATATCACATTAAAAATATATCCACCAGGCAAGGTGGCTCATACTTGTTAATCTCAGCACTTCGGGAGGCTGAGGTGAGAGGATCACTTGAGACCAGGAGTTCAAGACCAGCCTGGGTAACATAGTAAGACCCCATCTCTACAAAAATAAATAAATGGAGATAGATGTAAGTAAATAAATAAATAAATTAGCCAGGCTTGGTAGTGCACACCTGTAGTCCCAGATACTTGAGAGACTCAGGCAAGAGGATCACTTTAGGAGTTCAAGGTTGCAGTGAGCCATGATCATGCCGTTGCACTTGTAGTGTGGGTGACAGAGCAAGACCCTGTTTCTATATATATATGTGTGTGTGTGTGTGTGTGTATACGTTTGTTGTGTATGTGTGTGTATATCCAAGAGGTAGTTGTAGTTCTGGTAGTTAAAGGAAGAAAACTTCTTGAGGCAGTTCTCCACCTTGGTGTTCATGCCAGCATGAATTAGAAAAGAAGTACATCGATGTTTTTCATTTTGTTTTGAGACAAGGTCTTGCTTTGTCACACAGGTTGAAGTGCAGTGGCACAATCATAGCTCTCCACAGCCTCGACTTCCTGGGCTTGAATGATCCTCCCACTTCAGCCCCCGAGTAGCTGGGACTACAGCCATGTGCCACCATGCCTGGTAATTTTTTTTTTGTAGAGATAGTGTCTGCACCTGACCTCAGCCTCACATTGATTTTTTTAAGATGGCGTCTCGGCCGGGCATGGTGGCTCATGCCTGTAATCCCAGCACTTTGGGAGGCTGAAGCAGGTGGACCTGAGGTCAGGAGTTTGAGACCAGCCAGGCCAACGTGGTGAAACCCCATCTGTACTAAAAATACAAAAACATTAGCCGGGCCTGGTGGTGCGCACCTGTAATCCCAGCTACTCCGGAGGCTCGGGTAAGAGAATTGCTTGAACCCGGGAAATGGAGGTTGCAATGAGCCGAGCTCGCACCACTGCACTCCAGCCACTCCAGCCTGGGCAGCAGAGTGAGACTCTGTCTCAAAAAAAAAAAAAAAAAAAAAAAAGACGGAGTCTCACTCTGTTGCCCAGTGCACTCTGGAGTGCTGTGGTGCGATCTCAGCTCACTGCCACCTCCGTCTCCTGGGTTAAAGCGATTATCTTGCCTCAACCTCCTGAGTAGCTGGGATTGCAGGTGTGCACCACCACACCTGGCTAATTTTTGTATTTTTAGTAGAGACGGGGTTTCGCCATGTTGGCCAGGCTAGTCTTGAACTCCTGACCGCTAATGATCTGCCTGCCTCGGCCTCCCAACATGCTGGGATTACAGGTGTGAGCCACCGTGCCTGGCCAGACGTTGATTTTTAAAGCCCAAGTCAGGGCCAGGCACAGTGGCTCACACCTATAATTCCAGCACTTTGGAGGCCGAGGCAGGCAGATCATGAGGTCAGGAGTTCAAGACCAGCCTAACTAACATGGTGAAACCCCCGTCTCTACTAAAAATACAAATATTAGATGGGCTTGGTGGCTCATGCCTGTACTACTACTCAGGAGGCTGAGGCTGGAGAATTGCTTAAACCCGGGAGACTCCGTCTCAAAAAAATAAATGGGGGTCTCACTATGTTGCCCAGGCTGGTCTCAAACTCCTGGGCTCAAGGGATCCTCCCACCTCAGCCTCCCAAAGTGCTGGGATTTCTTTTAAATGGCGCTTCTTTTTTTAAAAAGAAAAAAAAAAAATTTTAATCAATATGATTTATGCAAAGATGCAGTTTAGCTGTGTTAAACTTGTGTTATGTTAATGCAAGTTTCTGTTACTAATTTCCTGTTTTCTCATCAGTGTTTAGAAACCCACAGAACCAGGTCTGTTCACTAGGTTTTTCTGCGTGTAGCGAAGTATTTTTCTGTAGTAAACATTGAATCATTTTACTGCAAGTTTTCCAAATCTGGTTCTAATTTGTTTGCCACTCATCTTCATCAGCCTTCATCCCCAAACTAATGTGTCTTTGTCCTCATGTGAAGTTTTCTGTGTTTACAAATGAAGAAGTTTCTGAGTGAAGATTAAGTCATAATTATTTTTCTAATCAAAATTGAACATTCTTTTCAGGCAAATGTTTTTGTTCTCTTTTTTTGACTTCTAAATACAGTTGCCTACTGGGCTGGCTGAGGCAGAGTACAGAAAGCTTGTTCCAACTGTCCAGAGTTCTGGTTGGCAGAAGACGATAGAATAGCGAACAGGTGCCTGTAGTCCACACAGCCCAGCTCATGTGTGGAGCACAGTAGGTTTCAACCATGATAAAGTGGAGAAACACAAAAACCATGACTACTCTTTAGTTTCCTATCTTTCACATCCCTTATTTTTCTCCTTTGGGGAGGCAGTTTAAGCACATCTTGATTCATGGAGAAACCTAAAGATCCAAAGTATCTAAAAAGTTGGGAGTAGTGGCACACACCTATAGTCCCAGCCACTCAGGAGGCTAAGGCAGGAGGATCGCTTGAGGCCAGGAGGTTGAGTTTACAGGAGCTATGATCACTACACGCCAACCTGGGCAACAGAATGAGATCCTGTTTCTAAATAAATAAAAGTTTTTTCTAAATGTTATCTCTCCTCAATAATTACAATTTATGTTTTAACATTAAGAAACACATCAATACATTGCAAAGGTGAAGGGTTGTTTTCCCTGCATCAGGACCAATAATGGGTTAAGTTTATTTAAAAGTGCAGCAGGCCGGGTGCAGTGGCTCACGCCTGTAATCCCAACATTTTGGGAGGCCGAGGAGGGTGGATCAAGAGGTCAGGAGTTCGAGACTAGCCTGACCAACATTGTGAAACCCCGTCTCTACTAAAAATACAAAAAAATTAGCTGGGTATGGTGGCGCACGCCTGTAATCCCAGCTGCTCAGGAGGCTGAGGCAGAAGAATCACTTGAACCCAGGAGGCGGAGGTTGCAGTGAACTGAGATCGCGCCGTTGCACTCCAATGTGGGCATCAGAGTGAGACTCGGTCTCAAAAAAAAAAAAGTGGCCAACAGAATTGGATTTGCTCCTAGTTCTGAGAAAGTCAAGAGTGCTCCTTTCTGTCTTCACTCTTTTCTCACCTTCCCCTGTCCCAGTCTGTTTCTCACCTATTCCCAGCTTAGGTCATTGCAGAGCTAGTAAACCTTATACCCTACAAGGAGAAAACAGAGCAGCCACCCTCACTGCCCCTCTGCCCTGTCTCGGAGGGTTGCAGGAGTAATGAGTCTGAACCGTCAAGTGCAGGCAGAACTCACACATAGCCATCCTGAAGCAGTAACAAGCCTTTCTTTGGCTCTGCCCATGTCACTGTTGTTAGTTCAGTGCCAGCACGGGAGGATTCAGAGTAAACCACCATTGAAAGAAAGTACAGGGAGAAAAACAGCAATCAGGGCACTGGTAGATGCCTGGCAGCCACAAAGCTTCCTCCTCACCCTCTGCAGTCAGGCTTTTTGGTAAGGCAGCTTCAGAGACGGAAAGGTCAGGGAACAACAGTAGCCTCTTAAAGGTTTGTATTATGAGACTTAGGAAGGAAATGTGAATGAGTTGAGGTTATTTAGCCTGGATGCAAGAACACAAAAAGGAGTGGAAATTTGTTTTCTTTGAGTCTAAGAGGGGTTATTTTGGGAAGCGTGGCTAGCAGTAGCTCTTCCCTCTTTCCATTGCGGGTAGGCCGAGAAGGACTGGGTTTAAGTTACAGTGGGTGAGATGGAAGTTAACCCGTATTCAAGTGTTTTGAGTGCTGACAGTGTGCCGGTCACAGTGGATTAGCAGAAGGAAGAAGTGTGCCAGACATTGAGAAGTATGGGCTCTGGGGCAGCCAGCCTGACTTTAAAACCTGGCTTCAACACATAGTAGCGTTGGAAGCTTGGACAAAGTACTATACCTCTAAACCTCAGTTGCCTCATCTGTAAAATGGCTATAATATACCTACTTCCTCATCAGTTATTTTTAAGTTTAAGAGTTAATATAGGTAAGGTGCTTTAAAAAGTGTCTGGTATATATTAATCACATTTATATGTGATAAAAATAAAGATTAGCATGAGCAGTAGAAAGGATCTTAGGGTAATTTGGGCCAGCATTTCATTTTACAGATAAGGAGGCAAACATAGAGATAGAATTGAGATTAGAAGCCAATTCTGTAGACTTCTAGTCCAGGGTGGTTGCCGCTAGTCCTAGCTGTTTTAGGAATCCATATTGCTTCAAAAGCATTTCCCTTTAGGTTCCTCTTCCCCTCCTCCTTATAGCTGGTATTTCTAGAGTACAGGCATATGTGGCCTCATTTAATCCCTTACAGCAGGCTATGAAGCAAATGCCACTATTATCCCCATTTTTTTATAAGTGATATCTGAGGCTCAGAGAGGTTCATTTACCTGCCCAAGGCTACACAGCTTCTGAGAAGTTCAGTCTGGATTAAAACCCAGACCTCTGACTTCAGAGCCTGTGCTCTTAACCACACCACTGATTTTCCTTAGAAAGTCTCAGTGGAGTACGGTTGTGCTCAATTAAACCATGTGAGTATTTGACAAAGGTGAGCTGCAGGAGCCACAGGGCCCAGGGAATGTAAAGGTATTTTGCAATCCTTTTTCAACCTATATCTGCTTTCCTTTTATTTTTATTTATTTATTTATTTATTTATGTTGTTGTTTGCTTGTTTTCTTTTTTTTGAGACAGAGTTTTGCTGTTGTTGCCCATGCTAGAGTGCAGTGATGCAATTTCGGCTCACTGCAACCTCTGCCTCCCAGGTCCAAGCAATTCTCCTGCCTCAACCTCCCAAGTAGCTAGGCATGTACCACCACACCTGGCTAATTTTTGTATTTTTTTTTTAGCAGAGGCAGGGTTTCACCATGTTGGTCAGGCTGGTCTCAAACTCCTGATCTCAAGTGATCTGCCTGCCTCGGCCTCCCGAAGTGCTGGGATTACAGGCATGAGCCACCGTACCCGGCCTGCTTTGTTTTTAGACCTGGTTTCTCTTATGTGTCTTCTGACACAGTGCAGTTACACTAAAACAGGTTACCCAAAGAATCTACCTGATGAAGAGAGTGAAATTTGAAGGTGATAGACCAGACCAAGAGAGGCCAGGAGCAGAGCTCTTTCGAGATAGGGACCATGTGGAGGTTATCAGGGCTCTGGGCAAGGATGCTAATAGACCAGAGATGTCAGATGTCAGAATCCCCACCTTGACCAATGATTCTTCACTATTAATCCCTGTCAGATCCTGATGACAGCCTTGGGCTTCCCTCTCTCTTGGAAAATGCAAAAGCTCACACACCAAAAAAGTATTTTGGAGTAGCTTCAAGGTTCATAACCCCCCCAGCTTCACCTCTGTGCTTGGCAGCATAGTAATTAAGGTCACACTTTGGATTAAATGGCCTAGGGTCAAATCCTCCTTTACTAGTTAGCTGTGTAACCTTGAGCAAGTTACTTAACTTGGTCTTGGGCCTCCAGTTCCCTCAATGAGGGAACTTTTAAATGAGGATAATCATAGCATTTGATTATAGGGTTGTTAGAATTAAATGAGTTAATGTGTGTGACATTCCTAGCACGTGATTAACTCTATAGTAGTGTTCACTATATAATAGTAGTATTGCTGCCCTTGGACCTTAGCCTATTTAGTAAATGTTTATGGACAGAATGAATGAATAATTCTAGTTGAGATGCCAAGCCCGGGGTAGAGCATTCCAATCAGCGTGTAGCAGATGGTCTATAGGTTTTTTGGGGTTTTTTGTTTGTTTGTTTGTGTGTTTTGAGATGGAGTCTCACTCTGTCGCCCAGGCTGGAGTGCAGTGGCGCAATCTCGACTTACTGCAAGCTCCGCCTCCCGAGTTTATGCCATTCTCCTGCCTTAGACTCCTGAGTAGCTGAGACTACAGGCGCCCTCCACCATGCCTGGCTAATTTTTTGTATTTTTAGTAGAGATGGAATTTCACCCTGTTAGCCAGGATGGTCTGGATCTCCTGACCTCGTAATCCGCCCGCCTCAACCTCTCAAAGTGCTGGGATTACACCGCGCCCAGCCAGTTTTTTGTTTTTCTTTTTTCTTTTTTTTTTTTTTTGAAACGGAGTTTCGCTGTTGTTGCCCAGGCGGGAGTGCAATGACACGATCTTAGCTCACCGCAACCTCCGCCTCCCAGGTTCAAGCGATTCTCCTGCCTCAGCCTCCCAAGTAGCTGGGATTACAGGCATGTGCCACCACGCCCGGCTAATTTTGTATTTTTAGTAGAGACGGGGCTTCTCCGTGTTGATCAGGCTGGTCTTGAACTCCCAGATGGTCTATAGTTTTGCCAAGATACTGATCCGCTCAACCCTCAGGGCTGCGAAAGCCCCAGTTGGTCACTTCTGGCTTCAAGCAGTGACATCTGCAATGTGAACTGACTTTAAGCAGCAGCATCTGCAATGCAATGTACAAATATCTGTCTCTCTCAGTCACCTGACACGAAAACGGTTTGAGTAGCACCAGTTGAGGATATCAGTTGGTAAGTCATGAGAATCCAGTAGGCAATCCAGATTCCAAGTCCAGGAGAATTTTGAGAATGGGTGTCAGAGAGTCTTCACGACTGCACTGAGTTTAGAGGCCGTGGGCTTCCTGCAGGTTTCACAAGTGTTGGGGTCACAGCTAGAGCAGGCTCCATACCACAGGCTCCATACCACAGAGGATGTCCTGCCAGCAGGAAGCTTCAGTGCTTCCCACCTTGCACATGAGGGACCCAGGGAGTCACTCACAGGATTTGTGGAGAGCCCACAGTGTGAGGTGCTGCAGAAACCACTGTGACGCAGAAACCAGACTAGAGCCCAAAGCCTTGTGAAGGCAACAGACATTAAACAGATAGTGATAAGTACTGAAGTAGGTTAGGCCCAGAGGTGTGAGTGCTAGAAAAAGGTGGTACCTAGGCTGTGGGAGTTTATAACAGGACCCAGCCTTGTCTGCAAGGTGGACTCTAAGAGCTGTAGGAAACTATAGAAGGGTTTTAGTCAAGGAAGTGGTATGTTTAGATTTATACTCTTTTTTTTTTTTTTTTTTACAAACCCACTTTTATTTATTTACTTTTCATTAGTTTAAGTCCTTGAGGGGCACAGCATCACACAGATTCTGTGTTCAATAGCCTTAGCAAGATTGCTTGGGAATTTAGCACAAACCATGCCACTGTTTCCACGGGGCTGAGTTTACCTTTCCCCAGATTATGCTGGTTTTCTTCAGTTTGCTGCCAGCAGTCAGTGTGGTGTTCTTTGCTTTGTACATGTAAGTACATCTTTTGCCTAAATAGAATTCAGTTTCATTTCAAGCATAAATACCTTCAATTTTCTTTTTTTTTTTTCCGGAGACGAAGTCTGGCTCTGTCGCCCAGAATGGAGTGCAGTGGTGCCATCTTGGCTCACTGCAAGCTCCGTCTCCTGGGTTCACGCCATTCCCCTGCCTCAGCCTCCCGAGTAGCTGGGACTACAGGCACCCGCCACCATGCCCGGCTAATTTTTTTGTATTTTTAGTAGAGACAGGATTTCACCACGTTAGCCAGGATGGTCTCGATCTCCTGACCTTGTGATCCACTGTCCTCAGCCTCCCAAAGTGCTGGGATTATAGGCGTGAGCCACCGCACCCAGCCAATACCTTCAATTTTAATAAGAGCTGTGTCCTCCCTTTGGTTCTGGAGGCCCGACTTACAGCTAGCAGAAAATGGCCTTGGACTACAGCCTTCCAAATGTATTGTATTTATCTTATTATTACTGTTATTTTTGAGACAGTGTCTCTCTTTGTCACCCAGGCTGGAATTCAGTGGTACAATCATAGCTCACTGCAACTTCAAACTCCTGGGGTCAGGCAATCCTCCCACCTCAGCCTCTTGTGTAGCTAGGACTGCAGGCATGTGCCACTACACCTGGCTAATTTTTTTTTTTCTTTTGTAGAGACAGTGTCTTGCTGTGTTGCCCACATTGGTCTTGAACTCCTAGCCTCAATTAATCCTCCTGCCTCAGCCTCCCAAAGCACTGGGATTGCAGGCATGAGCCACTACACCCTGCCCATATTTGCCTTTTAGAAGTCCTGTTCTCAGCAGGCCTCTACAGGCTCCAAGATGGTGGGAAGAGAGCTTTTTAAAAAAATTCACCCTGACAGCATAAACATGAATGTTAGAACATAGTTGGAAGAGGCTGAGGCAGGAGGATCACTTGAGCCCAGGAGTTCGAGGTTACAGTGAACTGTGATGGAGCCACTGCACTCCAATCTGGGTGGCAGAGTGATACTTTGTCTCTAAAAAAGGAAAGAAAAGGAAATGAATTGGAAACAGACAAAAGTTTCTCTGAGGACATAAGTTAGAAGACTCCTTATAGTAGTCAGGAGGTGAAAGGTAATACTTGCCTGAAATAAGTACCTGGACTTTTGAGGGAAAAGGGGGACTCAAGCATGATCCCCTGCCAATTCTGGGTGGAAGGCAATACCATCCCTGGGATAGGGGATACTGGAAGTAAAATAGTTCTGGAAGGTTGGGACACATTGTGAGTTCTGTTAGGGACTTATTCCATGTGTGGTACATGTGGGATGTTCCCTGAGGAAGGCCAGTGGATAGATGGCTCCGAGCACAGGAGAGATGTTGGAGTAGGCAGAGAGAACCATCAGCAGTGGGGTTGACTGCCTACCTTCAGCAGGGCTCCTTCCTAAGGGGAGAAAGTTTAGAAATGAATTTTGATCAGTGATTTCTTACTTTATGACCAGTTTGATTGGCATGCTTCTCTTCTACGCTCAACTTTTAGAATTCTTAGATAATGTATATTTTGAGCCCTTTTCATAAAAA